>NW_026099575.1:4934218-4942993 GCF_025091365.1 Daktulosphaira vitifoliae
ATTTCGCGTCGTTTTCCGTTCCAGGAAATAGCGTTTTTCGCGAATTTAAGAAAACGGAGAAGGCGAAAAATTCGAACGAAGGTAGGAAAAGACGTGGGACCGGAAGGGCCGTCGAACGGTACCAAAAATGCGGCGAAAAGAGAAAAACGGGAATTTTAACGGGCGAAAAACCGTAAAATTGTTCCAGAGGTTGCTTACGTGAGGGGCTTAGTAAAATAGGATATAAAGGGAGATTCTAAATGAATTGAGTTATTACAACTAGATTTGTAACATTATAAGGCTCTTATATTTAGTATGAGGTCTATAGTAAGAATGAAGATTATATTCTAGTTAATATATGCAACATTTTCTTTTTTAATTTAGAAAATTGAATTTTTTAATAATTTCGTATTGTTTGAAAAATTATTGTTAAAAGCATTAAATCATGCTTATGGAAATTAAATTTTTTTAAATTCCTACATTTTTACTTTCAAGTTTTTATTTTAAAGAGATTATATATGATTATTTGAATATCAATATTCATAATTTGTTATAAAAATTTATTACTTGTATGTATGAAAACTAAAATTGTGTAATGAAAATTTTTAGAAGTTACTAGAAACTTTACGAGTTTCTTAATATTTTTGGATATAAAAATTAAAAATATATTTTTAGTTTTTATTAGGTATAATATTATTAGAAAAATAATTTATTATAAGTAATAGTGTAAGTACTATATTAAATAACTCTAAAATCTTCTATCAATCAAGCAGCCGAAATAGCTCAGTTGGGAGAGCGTTAGACTGAAGATCTAAAGGTCCCTGGTTCGATCCCTGGTTTCGGCATTGATTTTTTGCAGTTTAATTTATTAACTTATAATATATTTTATTATTATAAATAAAATAGTATTTTAAATATAATTCAGAAACATTTTTACTTTCGTGAAGAGCTATAATATGCAATTTTGCACAACCTTAGTTTGTATACGTAATATTTTTTTTATGTATTTTACTACACAGGATATGTAGTTCAGAGTTAATCTTTTACAGAATTCCGTGCAACAAATTATTTAAGTATTCCATAAAAAAATGTACGATATTATTAATGAGAAAAAACGTATATTAAAAAAATTGACATTTTATCACATGGAATAGTGTTTTTTCTTGTTAAGGCGCCATTTTGATTTTGACACTGTGCTTTTATATGTATTGATGTACATATATCTCCAGAATAGAAATGCTTAAACAATAATGTGTAATTTATTTTCATAATTAACAAAAATAAAGTGTTATAGAAGTTTTCTATAAGATAATATATAATAATCATTAAATTAAATATATAAAAAGTACTAACAATTAATAACTTAATTCTTAATAATTTACTAATATATAATATTAAATAAAAATACTGTGCCGTTAATATTTCAATTACATCCGTTTCGTTACAAATTCAATAATTTTTTGTTATTACCAGTGGCTTACTATTTTTCTAATTACTATTTTGGGATTTGACAAATAATTTGAAATTTAAAATTTTGGTACTGTTTTCTCTTAAAAGAAACAACCCTAGTGTCTTAACTTAAAGTAATTAAAGTTTAATAATAACTCAAATGTATTTATTATAGATATAATTAAATAATGCAAAACATACAAAATAAATATACACTAAAAACACAGTAAAACAATACACAAAATGAAAACTTAATGTCATAAACGTACCGCGCGAAAAAAGAATACCTTCGGTGCTCCTAAGGTCCTCTCTCCTCTACGATTCATTCCATTTCGTCTTATATACTAAAATATTTTGTTTTTCTTCTTTTTGCAAAATTAATAATACTATCGTTTTCAAAAATGTTTATAAATATTTAATTCCTGGTCTAGTAATAATAGATCAGGAAATTACAATTAAACGAAACATTACAAAAATGTTTTACTCCCAGCTTTACAAATGATAAACTATATTGCAGTATACAGACTGATTTTTTTATCATAACCCACTCATTTACTTGTAGAATAAATATAATTTAAACATTATTTTTGGTTTTCTTTAGTTACACATTATTCTTAAATTATTAACTATTTAAAACTTTTTATGTTCATCCCTTATGCCTTGTAAGGGTGNTAACATTTTATGTTCATCCCTTATGCCTTGTAAGAGTGTCAACTTTGTCTTTTTGTCTTTTAAATGGGAACACATATTTTGAATATAATAAAATGTTTGGATTTTTAATTAAATACTAAATGGCATTTGAATTTTTAACATAACTTTATTAGTTTATTAGATATAAACATTTAAAGTTTCAAAATTTTGAGTTAATATACATGTATAATACACATGATGATATGATTACAAATACAGGTAGCTAAATGGTTTATATGATATCAATGTCGTAGTCACGGATTGTTTATTATCAATTATGACTATCATAGATATACTTTCTGTATTGTCAGTTAGTGTATTTATAAACTCACAACAATGTGCCTTACTACCATTGATAATAACAATGCTGTGTACCTGCTAATTTCTTTGAAGTTGTTTTAAACAAAGTAACTCATAACTAAATACTTTATTTATAATAAGTAAACAAATAATAAAATCTCCTTTCAGTATTGATGTTCGTAAATTACTTGCTTTTGATGATGTTTCAGTGTCATTCCACTTCGAAATTATAAATAACGATTCAATTAGGTACACAAAAAGCTCAAGAAAATCATTGACAGCATAAAAACGTTCAACTCATTTAGTCGCACATAATTGTTTTAATGATTTTTTAGTTATACATTTTTGACTTTCTTCGATTTGACTTTTCAACACATCTTTTCGCTTTGGGTATATGAAAAAATCTCTAACTTTAGATGTTGTTCCTAATCAATTTCGTGTTTCTTGTATAGAAGATGAATAAGAAATAGCAAGGTTTAAAACATGAACAGCACAATGAACAAACGTCGCAAGCGGATAACTTTGGTGAATAAGAGATTGAGCTCCGTTAAATTGACCAGACATAGAAGCACATCCATCGTAACACTGTCCTCTAAGGTATTTTGTTTCTACACCAAATGAATGTAAACTTTGAATAATAATATATAAACCTTTTCCAGTAGTATCTGTTGTAGGCACAAACTGAAGAATTCTTCCTTGATAATCATATTTTCAACATCTAAATATCGAACACACAAAGTTACTTGTTCGCTTCCACCAATGTCGGCCGTTTCATCAGCAAGTATTTTGAAACATCTTTGGGCATTTATGTTTGTTACGATTTTATTTAAAATAATTTTATTACAGGATTCAATTATTTCATTTTGAAGTGTTTCACTTGTATATTTTATTGTTTCTTCAGCTTCCAAAAATTATTTTAAACGGTCATCTCCTTGGGCACTGTATCTTAATATATCTCTAAAATTTCCTTGATTTTCTTGGATAATTTGTCATTTTCATTGAAGTTACAAAGATAGCCGTTATTGTCAAAAATAATAATAATAATAATAACATTAAAAATGCAAATAATAATTAAATCTATAGGTAGTTAAACCCTAAAGTTATTTTCGATTTGTTAAAGTCGTTAAAATTAATTCAAATCTCCTGTTATTTTCTTTTATCAGAATTATTATGTCATTAATTCAATTATTATTAATTATTAATTATCAATTATTAATTAAATTGTTAAACTATATTATATATTCAACTTAATAAATTTTTATGTTGATTATAATCGCATGGCATGATGTTTTTTGTTAATAACTAAATGGAAATAGCAATTTCACATGGGCAAAATTTTTAATAGTTGCAAGAGAATAAATCCAAACGTTGATATTTTATTTCATACAGATTAAATTTTATATGCATAAATATTCTGTTAACCGATATCAAATTTATTTCACTTGAACTTTCATAAAAAAATCTCTATCATTTGTAAACTAATGTAATAAATAAACAAACAAATACAAAAGGTTTTTCTTCAAAATATCTTTAAAATATATATATATATTTTTTTTTTTGATAATTCTCTGTATTATTCTTAAAATATTGTATTCTTTGACCAATAATACAATTAAAATAAATAAGTATTGTTTATACTAAATTTATTTATAATTGGCTTATACATTTTTTTAATGAATTTTTACAATTAAGTTTCCTTGACAATTAGATGTAAATGTTGATTTTATCGACATTTCAGTTCACTTCGTTTTTTCCCGTGAAAAATAAACTATCGTCTTGTGTAATTATTAAGATTTATTTAATTAGTTATTGATATGGCAAGTGAAAAAAATATTTTTGGTCANGTGGCAAGTGAAAAAAAAATGTTTGGTCAAACAAATGAATCAAAATTACATAAGGTCATACGCAGAGTTGAAGAAATATGGAATCGTCGTTTCATGCATTTCAATTGTGTTTTAAATAATACAAATAAAGGACAATTATCAAAAAAGTCATCTAAAGATGGAAGAATTATCTGTAAACACTAATAAGATTAATAATTAAACTAACTATTTCGAATAGAGAAAAAGTTTTTTAATATAAAATATAAAAAAAATTAATAATAAGTTCTCTTATTCATATATAACAATAATTCAGTCGCTTTACTTTAATTTAACTATTTTAATATTAAAAACCTTTTTCGAAATTGATTATTTAATTAATAATTATTAAAATTATATTCAATTTGCAGCAATTATTAATAAAAATATTTATCCTATAAAAAATTCCATTATTCCAAAAAAACGCACGTATCGAAAAACGAATAAAAATGATAAAATTATTCCAGAAAAATTGGTAACTATAATTATATTAATATATTTATTCGATTTAGCTATGTTATTGGGGTTTGTCTGATTCAAAAATATAAAATAAACTATCAACCCCCTTAATATAAATGCGGTAACATAATGTTTAACATTATTCTGCTATTTTTTCTATTAAATTTTTATGGGAAATTCAATTTTTATCGAAGATAATAATATAATATTAAGTATAGTTTATTTGTTTATATAAATATCTCTTTGGTTACCTAGAATATGATGCAGCAAAGAGAATTCGGAATACTTTTTGAGAATGAAAAATCTGAAAAATATAAAAATGAAATTTTAAATTCAACAGAAAAAAAAAATATAGCAATTTCAAAAGACAATCCGCTATTAATATCAGCTGATTTGTTAGAAAAGGTATATTTTATTATGCTTTATTTCAATAAAAAGATTTTATGGTATACCCTAAACCATTTTTTGGACTTAAAGCAGATTTCTTAAATAAATTTATCATATAATTAAATATATTTTTATGATCCGTTAAGAGTTTTCATAAGAAAAATTTGGAACGCAAAAAATCCGAAATAAAAAAACAACTTTTTGAGATATCTTCTAATACTACTGCTCGACCAAATTTAAAAAGAAATTCATCCGAAGAAGATGAAAAAGTCATAAAAAGTATACAACTTTTAAAATATAATTCATTTTTAAAAAATATGAAGTTTTGATTTTTGAAACAAATATGTAATATTTTTAAACATAAATTATTTTAGAGCCAAAAGTTAGTTCNTTTTGAAACAAATATGTAATATTTTGAAACATAAATTATTTTAGAGCCAAAAGTCAGTTCTAATCGTTTGACCTTAAATACACCGAATGACGTAAATTTACTTGATCTGTCCACTATTGAAGTAATAAAAGTACCAGAGAAAGAAAAAGGTAATTAGTTATTTAATCTATTTATTTTATGTAAAATTAAATAAAAAAAGATTATTTATTAAACATAATTAATTATAATAATACGAGTTAAATTAATATAACTTCTGCAGAGGCGTGTCATTAAGGGGGTCCATGGATATTTTAAATAAAAGTAATTATACGTGTATAATTTCATATTTCAAAACCTTAAATAAACCTAAATAATAGTAAACTGTTCAACAAAGTCTTTTATTAATTTTATGAAAAATGTTTAAATATGGTTACACTTGCAGAAGTAATGCAAGATCAGAACACAAAATCTCTTGATCAATATAATGCACCTTCATTTATATCGCCCACATCTTGGTATACTTCAGACACAATTAATGAGTACATTAAAATGATAGTAAAACGGTCAGAAGGTGAAGTTTATGCAGTTGTCACTGATTTTATTGTAGCGTATCTTCGAGGAGGTTATCCAGCTGTAAGAAGATGGATAAAAAAAGATATTCACACAATAAAATTACTTTTTGTGCCCATGAATGTATATGAGAGTCATTGGATATTGACAGTGGTTAACATACCTGAAAAGACTGTGACATCATATGATAGTCTTAAGTCGTATGAGGGTCCCTATTCAATGGTATTAAAAAATTTCTTAATTGAATGGGAGATGGACAAAAAAGGAAAAACTTCTACATGGACATTACAAATAGGCGAGACATCTCGCCAAACCAATGGACATGATTGTGGGCCATTTACTGTTGAGCTTGCAGAAAAAATGTCTCGAGGAGATACAACACCAATAAATGCAAATTTTATGCCTTTTATAAGATTAAGACACAAAAATGAAATTATTGCTGGCGAGCTATTTAATTAATATTTTTATGAATGAAATTTTATTTTTGTATTTTATATCAATTTTCATAATATTCACTATAAATTGAAATTTTTATTTGTTAACACCAAACATTTTTTTACTTTTTCTATGTTTAATTGTTGTTTTGTTATTTTATTTTAATCTTATTTTTCTTTGTAACATTTCATTTAAGAAATTCAAATTTAATATAAATTTATCTTAACTGAAATAATTTAATGTTCTTGTTATGTGAATATACAAATATTATAATATACAGTTATGGATACAATTAAGTTAAAAAGTCAGCCAATTATAAATTTTTAAATTAACAAGNACAATTAAGTTAAAAAGTCAACCAATTATAAATTTTTTAATTAACAAGCGTATCTTAACAACTTAATTTTAATTTTACTAAATGACGATTCATAAAGAATTTCATAAATTTTGTTTATTTTTAGCTTCGATGCGAAGCTGAGAAGGTATTGGTTTTACTAAGATGTGTTTATCCAATTTCTTTCAATGATACGTCAAAAGATCACAAATTGTATCTAGTCGAAGACAATACCCTCAAAAATTGAAAAAAATGCCCTCGTTCCTCGTAAATGGGGGAAACCTCCAAAAAAATTACAAATTTAAAAATCGCTAATTTTCGAAATTTTTTCAATTTTTTTTACTTAAAAGTGCCATAACTTTTTCAAAAATGAACATATCAATATAATTCTTTTTTATATAGATGCATAATATCATTACCTTTCATTTGGTATATTTTTTTCATAAATTTAACCCTTAACCTGCCCACAAGGGGGGATTTAAAATGACAACTTTTTCACAAAAAATTAACTTTTTCAACTTAAATTTTGAAAATGTTCCGGAAGGTCTGACACTTTTATATATATCTTAAATTAAAGCTAATGTAATATGCTTTATCATGAAAAAAAAAAATTTCGGACTTTATCTTATCTTCATGGTGAAAATGGCTACCGAATGCTATTTTTGTGTGAAAATTTTCGATTTTGTATTTTACATTTTTAACTTTATTATGCTATAACTTTTTGAAAAATGTATGAATCATTACAATTTTTTTATGAGAAGTAATATTTATATAGATCTTTCATTCGACATACTTTTTTTTTTTAATTGGACCATTTCCCTTAATACAGGGGGTTTCAAAACATAAAAATGCATGTAGAAAGTAGAACTTTTTCAACTTAAATTTTGAAAGTGTTCCGGAAAGTCTGACGCTTTTATATATATCTTAAATTAAAGCTAATGTAATATACTTTATTATGCAAAAAAAAAATTTCGGACTTTATTTTATCTTCATGGTGAAAACAGACATCAAAGTTTATAAAAAAAATACGATTTTTGTAAAAAAATTCTTTTTTATATTTTTAACTTTATAATGCTATAACTTTTTGAAAGATGTATGGATCAATATAAATTTTTTTTTATAGATGCATGATGTCTTTACCTATCATTTGGTATATATTTTTTTTATATCTGACCCTTTACCTGCCCACAGGGGGGGATTTAAAATGACCACTTTTTCACAAAAAATTTACTTTTTCAACTTAAATTTTGAAAGTGTTCCGGAAAGTCTGACACTTTTATATATATCTTAAATTAAAGCTAATGTAATTTACTTTATTATGCGAAAAAAAAATTTGGGACTTTATTTTATCTTCACGGTGAAAATGGCTACCGAATGCTATTATTGTGTGAAAATTCTCGATTTTATTTTTTANGCTATTATTGTGTGAAAATTCTCGATTTTATTTTTTCATTTTTAACTGTATAATAGGGTGGAACGAAATATTGAAAATGTTGATAATTGAATTCTAATAGAAAAAAAAAGTTGCAGTTTAGTCTCCTGATTATGGGAGATAAAAAAAAAAAAAAATTTTTTTATATCTTCAGGTGCCGCAAGAGGGTTGAAAATTTGACTGTGAGGGTAATTTTTCCGTTTTTGTCACTTATCTTTTAATCTATTCTATTCACAGGAAAAATTATAGAATTAAATTTATAGAACTAAATGTTTACCATAAAAAATGTCATTAGCAAAAAAGCCGTATGTATAATACTTAGTCATTAAAATTAAAAAACAACACATTTTTATCTTTACCGTTGAAATCGTTTTTATTAGTTTATTTAAATATTGCAGACGAAATATTCAACATACAATAAAAATGTTCGTATAAAAATTGTTTAGAATTTAATTGTTTATAATTTTTGTTGTGTGTATCATATTTTTTACCAAACGTAGTTGTTATAATC
>NW_026099575.1:4947240-4957740 GCF_025091365.1 Daktulosphaira vitifoliae
AATAAAATATCGATAAAGCTTATACAAAACGACTAATAATATACAAAATGAATAAGAAGATAAAAGACAGAGTTGAATTAGACCTATCAAAAATTCTTTCCTGTTTTTGATCATTTTTTCAAATTTTAAACACTGTTGAGATGAAAAATTGTGATGTGAAGTACTCGAGTTTTAAGTAATCGTAGAACTGACGATTGAATTTTAATAATATAAACTAACACGACGGTTTAAAGCTATGGAAACCAATTTTAGTATTATTGAAAAAATATTAAATAATAAAAAATAGCATTAGAAACTAAATTATTTATTTATTAATATTTATATTGAATGTCGAAACCCTCAATTTTTTATATTTAGGGTGACTTTAACAACTAATGAAAATTAAGATATTTGATACTTTAAAGTTCTCTATTAATTTAAATTTTGATGTCACATCAATAAAGTTAATAAATATTTATTCTCTGAAAAATTCTCTATAATAATAAAATAAAAATATTTATGATTTACTTAACGCAAAAATTTAAACTCATTTTTAAATGTTAAAAACTGTAATTTTTCAGGAATGAACAATTAAGGATATTGTAACAAAAATTATGATATTTCAGTAGAGCTTAATTTATATAATTTTATTATTATAAAAATATGATTTTTTACAATCAGATTAAACAATGTTTTGTTAAAAGCTCAGGGGTATTCGTATAATAGATCAAAAAATTATGTACAATTATTTCTTATAATTATTTTTCAGTCAATCGGTTATATATTATAGGTTGTTAAGTTATGTAATTTGAGTTCAATTTGTTAATGGTATTGCATTGTTAAGAATAACAGAAGAACAATCCCTAGTCAGTACTTTAAATTGATAATAACTTTTTAAATACTATTTTAATTTTAAAAAATTATTTTCTGTATTTTTTATGAATGCGGTATATTGAATAGGGGTAACTAAACTTATTTGTTTATAATTCTCTAAACTGATAAACTATAAAATAAAGTTAAAAATGAACTACAAGTTCAGAATATTTCCGTTGTTATTATATTTTTGCTACGGGTATTTTTGTTATCTAATGACCCAATGAAATCCAAATAATTTCTAGAAATCTCTGATAAAAAGTAGATAAATAAATACGTGTCGTTGAATCCTATCAAATTATCTTCAATTTTATTATTTATTTAAAATACCATTTATTTTATAGTAAATAAATATAGTATATTATAAAAAAAGTTAATACCAATATATTAGGCAATTTTTTTTAAGTCGGGGGTGTCCAGACATGGAGGACATAATACGCCACTGGTTATTACATTTGTTAAGTTTTTCATTTGAAATTATAGAATAACATATCAAAATAAAGCTTATTAACTGTAGGATATTCTAGGAGTTTCATATATATTATTAATTCAACAGAATTGGAATTATTTGATCTTCGCTTTCTAATAAAGAATAAGATATTTTTCTTTAACAATCTTAAACAATTTTTTCTTGGCGATCATTCTCAATAGTACCTACTTTATCTTTTGATAGTTTTAAGTTGTCCAGCCATAATTTTTCAAGAATTAAATGTTTTTTTTATATCATTTTAACTATATGATTTTAAATTTTTTCACTGTGTCAAATTGGTAACCCGAATGTCAGGCAGTTCGCTTTAATAAATAAAGTTTTTTCTTTCCTATAAGGAAACTCGGAATGATTAATTTTCCAATAAAAATGGTGACTTCATTTTAACAAAAATCTTTTGGCACACAATGTATTAGAGCAACTAACAAAGTTTGACATAAACTACTTCTCTCTCGATTAATCAAATCACAAGTATGCATGGCCAAATGTAAATTAGTCGTCATTTCAATTTCAGGTTTTAGCTTTAGCATTTGAAGATAATTTCATGCATTTGTCAACCGCATAACATGAAGTTTTTCTTCTAAAAGTTACTTAAAACATCACGCCATGAGCCAATTTAATATAATGTACAATTAAAACACTTTAATTTTCCTGGGAACGGTGGTGTTCTGTCGATGTTTAATACATTACTTAAAATTAAGTCGCATGTATCTGGTGCTACATATCTCAACATTGTTCTGATAGTAATTATGGTATGTCAGAGAATCTTTAAGTTCATTGAAAATAACCTTCATGAGCGGCATTCTATTATATCCGTTTAATAGCTCCCAATATAACACAATTCGTCATTTTCCTTATAACTAGATGGTTTTTATTTAGTTGAATATAACAAGCTATAACTGTATAGCTTTATTCATAAATTTGGCAAACCACTTCTCTCACGAATGTCATCTTATATAGACTCCAGAAGGCAACTCGTTTCAATTAATGGTATGCTTTCTGATCTTTGCATCATACCTTCTGGCGTTCCTCAAGGTGGTCATCTCAGCCCTCTCTTGTTCACCCTCTATGTCAACTCCCTTCCCGATTTTCTCCTAAACTCTAAAGTACTTCTTTTTGCCGACGACATCAAATTTTTTCTCAACATAAACTCACTATCCGACTGTTCACTCCTTCTATCAGACCTCGACACCTTCTCCAATTGGGCCAAGGAGTTCAACTTACCTCTTAATACAAAAAAATGTCATGTAATATCAGTTTTTCGTAAATTCTCCCCTCTACATCATTCATACTCCATTGAAGGCTCAACTTTTAACTGTGTTTCCGTTATCAAAGATCTCGGCATGTACTACTCACCATCTCTTTCCTTTGATTTCCATATGAAAAATATTATTGATAGAAAAGTATTAGACTTTATTAAATGAAATACTTCGAACTTTTCCTCTCCCTCCTGTCTCCGTGTCCTCTATCTGTCTCTGGTTCGATCTATACTAGAGTATGGGGTTGTGGTGTGGCACCCTTACCTTGTTAAAGATATTATTAGAATGAAAAAAGTACAAAATAAATTCCTTTCCTATGCTGCCTTCCTTTTGAAAATAAATTATCCTCCTCATGACTACTCCTCTATTCGCACCGCTATCCGACTTCCTTAGCATCCCGCAGAGAGGATGTTGACATCTCATTTATAAAATCCCTTCTCAATAGTTCCATTGATTCTCTTGAACTTCTTTTCAATATATCCTTCCGATTCCCTTCCCATAACACAAGAAACAACTCCCATCTCCAACTTTCCCTTCATCCTACCACATATGGTCAAAAATAAAATAAAATAAAAATAAAAAATAAATAGTCACGAAAGAACATATTAATTATACTTGCAAAATATCAATATATTAAAGTTTAAAGAGGTGTGAAGATCAGCTCTTGAAGAAAAGGGTTTAAGAATAAGTAGAAGTAAGGCAGAGTATATAGAGTACGAGTTTGACAAAGGAGAATACGAAGTAGGTGAAATAAGGAGACCGGTGACAATAAGCGAGGACGTGATTCGAGAGTTTTAAGTATTTAGGGTCAGTTGTGCAAAAGAGTGGTGGTATTGACGAGGATATAAGACACAGAATTAAGTGCGGGTGGTTAAAGTGGAGAGAAGCGTCTGGTGTCTTATGCGATAAAAGAATTCCAATGAGGCTGAAAGGTAAATTCTACAAGACTGTAGTGAGAACAGTTATGATGTATGGTTTAGGGTGTTGGGCCGTTGATAAGAAAGTAGAGCAGAAAATGAGTGTAGCAGAGATGAGAATGCTTAGATGGATGAGTGGAGTGACTAGAGAAGATAGGATAAGAAATGACCATATAAGAGGGAGTTTAGATGTAGCGTCATTTGTGGATAAGATAAGAGAAAATAGACATAGATGGTTTAGTCATGTTATGAAAAGAGAAGAATCGAAAGCCGTAAGAATAGTTATAGAAATGAATGTTAAAGGTAGAAGAGGTAAAGGAAGACCAAAAAATATATGAAGAGATGTTATTGAATGCGATACATGGACGACTGATTGTACGTAGATGATCGTATTAGGGAGAGTTTTGGATAAAAGTGGCCGACCTCAAGTAGTTGGGATTATAGTGAGGAAAAAGAAGGAGAAAAGTTATACGGCTTCTTTAAAATTTTAAAGAAGCCATATAAATGATAAAATTTTTGGGAAACCAATTAAGTGTAAATAAAATTGTTATGGCTTCATTGAAAATTATTTTTGTAGTTATATGGCTTCTTTAAAATTAAAAAAGAAGCCATATAAATGATAAAATTTTTGGGAAACCAAATAAGTGTAAATAAAATTGTTATGGCTTCATTGAAAATTATTTTTGTAGTTATATGGCTTCTTTAAAATTGAAAAAGAAGCCATATAAATGATAAAATTTTTGGGAAACCAAATAAGTGTAAATAAGATTGTTATGGCTTCATTAAAAATTATTTTTGTTGTTTTAGGGTAAGAGTAGGAGTTCTGCTTTAAGCTCTTACTTATTTTTTATAATGATGGATGAAATTACTAGAGAAATACACGGAGAGGTATTGTGATGCATGTTGTTAGCTGGCGATATAATGTAAATGAAAGGCTAGAGGTGTGGAGATCAGGTCTTGAAGGAAAGGGATTAAGAATAAGTAGGAGTAAAACAGAGTATATAGAGTACAAGCTTGACCAAGGAAAACACGAGGTAGGTGAAATTAGGAGATCAGTGACAATAAGCGAGAACGTAATAGATGAGGTGGAAAGTTTTAAATATTGAGAATTAGTTGTGAAAAAGAACAGTGATATTGATGAGTATGTATGACACATGATTAAATGTGGGTGGCTGAAGCGGAGAGAAGACTGTAGTGAGACCAGCTATGATGTATGATTCAAATTGTTGGGCTGTTAATAAGAGAACAAAGCAGAGAATAAATGTAGTAGAGATGAGAATGCTTAGATGGACGAGTGAAGTAACTAGAGAAGATAAGATAAGAAATATAAGATAGAGTATAGGTGTATCGAAAATTGTAGATAATTGTGGATTATTCACTTTTGGTAGGTCTTGATGATAATTCTGGACAATTAGTTTTAGGCATAATAGGTAAATTATTTATTAGATATAAATTTATTCTATTTTTATAGTTATTTAATGTCATTTATAATATTGTTTAGATTATATTCGAACATTTACGTGGGACAAAAAATTAGAGACTATGGTTAAAAAATCAGGACTTTTAGGTGGTCAAGGAAAATTACCAACGATTATTTCTCCTGAAGAATATAAAAATAGATTTGTAACAGCTATGAATTTATACTTTTTATCTGTACCAAACAGATGGACGGGTATGGCTAAAGGATTTGAACATCGGTTTTAAACAATATATTTTAATATTATTTCTGTGATATTGTTGAAGTATTCTTTTGTGTTATTAATTTAATTTGAAAACCAAATAGTTAAATTTGTTTCTCGGTCTTAACAAATTAATGTACTTGTTCAAAATTATAAAATTATTATATAACAAAATTTTGTTTTACTCATATAAAAAATAGTAATAAACAATGTTAATGTTTTTGTCAATTATTATTTTAACATGTTTAACCATATAATTATTTAGTAGGTATAACTACTAACTATTAAATATAAATGTAATATGTACAATAGCAGAGTAGTGATATACTTTCTATTTTATAATGTTGATCACCTACCTACTCAAATAATCCATGATAAATAATCATCTTGACAACATACTTTGTGATAATGAAAATTGTGGATAAGATGAGAGAAAATAGACTTAGATGGTTTGGTCATGTTATGAGGAAAGAAGAATCGGAAGCTGTAAGAACAGTTATAGAAATGAATGTTAAAGGAAGAAGAGGTAGAGGAAGACCAAGAAAGAGATAAAGAGATGTTATTGAATGTGATATGTGATTGTACGTAGATGATGTAAGAGATGATCGTGTTAAGGGGAAGTTTTAGATAAAGGTGGCCGACCTCAAGTAGTTGGGATTATGGCTAGGAAAAAGAAGGAAAAGAGGAAACCAAATAAAAAAAATAGAATTCTGAATGTATTGTTAAAACAAATAAAAACAAAAGGAGCGTAAGTATAAAATTAACTTTGAATCCCAAATTAACTGTAAATATGATAATAAATATAGTAAAAAAATAAAGAACCACGCTTTTAAAGAACAGCATACTAAAAAGTTAAAAATAAGCTTAACACAATAATGAACGAAAAATACTAGTATTATTGTGGAAAAAGCATCGAGCACTCAATATACGAAAAATATGGCACAAAGCGTCCACGTTTCTTCTGTGTATAATTTATTATAAGTGACTATCAATGAATACCAACGAAAGGATAAAAAAAAAGTACGAGTGTCGTCGTTAAATTTGTTACTCATGCGAAATTTTTTGAAGTTAGATAGTCCTTCATTAATCTAAACACAAAGTTTATTTTTAATTTCATGTGTTTAAATAAAAACTATTTAATACCATCATTAAAAATGTATATAAATTAACTTGTCAGATTATTTAACTTTATGTTGTAAAAAATTTCAATGAGAGACAAACATTTTAATAACATTTGCTTATGTCTTTCTTTAAAAAAACAAGTAGATAAATAAAACGGGGTTCATTTAGTAAATTATTAGGTTAACTCCGAAAATGTTGAAATCCCAAATTGTTATTAAGAAATACTTTAACTCATTTTATTACTTAAAATCTCCCACACAAGAAAAATTAAAGCAGTTATAAGATGAAATATCACAGGGGAATAGTGGACATTTAAAGAAAACTTAATACTGTAAGCTGACATTTATTCGTATAATCTTCAAACCAAAAATTATTTCATTACTAACCTCAGTATAATTATTTGTGAAACTTATAGAAATACTAGTTGAAATATTTTTTTCAGAAAAAGAAAATATGTATCTTTATTAATTATAGGATTATAATCCATATTGATTTATTTTACTTTGGAATCATCGTTTCAACCAGTTATATTTGTTGAGCTACAACATTGTAGAAATATTTGGGAACAGAGTACTTTAGCCTCTTTGATCAGCTCCTGTTTTAAAAACTACTTGGAGTTGCTTAATCCCGGATGAAGAACAATTACAAATTAATCCTTAAATTTGTATATTTATTATAACTTTCAAACAATTTATGCTTTATTTTAATAAAACGTGAAATTATGTTCTGTTAAATTTGACAATACAACGCTGTACCTTCAAACCAATTGCGCAGTTAACCAAATGAATTTTCTGAAGAAAACATTCTGCTGAAAATGTCATATTATGTTATAATATTTCAATATATTTTAAATTAAAAATAAGAACTTCATCAATGAATATTATAAGTATTATAACTTTTTGTTAAAATGTTTTTTGAAAAACTTTGAAATTTATATCACTAATTACGATTTTCACATATTGGATTTTTAACAACAAAATAATACTATTGTTGTTCTAAAATCTTGTATACATAATATACTGAATTAGATATCATTTTTGTTCCTCATCACCTAAGCCCTGGCACTAGCGTAGGAGTAATTGAGTTATGCTTAACTACTCTATGCGTACCATTTCCCAGAGTCCCCTTAATTAAAGGTGTATTTTGTGTTTTTATATTTTGACTTTCATGTGGCATATACAGAATTTTTTCCTGTGTACACAAAGTAAAATTTTGCATAAAAAATGCATGTTACCGTGCGACGAATGGCATAATTGTATTATTAGATCGGTATCCGCATATTGTGACTAACACGAAAGTGAAGAACCAGGAATTCATATAGTAACATGTTTCTGGTTATCACGTAGTCTGGTGTTCAATATGCGATTACAGTTGGCGAATATGCAAGAAGCACAACAACGCGCGACTAAACCGCTTCGACGTCGTTGCATCGTGATAGTTCTACTGGCTGACATCACAGTGACAATTTTGATGTCCAAGTGCAAAAAAATCACTAATATAATAATGTAGAATACATATAACTTTATACACGATTCGGCGTCTGCAGGACAACAGATGGATCATTGCGGCGACGGCGATTGGTCGCCGTGACGTGTTGTGGCAAGGACACCGCACCAAACTATTATCGGCGTACAAATATAAATACTGAGTACCAGAAATTCATAAGGAATTACTGGTGTGTTCAGGTGTCTCGAAATAATGTCCAGCGTTGCGGTAGCAATTTACGATTTGGTGACCACATAACGAAGTAGTTGTCCAATAAGAAGATTCGAATAATGATGTCACTTGTCGATAACTCTTATGAGTTTCTGGTACTAAATAACTTATTCATCCGAAACTTCGGATAGAGTTCACCACCATTAGTCTTGCGACAACTTATAAGGTTTTTATATTGCACAAATTATTTGCCAAACTTGTGTTTTTTTTAACTATTTCAATATTTTTCTGAGTAATTTTTAAACTTAACTAGTTTGATATATCGTTAAAATAACTTGACTTTTTATCAGTTAATTGTATAATAGCCGTCAAGCTAAAATTAATGTCATAGAAATGTATGACTTTATTTTTGGCCGCATACGTGGTTTCAAATGTAAGTAATAAAATTTGCGATTTATTTTTCTCGATTAAAAACCATTACACTTAGATAGATTGGCATAAAATATTAACAATTTTGATACAATATATCAATTATTTTTATCACTTATTATCATTATTGTTAAAATTCTCAAATAGCTCGAATAGTATGTTTTGTGTATGCTAATAATGTACACTCTATACTCCGATGAAAAATTCATTACAAATATTAATTATACTAGATGCTAGAATAAATCTGTGAGAAATTGACATTCTCCCGCCTAAATATGTAAATATGTATAATTCTTTGAATTATTACAGGGGAGGAAAGGGAATACTTTTTAAAATTGTGGGTCAAGTCCATAAGGTTGTACTAGTGTTACTCATAAATTAGAAAACCAGAAAAAAAAATATCACTCTTTATGTAATTCCCAACTAATTTAAAAAGTAAATAAACTTTTTTTTAAACCGAGTTAAATTGATAATTTTTTTCATTTTAACTTTTAACTTATCGGTATTGTTTCTATATAACTCAGTTTTGCTTGAGTTAATTTTAGCTTCGATGCGAAGCTGAGAAGGTATTGGTTTTACTATGATGTGTTTTTTTTTTTTTTTTGTGTATGTTACCACTTTTTCTCAGCTCTCACCAAACGGATTTCTTTCAACGATACGTCAAAAGATCACAAATCGTATCTAGTCGAAGACATTACCCTTAAAAATTGAAAAAATTTCCCTCGTTCCCCGTAAATGGAGAAAACCTCCAAAAAAATTACAAATTTAAATATCGTTAATTTTCGAAATTTTTTCAATTTTTTTTACTAAAAACTGCTGTAACTTTTTCAAAAATGAACATATCAACATAATTTTTTTTTTTATAGATTTTTGATGTTTTTATCTATTATTTGATATATTTTTTTTGTAAATGTGACCCTTTATCTGCCCACAGAGGGGGATTTAAAAAGACATCTTTTTAACAAAAAATTAACTTTTTAACTTAACTTTTGAAAGTGTTCCGGAAGGTCTGACACTTTTATATATATCTTAAATTAAAGCTAATGTAATGTACTTTAATTTGAAAAAAAAAATTCTGACCTCTGGACTTGTCTTCATGGTGGAAACGGCTACCGAATGTTATTTTTGTGTGAAAATTCTCAATTTTATAATTTACATTTTTTACTTTAAAGTGCTATAACTTTTTGAAAAATATATGGATCAATACAATTTTTTATGAGAAATAATATTTTTTAATAATCTCTTTTTCATTTGACATACTATATCTTAATCAGGATATTAATAAGGAACTAGCAGATCATGTAGCTTTTGGAATAATACACCAATTTTTTAAAATTAAACACTATCTAAAGATTTGCATCGAAGCGTTTTTTCTTTATAGTGATTTTAATCACTGTCAGATATCATTATACTTGATCCAACTATGCCACGTCACCACTGTGCCGTGACCCCCCCGTGCTGGGTTTTTTTCATTAATTTGCCCAGCTTTACTAATTTATTTAGGATATCTCTACTTGGTCAGTAGAGACGTCCTTTGTTACCTCGCAACATACATTTTTTTACCAACATAGAATTTTATGTATTTAAGGATTATTTCGTAAGTTAGAAAAATAAAATAGGAAGTTATTTTGAAGTATAACGTTTAAATAATTATCCAATGACAACAATAATAATGTTATTCTGAGAACAAATGATTTATTAGTTTTTTTATTTACAATTTGCTTATAACTTGTTTTGATTCATAGTAACTAATAATAATATAATAATAATTACTTATGTTATTGTTACTAAAACTTGTAATTCTATAAAAAGAAACATATTTTATATTATAGCTTCATAGGCTAAAATATTTTTGAGCTTCCATTACTCAATACTGGTAATTTTAATTTACAACAATTTCAATACAGTGTTTTAATAATATTTATCAGTATTATTTACACAACAAATGGTTTTATGAATGTTTTTTCAGTTTTTAGTTGACACATAATTGTGATCGATGCAAAATATCGATATTTTATATAGTTAAACAAATTACAATTAAAAAAAAAAAAAAAAAAAAAAAATATAAAAAAACACATCATAGTAAAACCAATACCTTC
>NW_026099575.1:4957773-5168169 GCF_025091365.1 Daktulosphaira vitifoliae
AAAAAAAAAAAAAAAAACAAATATAATATTTTACAAATTTTATATACAAACAATTTTAAATTATATAAATTACTATTATTACTCGTAGATAGTATTTTAATAAGTTTTGTTTTTGGTAATCAAACCTTTGCAGGCAGAATGATAAAGAAGCAAAAATAACACTAACTTAACGGAAACTTCTTAATTGTTAGTTAAAAGTTGTTTAAAAGCCACTACACTACGGGTCTGTTTAGCTTAGCATTTGATAAAAAATTAATCACTTTTACTTAAGCAAAAACATCAAAGACGCACAATTTGTTTAATTCTCTTATTTCTGATTCATTTTTAAATACCCTGCACAAATCTACGAGTGCAACAATCAAACATTATATTTGTATTAATCCAACACAAATATATAATTTTTACAAACAATTATGAACAACAATAAACCGTTTTTAAATTATAATGAACACAAATGTACATGTTATAAATATAAAAATAAATAAAAGAACGAATATACTTATAACATTCTATAATTAATTAGATTGAGTAACTAATTGGTTGACTAAATAAATTATTTTTAAGCCGAATGTTCATATAGGGGCTTTTAGTTATTTTCTTTTGTAGTCAATTCTATAGAATTTGAAGTTGTTCAGATTTTAATTTCAAATAACTAATATAACTATGTAAAATAATGGAATAATATAAATTTTTCAATTTTTTTATTAAATATACTAAATGTTCTATTTTTATATGCTGTAAATGACTTAAATGAGAGTTTTTAAAATTATATAAAATGAGGATTTTTAGTAGTTACTGTTTTGATACAAATGAGTACAATTCTAATGTATTAGTAAAACAAATTGTTTTTTGAGGAGCAATGATTACTTATATTATTATACATGGACTATGAGTGCTCATAAACACTTGTGTAAAAAATATTTAAATGATGGGTTTTGTTAAACATTTGTTAGAGTTCGAAAAATAAGATTTAACATTGGTGTGTATACGCAATACTTAAAACCATTTTGAACGCACAATATTGGACATAATATAATGGATTTAAAACAATTGTATTAATAATAATAATAATAATATAACAAATATAACCACAATATACAACTAAATGTATTTTAATATAATAGTTATTTCAAATTTAGAATCGTCTTTTTTATTATGTAGGTACATATGGCTTATCGAGTATATGTACAATAATTAACAATTATTTACTATATTATATAGTAATAATTACAACTTTAGTAATAAACAAATGGTCGGCAAAGGTACTGGTGGACAATAGAACATTTAAAATTACGGTTGGCATCATATCGCGAGAAACGGAGACCGTTTTTATCGTTATCATTTGCAAGTATAATAAAAATAAATTAAAAGTGCAATAGACGCTAAACAGTAGTTATTAATTATTAAATTTTCTACATGTAGTACTATTAAAAAACAATTAAATTGGCAGTAGGAACATACCTAAAAATGAATTGAAGATTTGTTAGTACGTTCTTAAAGTAAAAAATTAGATTTAGGTACGTATTATTTTAAATTATTAATCTAAATTGTATATGAATTAATTACATAAAAAATAACCCTGGTAAAATATGTACACGGAAATTAAATTTCAACAATAACTTTAAATTGTATACTTATTGCACGTGGACCTATTCATGTATAACGTTATTCCTAAAGTATTCAGTAACAGCATTAAATTATTTTTCATAATATATCTGTTTTACCCGTATAATGGTTTTTGACGTTGGAGTGTTGCCTGAACTGGCAATGGGTTTTTTGAACTTCGAAACTCATCCAAAAACGTCCAATACTAAAAATATGGTTGATTAAAACGATTCGGTGTTCTAACTACTTATGTTAAGAGTAAAAGGATGTTAAATTAAAGCTGAAAAAAAATGTAAATGAAACTAAAATTATTATTATTCGTTTAACATGCTAATTATTGATTTTCGTATTACATTTATTAAACGTTGGCACAATTTTTTTATTGCCACTTAAAATAGTTACCTTAAGAAGAATAAATGAATAGTTATCATCTTTAAAAGCATAAATTAAATGTCTAAACTGTCGTTAAATTTTCTCACTGGCATAAATCTTAGCAAAAAACAAATATTTATATGAAATTCGTCCTAAAATATCGATCGCTTTTGTGACCGTTATGTTTACTGTAAAACAATAAAAATCGCGGGTCCGATTAGTAAGTATAACATCCATCGGATGAGTGTTTTAATAATTGCGCTATTTTTTTCCGAAAATAAATTTAATGACAAAAGTATTTTTCATTGAACGACATAACCATTAAAACTATGTACATTACATGAATACTATTTATTTGTACGGTGGAAGAGCTGGTTTTTAATATTGTCTTGTGATTAAAAATCGGGCGAGAAGGTAAAAAAAAAAAAAAAAACGGCATCTAGGGGGAAGTTAATATACGTCAATGGTTGTATTCAGGAAACTGGTTGTTGAGCAGAGTGGATAGTCCGTTGGCGGTGATGGCGGCAATACCAGTGATTGCCGTGGTGGCAGCGCAGGTGGTGTCTTTGTTGCAGTTGGCTGTGTCGTTTCTTCGCTGACGTCTGGCGGACGACGGGCTGCAATGCGTCCGTTGGCTGCTCCTAGCGCTGTTGCACGTCCTCATCGCTGCCTTTGCTACTGTTGCCGACTGCTGGACGCCATCATCCGCGGCCACCGGCATGTCCAGGCTAGCCGATCGCGCTATTGGTCGATGAGCTTCACAAACAAATTCAAAAAAAGGCATTACCGTTAATATCATTGTTATTGGCGGTCCAAAGCGATCCGAATAGCAATTTACCATCTATTTTTATTCTACAATAACAGTACACCCAATAGCAATAGTAAAATAAAAACGGTAAAACTTGTTCGGCCCATAACTTTAAATTTCAAGTGGTTTTTGTACGTGCAAGTTTGTTTAAGTACAACTTAACGTATATCCAATAAAATAATAATCATAAAAAATAGGGCCGTTCTATAAGAATCAAAGTTTGAGTTCAAACAATGTATTGTGCCGTTATTCGACGCGATACATTTGAAAAACTGCTCTTTGTTTAATATAAACTTGGATTTCACGTTGTGTGTTTATAAAAGTTTAAGCGAAATAATTATAGTAATAGTGTGAGTCACGAAATTTTATATGGTTGAAGGTTGTATTTTTTTTTAAGTATATTACCCCAAACCGAGATTATTTCAATCTAATATTATTACTATAAAATTGGTTGTAATACTTTTTCTAAACTATACGGCATTCAACGGTTAATGAAGCCATCTAATCATATTCAACACAATTTTCTTAATAACAAATGACCTATCGTCGTTTGGTTCAAGTTTATCAAGGGGAAATATCCACTATTACGTTTGCACTTGTTCTTAATCAAAAGTCGTGTCTTGGTAAAAAAAAAGGGTTTACTACGTTATGTTTGCGACAACTAATTAGTAAAAATAGCGACGGGTTTTGGTGCATTTGGTGCGTACCTTTCACTGTCGGGGGCATTACACACGTTCCGACAGGGTGGGTGGTCGGCCGTTTCATAGATGCTTTCCTCACCTGTTGTCGCGTGAACGGTGGCCGCAGTGGCCATTCGAGCGGCTGACTGGAGGTAAGGCGATGCTGAACCACTGGTCGCCCTACTGGCCGGTCGATACCAGCCTCTCACAAATCTGGGTTCTTCGCATCTATATATATATATATATAAAAAATGTGATAAAAAATGTCATCCAATATTCGATATAATAAGCAAATAATTATCCGATGCAACTCAAATGCACGAATAGACATTTTTCAGAGCAAGCTAATCAACTATATAATTAGCTTTTTTACCTCACGAAAAAAGTAATCGAGATTAGACGGATTTAGGTAACAAAACATCTTTATTTCATTTTCGATATTATGGTCGTGTACCGATCAAGAAATGTCTTCCAGAAGCGTTAATAATACGTAGTTAACAGTTGGAGTGAATTGACTTTTTTAAAACGTAAACGAAAATCAAAATACGGTAATATATTGTACGGATTCATTAAAAAGTTTTAGTATTAATAATTTGTGTATAAATTCAGATTTTAGTTCGACATTAAGGAACGGCTATAGATTTTTGACGATTTACTCAGATGAGTAATTGTAATAGGTCCTATCATGCCATTAGTTGGCGGCCCGCCAGCGGTTGACAAGTTTGACGGGTGAATCGACAGAGTTAAGAAGTTGGGGCGTGGGCGATGTTCGTCTGAGCGTCTTACTTGTAGTGTGTAACTATTTGCCAACCAAAGTTTCTGCAAACAAAGAGACATACAAGAGTTCTCAACACACTCCGGGCATTCGTACCAGTAGTTTATGTGTTGTCGTGATAATAGTTGCACTATAATTAATAATGCAATATGTCGAGAACAATAAACCTAATAAATTTACCCGTTATGCGAATCGTGCCTGAAATGCCTGTCTACTTCTGGTTCGGACATCCGATTGTCATCTGACCCGGAAGGACTGTGTCTAACAGTGTGCTCTTGAATCTGTTTGAAGAGATCTTCGAGATTTCGAATACGAATCGTTGACGACGTCATTTCTTTATTGGTGTCATCGTCGTCTTCCGGTCCTGCATTTTCGTCAATAATTTACAAATTTATAAAATACAACGAGCAATGAATTGTACAAAATGTACGTTGCGTAAAAAATATTATTACCGATTTCGGATCGTCTGCTTGATCTCCTGTAGGGGTGTCGATGACAAGCGGGTGCTCCAGATTCGGATAGCACTGTGTGACTCTGGGGGAGACCGTGTCCTGAAAAATACAGTTGACTTTTTAATAATTCCATAACGATTTGACAATTCCAAGTGCACTCACTGTCTTCGCCTAATCTTTCCTGGCTGGCAGCTATTCGATTATAGGCAGATTCGGCCGTTTCGGTTAGCGTGCGCCACAATAAATCTTCACTGCTTGATCTTGCACCTGACCTGTGTGCAGCAGTTCGGAGTTTTTCTAAAAGGTCACCGTGGTATCCATCTAAGGATTTTATCTTTCGTTCCATGTCGGAAATGCTTACAGAGCCAGGAGGTATACCACAGCTACTTCCACGACCATCCATATGAAGAGCATCTTAAATAGATTAAAACATAACCATTAAAAGATTTATAAAGTAGTTCTATGAAAGTAACAAATGGAAAATGATAAATATTTTACCTTGAACGTTGTCATCTTCATCATTGGAACATAAACCTAATCTAGATAAATTATGAGATTTGTGTTCCCTAAACAAAATTAATTATCAAATCATCATGTGTCATTTTATTATTATTTTTGAGTTAATAAAGCATGATTAGTAATTATCGAAAACTAGCAATGCACTATAACTTTATCAGTCGCTAAATAAAAATTCAGGCAAGTTAAATTATTTCCGAATAAATCTTAATATTTTAAATATAATTTTCAAAATCTTTTAAAATTTCAAATACAAAAACATATTATGTTGCCTAATTTTGCTAATTTATTTAGTAGAAATATTTCATCGCGAGTATTTTCACATTAAATCTTAGTTTAAGATTTTAAAATTATTCAACTATTTACACACGTTAAGTCTGTTACACACCAAAGTAATTCAGTGACTTGAAAACATTGTTATATAATTCACTACTTACATTGAAATGCCGGAAGTGCTCGGCGACAAATGATTATTAGAATGAAATAGCATTTTGTGAGATCCTGTTTCTGAACGACTGAAATTAAATGAAAAAATTAATTTTAAGTAGAAAAAAAACATTCTCTAATTAAAAAGAGTCAGTTCGTTTATTTCAATTTTGAAGATTTTTTAATTATAAAATTTATATTAAATTCTAATTTATTAATAATATGAATAGTAGCTAAAAATATTATCAAAGTAAAACTCAGAATTATTATAAAGGTGTTTCATCAGGTATCTTTAATAACTTTTAATCCAGTAAATATTTTCTTATTTTTTTTCTAAAATTTTTATAGTTTTCAAAGCATATTTTTTATTTTTTTTAATTTTTAATATAGGTGTGGTAACCTTGTTTATTAGCCTAAATATTTACAGATTATATACACATTTTTACAAAATAATCTAAGGCTTACAATACATTAAAAAAAAAAAAGGGAAAAAACGTGTATATTTATGATTCACAATAATTTAAGCTGGTTGGTTTGTTTTAAATATGAAATTACATTGTTTTTATTATTATTTTCTTCAAAAAATTGCATTCTAATTGAAAAATCGAATTTGTTTTAGTTCGGTTTTGGTATAAGAATGATTATTGCTTTGTGCCAATCATTTGGAAAATTATGTTTTTAATATTTGAATTATGTTAATATATGTAATAAATATATTAAAGCTAATTTTTGGTAGATCATAGAGGAATATATAAGGTATATTGTCAGATACAATAGTTTTACTTTATTTTGTTTGATAATTCTTTTTGGAGTTCTATATATTTATTAAAAGGGCTATTCAAACATTTATTTGGATAGTTATTATTTGACCATTAATGGTGACAGATGAGTGTTTTGATAAAATTTTGTCAACAATTGTTTTATTTGATAAATATTTACAGAATCTGTTATTGGATAAGGGCGAGGTTAAAATGATGTTTTTAGATCCAAACAATTTACTAATAGATTAAACATATTCAGTTTGGGGTATTTCTTTGATTATATTTTATATTATGACTTGATCATTTTTAGGAAATTTTTTATTAGCTGTAGTTTTGGTAAAAGTTTAAAAAATCATTAAAAAAAATTGTTCACAAGTTTTAAAGATGTCAGAACCTGATGGGACATTCTGGATATCACATAATTATATGAGTTGTACATCCATTTTCATATTTTTCGGTTTTTATTGTCAAATAAAAATTATTTGAATGAAATGGATTTACTTATAAGGGGATTGGTTTCCATATTTCGTCATTCTATTCATGTTAACCATTGGCATTTCTTCGACTGACTCCTCGGAAGGTGCATCGAATCTGGACGGCTTAGATATAGGTGTTGTGCTGGTCGAAGGTTTCTGCTTGTCAGTTCCAGGTTTTTCACCACCTCTCCTGAATAATTGTTTTCAACAAATACTTATTAATAAATTTTTAAATTAATGTTTTCCACAATAGAGAAGGCAAAGACAAACTCTAAATACAATTTATAAAGTTGATATTTATCTGACGGCTAATTTATAAAGAAATATAAATAGAGAAAACATGCGTAACTTTCTACATCATACTAAAAACCACTAACTACTAATTAAGTACAACGAATAATATTAAAACTATTTTATGAAACAAGCAGTTTAAAATTAATATCGCGATTAATTTTTTAAGGCGTTGTGGACCAACTTATTTAAACTATGAGAATAATTTATTTGTAAAACAACCGAATTTTTTAACGATGCTAAACCTTATACTGATTAATTATGCTACCAATAAAGAGTTTTAGTTAATTTAATAGACTAAGAATTATTATTTTAAGATTTACTATTTTTTTTTTTTTTTAATAATTTTCTAAAGTTATCTAAAAACATTTTCTACTTTTACTTGAAAATCATTACATTGATATTATTGAATTAAACTTTTAAGTAGTTATAATCACAAGCGTAGAAAATATTGCAATAGCGTATGTTTAATAATTTGCCATTTGTGTCTAGCGAAATTAAATGCAAAAATTAGATTTGATTGAACACATTAACTAACTCATCGATTCAGGCTTCATTATTTATAATTTGACGATTTAGTATAAAAGCTCACGCATAAAAAAGAAAACTACTACTTAAACAAGATTGTAAAGTTAACATTTTTATTTGAAACGAGGATAAAGTAAGTTGGTTACATGTAAAATGGAACCTCGCCTGAACCGTCTATATTGAGAAACGACATTAAAACATGCTTATGGTATGAGATTTTGAAAGTGTTCAACTCAATGTTTTATTAAATAATGTACGGCCTGCGCATTATGGTTTGTTTGGAAAAAGTACTATTATAAATATGTTTAATTGAAAAATATCATTAATTAGTTCTACGAGTTAAAATATTTCAAGATAATCGATTTGTTCGTGCTTCTATTACAATTGACCGGCTGTTAATGCGGTTTTCTATTGTCGTGACATCTAATACATAATGTGATCTTTTGACTAACCTGAAGCAAAAACACGGATTCATTTTGTACACAACCACGTGGCGATAGCACAAAGCGGAACACGTGAAAATCATAAACACCACTCCGACCGCGGTCATGAGTATCATTACCAAGACACCCGTGTTGGTGCTGTGAGCATTTACTAATGAACGGCAATGTAGCGTTCCGTACAGGCGAGGTGAAGATGAATTTCCACCATGCACAAAATGAAAAACACATAAAAATAAACTTAAGCGTCGCATGATTGGTTATTTTTGTTCATTTCCCTACGCGGACCACCCCTTCTACGTTATTTGCCCTGACACTGTTTTTTACGCTCGTGAGGAGCGGCAATTGTCTAACAAAGAGCGCGTTTGGTCGATCACAAAAAATCGGCTTATCGTTTTAAGGCGCATCGTAATGTCGGTGAAATTATGTAAGTATCATCACGGTGCGTGCTCGAAACAAACAAAATAAACAAATCAAACACCAAATGTTCACAACTCAAACTCAAAACAAAATTAAATTAACTGTGAAACAAATAATAATAAACAAATAAAAATACACGAAACCCATATTGTTCACACTTGATGTTTCCCTTTCGAAACAATATCGCTCTACCTGTAGCATATGGCTAGACAAGCGAAACTTATGAACACGAACTTTACTGCGAACGATAATATCACGACCATTCCTAATGTGCTGATATGTTCCGATTGGGCTTCTGGAAATTATTCATTTGAATAGTTTTTATGGTTAACAAGTTTGCAACAAGAATTAAAAAAAAAAAAAAAAAAACACGTGTTTAAATAAACTATTTAAGTATAAGCCAAAAATAGCCAGAGAAAAACATAAAGCGTAGGTTTAAAATATTCATAGAAATCATAACAACTTAAAAGTTAGGTACAGTAAAGTCGTCCAAGTTGTGTGTGATGGGCGTTTTAGCACTTTGTTCTGTTAAAAAACTGTCCAGGACACCTCTTGATGTACAACTTGCGAAACGTATATTGTTTGCCCGTACAATTATTCCGTTAAAGAAAATCACGTGTAGACATCAACTCGTTCGGTTTACTAATTTATTCGCCTGGAAGATTTATGTACTTTAATTTTCTTTTTGGAGTCCAAACGAGAGCGGCGTCGTTTCCGGATCTGTTTTGAACGAGTTTATGTACGGGATCCGGTAGTGTTCTTTGCGGCGCTTTAGACCGGAAACCGACGTCCGGATAAAGTTTGTTTTACATTTGTTTATGGCTCAAAGTCCACGGGTTGTTGTCGACTGTGAAGTGTGAAGGTGGACTGATTCGCGCGGAATCGAATGCGGATATTAATAGACGGTCAAAAGACCTTCTTGTGTAAATAACGAGAAAGGATTTAAAAATGTATTTTAATCGCGAATGCAGTAACAGTACAAATGAATAGGACAAACACGATCAATAGTTTGAACGTATGTAGAAAAGTGTATATAATGTATGCTGACTCTAAAGACTATATTTGATGAAAATTACATTAAAGATATCCAGCTGGCGAAAGGTAGTGAATCTTTTTTTGTAGGGGGGCTTTGTTTGAGGATTTTAATTTAATTGTATAGCTGACGAAATTGTTTTAAACTGTTGTTTTTGCCAATGTATTTTACCTCTCCATTACACAGTCAGCGAGTACTTCCATAGATAATCCGGTAAGACGTTAAATCCGCAAACAAAAATGTTTTTCAAACTCTCTTTCTAATTTTTAATCAAATTTTTCAACCCCGCCTAAGTAAAGCGCGTAGGCTTTCCATGGAAAACGCTTTGCCGGGCATTATTGATTTTTATTTAATTCACGCTGTTTACATACACTTAGCTATATACTGATATATTTTTATATGTTAATTTTATGTAGTTCAGTAAATTTTGTCTGCTGACAAACAGACATGTAAGTTCGCCACTCTAACAATGTTCTGTATGAACGTTTAAGGTATGAGAACATTCAAGAAAAGGTAGGCAGGAGGTCGTTAATCAAGAACAAATTAATTCGCAGTGTAAGTAAACTAATTTGTTATATTGGACGGCTGAAATTCCAGGGTTCGAGGACACAACTTGGCGTCAGTACAAAGTTGGGCGTAAAGCCAAGGGCTTTTCCCTTTCCACGAAAACCGTTTGGCAAACTCGACCAAATCCTTACTATTAAAAATAATGAGGTCTGTTTTGCACCATTTTAGTGGTGTATATATATCTCCTTGGAAGTATGTAAAATATGTATAAGAGCGAGAACAAATAGGTGGACGCGTTTGGAAATTTAACTGCACGTTTATTAAAACCGCTAGATAAAAAATGTTTGTGCTAATTGTAATCAGAAATCGTATAAAATTTGGTCGAACGACATGACATTTGAAAATTTCAAGTACCCTCTTTGTTGGCTGGTGGTCATCGTTGAAAACCCTATAATATAGTTATTATTTATCCTCTGTCGTTATGATACATACAATAGGTAATAACTATTCGTAGATAAAGAAGAGGAAATTTCAATGGAAAACATCCGGAAAATTGTAAACCCAAAAGCAATAAAACCAGGGAAACGTATATTATAGTACTTAATGTACATAATTGAGAGCTGGTTAGGTATTACGTATCGGTGGACGCGCTCTGTTCTTAAGTTCTTCGCTATAAATAGTTGAAACATTTCGTTATGTATTTTGTATAAGTCGTATATAAATTTATATAACCACTACTATTGTTCAAAATATATAGTATTTCTTTATTCTAAATTTTGATGCGTGGTAAACAAGGTTGATCGAAAATGTTTCAATGTACGGTTGAGTACTTTTGAATGGTATAAGTGTAAAAATCTAAGGTTTTCAAAGTATAAGAAAAAAGGGAGATGAAAGGAACATTATAAGAACGAGCCAGAAGTATTCTTGTCGAAAAAAAAACCAATAAAATGCCTAACGTTTTTAAAGTACTGAAATTTGTTTTTAAATATGTTATTTAGGTAAATAAATATCAAATATTTAGTAATTTAAACAAATTATGAACTGAACAGTTCGATTTTTACGGTTTCAAAAATGATAAGCTATTTTAGGTTATTAACGAAATAATAATTGTTCAAAGAAAAAAAATCTTTAGATATACCGTTAAGTTTGCGTAAAGTGTTAGTAAAGGATAGAAATAACATGTACAACGAATAAAATGGCGGTTACTAAAAATTGTTAGAAATTTTCAATGTGGTTTTAGACTTCTAAATTCAATTTATATTATAGATTTATATTTGCAATATAAATGCTTCGATTTGTGTTATAAATAAACATTTTAGAAAATTGATAAAAATATAGATAGAATTATAAAAAATATAAATTTTTAAATATTCTGAAGTATTAACGTAAGTTACTGTTTTATTTGTGTATATCGATGTGTTTTACCTCTCTTCTTCAAGGAATCTACTCTGATTTTAATAATAAATGTACGATGACAGTAAATAAATTATTATTATTGCTCGAAATGGACAATTTTTAAGATTTTAAACTTTTGTCTACTATGATAAAATAATATTATTATTCGAGTAGACAAGAAAGTAGGTAAATTATTTCTATACCTAACTAAAGGTTTTGCGCACTATATAAAATAATTTGTTTGGTTCAATTAAATTATTATTTAGTTTTTTTATTAATTGAAAACTACTTCATAAGGATATCAAAGTTTCTTACCGTATGGGGTTTCTTTCATTATCATTTTCTTCTCCAAATCACTCATGGCTTTTTTAGCATCTTCGGGTGACAAGGTTTGCGCCCCAGAGTCGATAGGAGAAGAAGAATATATTTCTATTTTTAATGAACAGTCAATTCCTGTCCAACCGCTATCACAGAAACATTGATCTATGTTTGAGCAAATCTGTGAAAATAATAAATTATTATTTGTAATATTCCAATTTAGGATAAGTATTAAAATGTATTTTTTAATATATATACTTACTCCATGTGAGGAGCATTCTAAATTGTTGTGGTTGCTGGGACATTTACCAATTTCTACAAATAGACGTGTGCATGTTTGATTGATACAAATCTGAAAATTGTAATTTTAATCTATAATTGTTTATTGTGATACCAAATTGATGATTTATTTTTTTACTCGGAATAAAATTTTTTATTTTAGTAACCTGTATAATCTAAAATACTCCTATACAGTCATAGTTGATAAGCATTGCAAATTTAAATAACTTTGTTACTCTAAGTTAGAAATATAATTTCTAAAAAAAAAATTATATTTTGTGTTTTTCGGACATCAATATTAAATTTAATAATTAACTATAAAGTTATAAGGATCTATGACATAAATATTATAAACAAAAATATATATATTCATAGCACTAAATTAAAAAAGTTATATTCGAAAAGTTTGAAATTATTATAAAAACAATTATTAAAATTGTTTTAAGGTTTTATTACTTACCATATTTTCACCACATCGAGTACCATCTTGAACCAAACTGTATTTTTTAGAACCAGTTGTTGATCTGAAAAATAAATTTAAATAGGAATTTAATATTAAATATTTGATTGAAAATTTTGTTTTTTACCTATTTGAAAACTAAAATAATTAGACATTATGATAATTTATTATTTATTATTATAATTAGTCAAACATTTAAATTTTATTTATTTTGCATATTTTATTAAGAACTAAATTTTGCAAAACTCTTTTGGAGAGTCAAGACTGACAAATACTAACAGTAATTATTTTAAGTGGTAAATTTGAGCAACTTGAAATAAGGACTGAGGCATGACGTCTAGTGAAAACTAAAAATTCCAATGTCAGATATCCACACAAAACTTCTAATGAGCACTTAGATGAGCGGTTAAACTGCAATTAAAACTTAGCAGAAGTTGGGTTTACGTTTAACCCGAAAAATGTATACTTGTTTAGAATTACTACCGCATTGCGGGTACAATAGCCACACAAATTGTGATTTTACTCTACCCTGCGTTTATCTAGATTCTTAGCTATTGTAACATTAGCTGTTTTATTTATCCTCTCTAATTTTTTAATAAATTAATATGATAACCATTGCTACAAAAATATCAATAAAAACACTTACTTGCACTCGTAATTTTTGTTGTGTAAGGTAATAAAAGTTTCCGTATGACTGTGCGTGAGTCCACTTTGAGGATACCTGCTACCCTTTTGGCATTGAAGTGAACCGCACTGAACGTTTCTAAAAAATAAATTCAGGTCATGTTATGAAATAATAGATTAATTAAAAAAAAAAAAATTAATCTTGACAATTTATTATACAAACTATAATTTTTTCTATTAAGTATTATAAGGTAAAATGTAAGATTAAATTAAAGAACATTAATTAGATAAAAAAAATAAATAAATAAATTTCTTTTACATTTTTTTAATTTTAATTTTTTGGTATTCTTAATTTATTTTCTTACTTTTCATCACATTTGAGATACGTTTCAATATCCATCTCATCAGTCAAAATGCCACAATGTCCGCTCATAGTTCCTTGGGTGTTAAATTCTTCATAACACTGTTTTTCCGATGATATCCCATCTGCGAAAATAAATTAATTCATAACACATTATTTAAATGATTTAATTTGAAATCGATAGTAAGAATTAAACTATAACTATATCAAATAATTTCAGTTGAATTTCAATGGAAGATTTTCACATTATAGTTGCAGAGTGCTTCATATTTTTCCGACAGTTTTTTTGATAATTTTTTATTAAAATAATCTATTAAGCTACACTTACATGAATATATTTAAATTTTTGAAAAAGAGTAAAAACTTGTTGAAAATAAGATTAAAAATAATATGATTTTATTTAGTATCTAAGCTCATGTAAATATACAACATGCATATAAAAAGTTCTATTGAAAAATATTCTCTCAAACTTTTTCAATTTGTGATTCGAAATGAAAGTTTTTTTTCAACTATATGTAATAGAAAAAATAATATATATATATATATGTACAGCAATAATACGTGGGAATAAAATCTAGTAAATAATAATAATTAGAATTCAATTACAAGTTCTTTCCCAAAATCGTAAAATAAGAAAAGGATCCATTTGATCTATCACACTAGTTACTATTTAAAAATATTGAGCTTAGGACTTATTTGTGTACAGAATATATACAATATTAATTTCAATGGCATTATGTTATTACCCATTAAAATTATCTAAGTAATAGTTATTTTGCAAAAATAAGTTCTTTTGAAAAAATATAAGCGTTGTTAGTTAGGTTAAATATGCCATATATATGTTCATATAATTGAGTAATATAGTATCTAATGATTAAAACACAAATAATGATTTTAGTTAAAGATTAATAAGCCGTTAATTACTAAAATACGAGTCAATTATATGTTAAATTAATTTTGTTATTTTTTATTCAATCTAATGTTTTTTTATGTATGCAGTCCAAAAATTAGTTTATAAGTTATAATAAATTAAAATATTCAATTCTATAAATTTTCTTCATTAACTATTATTGTTGCAATAGGAATAAAAATTTTAATTATGAGAACATGCAGGTAATATTGAGTAATACTTGAAAAATGTTAAAATTTTCTTGATGGAATTTTTTATTTAACAGAGCGTCTCATTAACGTTGAAAAAAATCACTCTGATATGAGTTAAAAATTAACCTCAAGCTTTTTCAAGCATGATACTCTGACATGTGTTATAAATTAGAAGATAAATCAAGAAATGTTGTTGCCTAATAGTACTTTTTAATAATAAAAAGTTTATAGTAATAACTCTGCCCCAAAAATTTTTTTTTGAAACACGTGTTTGTAAAATTTTATATTTATAAGTATTGCAATTAAAATAAAATTTGATAAGTATTAATAGGAAGTATTTTAATTGAACGCATTAAAATCATTAACGGTAGAGATATAACTTTTATCGATTTAGTTAGAATAAGATAATTGTTTGATAATATAGCAAGTTTGAAGCTTTTACCCAGTGAGATTCATAAAGCCTGGAAGGATGTATTCCCAAAATTTTTATAAAACAATTATAGATTTTGTAGGAAAAAAAAATAAAGCATGATAATAGACAAAATCACTTTAAACCTCTCTTACATTAAATTTTGGAAACGTGCCCGGCGATGACAACGAGAAAAGTATTTATTAGATTAAAACGTAAGTATTTACTGATTGTTATTTTAGAAATAAGATACTATTTGTGTTTCCATATAGTAACTCAAAACAAAACTTAAATACAATATTAAGTTGATAATTGGATTTAAGTTTTTTTAAGGCTCATTAAGTAAGAGCAAATAAAACTTTTTTTTGTTGTTGTTGTATCCAAAGCAAGTAATTTCACTTATCTATTGTATTTGCACTGTCATGCTGCGTGTACATGAAAATTGGTATGCTGGCACGCAAACTACTATTAATTTACTTTTCGCACATAATCGCTTCACTTCACTTATTGTTATATGATTTATGTGCACATGGTGTAAGATTTATGTGTTTAGAAACGATACCTGGTCGTTGAAAGTAGTTACAGAAAATCGGATACAAAGTAAAGAGGCGTTTTACTGATTTATCATAGAAATTGTTTAAACTCGCATGTTATCAATAGAATAATCAATATGTGTAACAATAATAATATGTGCATTGGAAAGTTGCGTGGAATCGAAATGCAGTTGATTTTGGGTTCTCTGAAAAGTTTCGGACTCTGCGATTAGGGTTGTTACATTGTGGTGCCGGAAAACAGCGGTTATACTAATGATGCCGTTGTTTACAGAAAGAAGGGGAGACAGACAGACTGAGGAGGGCATAGGCTGACGACGAATACTTGATTAAATAATTCAACGGGCTGCGTGTCGCTACTCACCGTATCCCCAGATTTGTTCGCACTGCTCGTTCAGTGTGGGGCATTGGCCCATATAACAATAAGCTGCGTGGTTCTTGCCACAAGGTTTGCCGTTCTTCACAAACATGTCATCCGGACATTCTCCACTATTGCCAGAGCAGTACTCGGGTAAGTCGCATACACTGATGGCTTCTCTGCACAAGGTGCCGTTGGACATTAGCTACATAAAATATATAAAATAATTATTTTGAAATTCTAAATGAAATTTAAAGGATTCAGTATTAAAATTCATATTCACGCGCTTAACTATTGTCGTAAAAAACCGGATGTATTTTTTTTTCTTTTTGAAATGTTACATAAAATTAAAATTAACTTTTATGTTAAATGTTTTTCATGAAAAATATAGTTTTATTACTTACACTACATAAATCTTAGATAGAACAAATTTTCCGTTGTGTGCCTTTAAAAAGTTTAAAATATTCACTATAACACTATAAACTCGAGTTTTCATTTGAACTCATTATGTTTAATTAAAAATGCTGATTTAATTTTGGTTAAATAAAAGGTAAATACATTTTTAGCATAAATAATCTCAGGTTTCTGTTGTATGTCAAATAATAAAAAACAATAATTGGATATTTATGAGTGTATTTTAAATAACAATATATTTGGAACGGTTTAATTAAATCGTCGACCCTTTTTTTTATGACACGCCCGTAACATTACACTCGACGTGCTCATTAATTTCAACGTTACATAGTTATTAAAAGGGATTCAGAAAACCTTTTCATTCACACATTTTTGACAATAAATGCATACCTTAATTTGGTAGTCAAGTCAATTAAAATATAAAATAATAATAAAATTACTCGGAGTCTGGGAAAATTGTTTGATAAATACAAAATTGATTTTACACAACAAAATTTAACGAAGTGCATTTTATATAAAAAAAAAGCTATTGATTGTTTTATCATATAAACATTTTAATATTTAATTTTAAATTACCGAGTAGATGAATTATCTTCATATATATCATTACACAGTTTTAATTTTGGTAAACGAGTAATACTTTACAACACTGTTATTTTCCAAGGACTGTAGATTAAAAAGCGAAAATAAATCAAACAAATGGTTGTGTACATTGAGTATTATTTCAATCAATAGTTTAAAATGTATAAACAATATTTGTTAAATCGTTATTTCCAAAAGAGTTCTTGGAGATTGAACTAAGGCGTCGATAAGTGCCTTTATCGTGACGTTATTTTGGAGGTGAATTTGATTTGAATTGCGGCGAAAAAAGTTATAATTTTTTAATCGGTTATGCTTGGGATGGCTTTATTACAGAGCAACTTTGTATTTACTTTGCATTCTTTGTTACAGCAGCTACCAGACTCCGAACATTCGGCTTCTTTGTAAAGTTTGCACGTAGTCGGATCGCAACATCGATCGGTCTCCCTGCAGTTATCATAACTACCACAATCGCATTCTTCGTCCTCGTCTACTATATTGTTCCCACATTTGTGTTGCGAATTTGCGATCTGTGGACATAGAAAATAGAATGTAAGGCGTATAGCTAATCGACTTGTTGCTTGTTCAATACTATAAGAATCGTTAGCAGTGGTAGTACTCACCTCGTTGGGTTTATTGAGCAAGCACATATTTCTCGTTTCTCGGAATTCATTTATATAATCGTTTAGGCTGCAGTCGCTGAACTTGTAGGGCTGAATGTTCTCCATGCCCACAATGGATTGTTGCATAATACATCCGTGCCAGTCTACGCAATTACACTCTTCTCCTGAAATAAATTTATTGATAACATTCAATAAGTGTTTTCCTAAGTAATAAAATGTTTCCATACTTTAAAATAAGTACTCTTAGAAATAACTATTTATACAACAAGGACATGTTATCAAATCACATTTTCCTTGTTGAGAAAATAAAAACTACAAAGCACATTTTCGTCACATCAGACGAGTTATTTTTATAGAATAAAATTTAAGTATTATATCACTAGGATATTTAATTAAATTTAATAAAATCTTCAAAATAACATTTTTTAACTTAAGTATAATAAAAGTAGAAATCAGTAAATGTTAAATGAAGCAGTAATGTGTGAGTAAAATGCACCGATGGTTACATTATATAGAAATAATTAAAATACTTAGATATTTCCATCCGAATTCAGATAGTTGGAGTATCAAAGACTGTAGAAAAAGTCGAGATGACAATTTTAAAAAGAGCCAACCTTGGTAACGAGAAAAAAAAAGTTAACTTTTTTGGAGGTCATATTTAAAAAGTGCTTATGTGGTTAATTGTAAAAACATTCTAAATGGTAATCTGTCATTTTAGTAATGTTTTTAAAAAGTCATAAAACACTGGACAAAAACGGCTGATAATTATTATTTTTTTTTTACTTGCGACAGAATAACACATCGTTTTATTTTTTAAAGGTGGTTTAATAAGATAGAATGCAGCATTTTTCAATTATTTTTAAAAGTTTTTTTGTTTTGTAAATATTACAAATTAATAGATGTGTTATTAATATTCAGCAGTTGGTATTTTAGCTGAAATCCATTAAAATTATCGACATTTTTGTTTTTAATTATAAAGTATAAATAATAATTAAAATATAAAATTAGTATTTAATTGTAAGTGGAGCTATATTTTTCAATGGTAATTTTAGATCATATTTATTTAAGCAACAACCAAGCCAAAAGATAGTAGCTTAATTGACATGCATGAGACTAAAATAATACTCAGTTCGAGATTTTATTTGCAAAAGAGATTGTGTTTGCGTTGTTTATTTTGAAGCTTTATCATCTCTAGGTAACCACATATCACATACAAATGATATAGTATCTTGTGAATTGTAATTTTTTTAAGCAGGCTTATTCTTTTTACACATATTTTTGTATAATATTTTGTCTCTGTAAAATGAAATGAAACAAGCATGGCTGAAATAATATATTGTATTAAACTGTGCAGTCTAATGGAAATTATTAAAAGAAAACATCTACTATAAAATCTCTAAGAAAAAATTATATTATAAAATAAAAGTTATCAATGAATATTGTTCTTAATTTATAGAACATTTCCAAAGAAAATAATTGTGAAAATATAATAATAGTTTGTGTAAGGTAGAAGGTATATGATACAATAAGACTATAATCTAAATTGTCAGACATTTAATTTTTGACGTTATAAATGTTTTTAAATTATTAAACTGATTAATATAAATTATTATTAAAACATTTTATAAAAGTGAATTTAATTAATTTCCACGAGAGAGTTTCTAAACAAATGAAATACATGATTATCAGCATATTATAAGAATATTTGTGTTGGATGGTAGTAATTTAATTTCAAAGGTTTAGGGATTCGTTTATTTTAAAATTTATTATAACTTAGTTTTAACTTTGCCATTAAATGAACTGTTTTCTAAACTGATCACTACTGGCGTTGTTTAGTGTATTGTGCTCATTGAGCTTTATAATTATGTTACTTATCAGAATTATTACAAAGCTGGTTTTAAATCCAGTGATAAGGTCAAAAAAAAAAAAAACTCCCATGGTGACATTATTGTATTTCCTACTTAAGCTGCTGCATATAATTTTTAAATAAACCAATGTCTTTTGTCGCATTATATTGTATTAACATTTTTTAAAAAATTTGAGGTATTAGATATTTTGTAATAAATGTCTCATATAGTCTTACTTTTATCATCGTGGCCCATTCCAACGTTATGACCGATCATATGAGCCATCGAACCGGCAATGATGTGCGGCTCATAAGCGTTGACATCGACACTGATTCCAACAGATTTGGAAGTGCAAACCGTTCCATGAATGGCCATTCCAGTTTCGCCGCCGACAAAATATTCACCCCTGAAAATGACAAATTTCGAGTGATAGTCTTAACTAAAAAATTCAAATAAATATACAATGGCTTAAAACGTGCAAAGCTTAATATTTTAATTGCGGATATCGGGATGGAATATTAAGACAGAGGGATTGAAAACGAAGTAGATGGAAAAGAAGAAAAGAAACAAAATATTTTAATATACTCTATGAACACAAAGTGCACATTTGCAGCAGTAGGTAATAGGGCAACACGCTTTCATGATGGATGAGTTTCGTAGCCGAGTGAGGGAGTGAGTGGCATGGGTAGTAAGATTGTTAATACAATGGTCGTTGTCACACGTTTGATTGATGGGAAAAACGAAAGAGTTTCCGTAGAAAGCTGCAACCAACAAATAAAAAACTTAAGAAGGCCGATGGCCTCCGTAGAGATTGCATCTGTCAATTTTAGAAAGGGAGATTTTTTTAAATGCTCTTGTAAGTATACAAAAGTAATGATATGCATTTTTCAAACCATGTTTAACCTGAAATTAAATACAACAACAGTACTATATCACTTACGAAAGTAGTTGAGCCGTGTCTTTGGCTACATTGAACAGCTCGCGTGATGAATATTCGTTGAAATTGAGCAATGCGGCGCTGATCTCTTGGTTTTTGTCGATTGGAGCCTGATTGGCTCCTTGCCATGTCTCGATGTAAACCACAGACACTCGAGTGTTTATTGTTCGAAAATACTAATTATGAATTGATAAAAATAAAAAAATAAATTTTAAATTATATATATACAAAAAAAAAAATCGTTTAGATGACTGTGACATATTTACGGGGAAAGTGTCTAGAGGAAGTATCACCCCGGGTGGCATTAGATTTTTACATAAAAATGTCTGAATTTTTTCAGTATTGTTTTTTTTTATCAAATTAACTTTTAAATTCGATTGTCACAAAAAATGTTATATTTTTTGATGATAAAATTTTTTGCAAAAATTTAAAAACTATTAAAATAACAAATTTACCGTGAATGATAAGATTAAGTTAATTTTAGTATGTAATCATAAATTTTACTTACTAAATCGGCAATGTTAGCTATTTGAATGGCATCGGTAATCACTTCCGATCTAGTGCTGCCATTTCTCATTTCAAACTAGACATAAAGCAGAATTTTGTTGTTGTTTTGTTTTTTTGAGATTTGTGTTTAAAAAAGAACACAAACACTTACCATAGCTTTGTCTAAAATAAGAGCGGTCTCTATGTATTTAGTCCTCTCTCTGAGATCTCGTTTTAGCCGTCTTTTTTTTCGAAACCTCCCGCCCACAAATCCGCTGGCGTACTTGCTCTTCCGGTCGAGCCTCAGCTCATTGGCACACCCACGTTTTGCCTTGTCCCTGGCCTCAAATATCACATGAGGGTGTTTCTGCTAACCACAATAAGTGATTATAATAATAATAATAATAATAATAATAATAAACTACATTATAATTCTTCAATATTGCATATTTCCACTAATATTAACAGTGAGAATAATGTTAAATAATCAACGCTAGGCGAAGGAAATTAGGTCGTTATGAATCATGTCTTTGAATGAAATAGTAATCCTTTCAATTGAAAATTACGTTAATTATCATTTTTTAGAATCGTAAGACAATTTATATACTTAATATTTTAAGTATTTTTAAGAGATTATTGTGCTGTAGAGCACAACAATTTCATTGGATTTGTAATTTTTTTTAACTAGGTCGAATTCAAACGTTATAACATTTTAGTTACTAAGATTAGACATGTCAAAAATTTCTTCTGCAGTTTATGTTATTATTTCTTCCATTAAGAACATAAAACGATTTTACCACAAGCAATTTCGATTTCATAGGAAAAATATCACATTTAATGTGTTATTTTAACCTCTTATAGCATTCCTATCAAATAATTCAAAGAAAAACAGAAATATATGTTTGATGATTTTATAAAATGATATCCTGTGGGAGCTTTGCGGTACAGACTCAATAAATTTGACTCAAAAAATCAGTTTTAGTATGTAATTTATTTTATTTCATGTAAACTAAGGAAAATTAACTTCATAATACGTTCACTTTGACATTATGATATATAGGGTGTTCAGTAAGTAAGGAAACGTGTTTCTATTGTTCACATTGTTTATAACAATTGGCCTATCTCTTTACTTACTGAAAACTCTGCATAGTTTTTAGTATTTATACATTTTTATTGACCAAAAAAATAACTTAATATATTTTTTCGAATTAAATTAAGTAAAAAAAAAATATATATTTAGATTAATAAATACTTATCATTATAATTAACTGTAAGATTTTAAATAGGTATAGTATCAAACAACTCTATAGTTAACTGGTGAGACAATTATGTACACTGCGTAAGTTGTACTATCAGCACGGTCATTTATTTGTTAAACATATATATATATATATATATATATATATATATATATAACACAAATGTCGACCGAGTAATGTTTTTTTCCCACGGGAAATGTCAGTATGGATATGATTAATGACGTTTGTAAGTATACAATGGATAGCAAGATTTCCTTCGGGACAAAAAATAAGATAGCAGTGGTGCTCTTATTTAAAAGCAAAATGTTCAGGGTTTCCCTTGTTTACAGCCATCACCTTTATGTCACAGTGAAGTGTTATATGTATTTTATAAACGGTTAAAAAAGAAAAGGATTCATTGTATCGTATTTTTAAGAACGACTCTTGGCATTAAAATATTTTTGTAAAAACATTATTGTTATGTTGACATAAATACATTAAATAAAAAATATATATACATTTGACTTTTAGATATTTTAACTATAAATTACAATTTATTATTAACTTTCAGTATGTATTTTACTTTATTTATTCAATATTATTTAACACTAAACGGCAGTTTATAAATTTTCTTGAAGTAATGCCTAACGGCAGTTCCAGGGTGACCCACAATAATCTCGTTTTGTAGAGAGAGAAAAAAAGTCAGTTTATAAGTGCTTTATATATAATACAATACAAAATATCATTATTTATAATATGACATGTAATAGAAAGAAAAAGTTAACAAGTATTGATGAATAACAATGAAAATTATGTAAAGCATATGTTAACTAAGCAGGTGCCAGTATGTAGGATTAAATTCTACTAAGGTTTTAATATCTTTAATATGTTATAAAAAACTTTTAGATGCTTCATTTGTTTATGTTTGTTTGATGTAATCATAATATTTGTGTTTTATGCGTCAATAAGAACAAAGAGAGGACGGAATAAATATTTCGATGAAAATAATATGAGAACAATTGTGGAAGATTTTTTTGCGAGTGTTCTAACTTGAAAATAAGTAATGTTAAATAGCTAAGACGATAACGTTAATATTTGTTTGAAGTATTGTCAAATTAAATATTAAGTGTTGATATAACATAAACCTTATCTGGACTTAATTGTGCATAGCTTAAACGCATTTAATAATAATTCAACAACATCAATGCTACTTATTTAATTATGCAGTGATACGAATGCGATTTATTATAGTTTAGTATTACACTAAACTAAAATGAATGTGATTCATAATAGATGTCTAATATACATTGTCTATGTTAAGTGTCGCTATTAAACTGTCACATTTTATTACAACATAGATATTCATTCTACAGACACGCATGCTACTAAATTGCCTATATCTCGCCCCGTGTAAGAAAATGATAATTTGAATATTACAATTATTCAGTATCATCGACCTAATTATTAGGTTCGATACTTCATTTAATAATATCTAACGATGCGAAATTATGTTTTTAAAGATTACTTTGTGATGGTATTTTGAATATTAGATGTATTTTAATGCTTTCTGGATATAACTTCAAAAGTTATGTGTGCACCATACAATTAATAATCATTACTCATAAAATTACTTGATAAATTAAAGGCGAATAATAACAATTATAATTAATGATTATAATTATTACCATGACTTATGGCAAAATACAAGATATAACACGCGTATTGACGTGATTGATTTTAGTGAAAATGAAAGTTATACTATAAATGATATTATTAGTTTGAAAAACTAGTGATGAGTGTAAAATTAGTTTTGTCATACTGACCGACAAGTCTCCGCCATAAAATGGATGTATAATGAATGTTTCATTGCCTATGTGTATGACACCGGCAACGCCATTACACGTGTGAAACGCAGCAGTGGCTCCAGGCATGTCCTTCACGGTACCGTGGTAATAGCAATGTTCAATTTCCTAGAAAGAATATATAGTGCGTTATTAAACATCTTCGTGTCTTTTACCTATCGAAAATTGCTTTGATCTTCATAAAAAGCGGATTTAAAAATATCCTCGTGAGGTTAAATACATGCACGTTTAATTTTCAAAACTATATTCCAATTGTAATTATATTACTCGGGTATAATTGCGTAAGAAATAATTTAACAAGTTCCTATTTTCCAATACTTTTACTTGAAATAATCAATTAAAAAAATATTACAAGTAATTGTTTTCGATATAATATGAGTATTTTATGAACTGTTAAATTTATTAGTTATTGGTATCAGGTTCGAGATGTTTTCGGGGAAAATAAAAATGATATTCGTATAAATGTTTTATTTCAAATTAATTGAGAAAGTATAAATTTAATTAAGAAATTTTATCAATATTATTAACAAAAAGTAAAGGTATATTAAAGATACATATTTTTTACATTTTTATAGTTATTGCAATAAGTAAAAATATTTTTATAAAAATATAACCAATAAAAGAAAAAAAATCATAAGTTTACAGAACCATTTAAAAATGTTTATAAGAAAATTGTATATTTGATTTTCAACGAACTCGATAAAAAAGATTTATTATTTATAAACTTAACATTATCCGAATTAACAAATACAATTTTATTTTGGACTTATTCTATTATATCACAGTAGTGTACAAGTACAAACACTCACTTGTTTGGAAACCTGTTCAGCTCCATGAGGTAAAAAATGTTTCTGTACTAAATTCGGTGCTAATAATTCTCTGAAAACAAAAAATAAATTAATTTTAATAAAAGACGTTTAAAACTTTAAATAATAAAGGTTGACTAATTGGCATAATAAATATCATTTAACACTTATTAAAGCCAAATTTTCCCTTAATCCTTGAAAATTTATCTAGTAAAAAATTGCATTTATCCTAAACAGAAACTAAATATAATCGTACAATTACAGTTATTTTAATACTACATGATGTTATTTTAAATACATTTTAAGTTAAGATGCAATTCAAAACGTTTTTAGTGTGTATTTTTTTTTTTTTTTTTGCATTTATTCACAGATTTTCAGTAAATCACATACAATACACTATAAAGATTCAATAGAGGCACTATTAATACATTAAAGGCCGATCGAATTGGGCGTATATGAGGTAGTTCCTAGCGGTTACCAATGGATATCGTTGGCGCAGACGAATGCGAAATAGAAATAAAGAGAAGGAAAGCAAATAAATAAATAATACGATCCGTCATTAGAATGCATTAAGGATTGCAGACTGACGGGTGGGGAAGGTAGAGGTAGACAAACGAATCTTGGGATGCCATGTCAAATTACTGTTCATCGCGGTCTACAAATAATAGGATTTATTCGTTAGATCTTGACGGATAGCATGCATTTTATAAGCTTCTTCCAGCGTCGAATCACTGCTGGCTTAAGGAAATGTCTTTTCAACGAATCATTGAAACAACATATACCACTCGACGATTCTGGTTTCAATGGGACAACAAGATTTTATCGACAATAAGTGAGATGAAAGCACTTATAGTCGGTACTTGAAGTAAAAAAGAAACCCATACGAAAAAATACAATTATGTAGTGAAAAAACAATTTCTTAATTCACATTTCCTAACGTTTTATTACTTGTTTAGCGTCTTGTGAAAACAATAACAAATAGCTCAAATACACTATTATTGTGAAATAATGTTGATATGTCTTTATGAAATTTTAGTAGTAAAAAAATATCAAAAAAAACTTTCGTTTAATATTACAATAAATACAGAGCTCTTTATTGACATTAAAAAAAAAAAACAACAAAAATACTTGATATAAAATTATTTAAATTTAATTTTAATTCAAATGTTTATATAAATATACAGAGTGGTTCATTAATCATAAATCTTTTAATTGATCAAAAAATAGAAATATTTTTCTTAAAAAATTAAAAATTTTCTTTTTTGGCTTATTTTAAAAACTTGTTCTTTTTTTTAATTTATCAATAATGAAGAATTTGGTATGTTTTTCTTTTATACTTTATAAGTACTTAATAACATTATTTTTTTCAAATGTCAATTTATATTATTAACTAGTTTATTTAGTAGATTCCACCTATTTAAAAAAATAATTGATGGATAAAAACTTTTGAATGAGTATTTCAGAAGTTATAAATATTTTATATTGGAGGTTGAAAATGCATGGATGTTGTTGTGTCTATCAATAGTCATATTTCGGTACATTTTCTTCTCTAAATACTAGTTCAAAAGATCTTGCAGACCAGCTATTTTCTTAATTAGATCATTATCTATAAAATAAACTAGTTAATGATATATGATATCATAATTAATAAATCGAGAAAAATATTTACCAAATTGACACAAAAAAAAAAATGTTTCAATATTATTTTTATTTTTAATTAATTAAATGTTTCTTGATAAATAAACCATTCCGCATATTTGCATATATGACATGTTTCTATACATATGTATTTAATTATAAGTTCTACCTATTAATAACTATAAGTGATATCAAACTCTAAGAGATTACACGAAGCAATCCCACTTTATGAGTTGCTGAACACATTTGGGTAAATACGGTAATGTTAAGTTTGACTTGTGCATAATAAGCTGAACAATATTATGAACAAGAACAAACAAGCAGAACTTCAAGAGCTCTGGTTTTATATATAATATCTGTATTGTCGGTGACAAAATCCGGGTCAAATTAATTCTATTCGGAACTGTACAAGTATTTGCATTCGAGTGTTGTTTATGAATATATCGTATATTTGGGGCATTCAAAGGCGATTTGTGTGTAAATTATGTATTTGAGAACAACTGCGGCGAATCAGTGGCAAAAAACACACACAATAAATAAAATGCTGCCGAAAGAATAAATAAAAAATTTCATTGCTTTTCATGCGCAATAAATTTGATCAAATTTAAATCGAATTGGGTTCAGTCGGGTTAAACACTTTGTATGCGCCCACGAAAAACGGTTTTTCTTTGAAAAAACTTCCCGGGAGACGGATTTTTGCGTGTGTATGTCTGTCAGAAATTGTACACCTATTTCTATTATACATGACATGACAACGTAGGTGGTGATAGTCTGACGGAAAGGATGACAAAGCCATTATTATGTTTTACATGCCAAAGCGCTGAATGGCGACGAAAGAGGTAGCTCGGCAGCAGGAAAATTCGCGTTCGGTAATGCTATTCTCTCGTCAGTGGTTAGAAACGACAATTCTAGTGCGATGATTGATTACACCTTCAGTCCGAGACTCCCCTTGTCGCACTGAACCCATAAGAATAATGAAGGAAAGCCGCGTATTTTCAACCCGGAGTCGTTACCACTTATACCCATTACTGCGGTAAAAAGAAAGTAAAAAGAGATGTATGGATACACGTCCGCAATGCTATAGTAGTTGTAAGAGCAGTTATTCATATGACATTAATTCCTGTGATATATATTCAATAAGAATACATTTGGCATTCCTCGCTCAACTCAATGTGCATAATGTCACCGATTGGTGCAATTAATGGATTATTTTTCCATTATTGTACAATTTTCCTCTTAGTATTAAAATCCGATTAGAAATTCTTGACGTGTTCTCTTTTTAGTGTACGAACGTGATATCATAATAATAACGCAAGTGAATAATTCATCTATGATTTAAAAAAAGGACATCGAGAATTTTGAAATGAGTGGATACTTACTTTTGATGTAGTTATTATACTCTAATAAAGAATTATTAATTATAAAGATCATTGTGAATATAATAATAAGCAAAAAACAATAAATATATTATAAATATTGAAATATACAGGTGTTTTTTTTTATCATGACCCACTCAATTACTTATAGAATAAAAATAATTTAGACATTTTTTTTTTTGGTTACCTTTAGTTGCATATTATTCTTGAATTATTAGCTATGTAATACTTTTTATGTTCATTCCTAATGACTTATAATAGTGTATTACTAGTTGGTGTACTTATAAACTCACAACAATGTTTTTTACTACCATACTTGCTATCTGTGATAGCGACGTCATAAAAATCAATTAGTTACCAATATTTGTAATCCTACATATATAATAAATGTATATTAACTCAAATATTTGAAACTCTAAAGATTTATATTTAATAAATTAATAAAGTTATATTAAAAACTCAAATGGCATTTACTATTAATATTAAATGACAAACATTTTATTAAATTCAAAATATGTATTCCCATTTGAAAAAAACAAAGTTGACACCCTTACCAAGGCACAAGAGATGCACCTATAAAGTAGTACAAAACTAACAATTGATCTAATTAACCATTAACTAAAGGTTACCAATAAAAAAAAACTATTTTTAATGATTTATTAATGATTAAATCGATAAATGATAAAAACACTTTTTCTTATTACGACTTTGTTGACAATAAAAATAGTAATCTATTGTATAAAGTCAAAAATTTTTAGGCACTACTTTAATATTTAAAATAAATGAATAAGCAAATTTTATCATGTAAACTTTTTATGATACCCAATGTACAATTACTTATTTTTAGTACTCCATTGAACTTCATTCAGTGTTACTCAAAGTTGAACATTTTTCATACCGAATGACTTTTAACTGTGTTCATCTAACAAGGGTTTTCATTTCTTCTAAACACCCTATTAATCTTTCCATCTAAACTTCATTTCCTACTTCCATTTACTTTTAATAGCCTGATTCTATTACCTTTTTTTGGTCTTCCTTTTTATTGTTTGCCTGTAAATTTCCATTAACTCAAATGGGATACTATTGTCTATGTCAAATAGTTGCACTTTAAACAGAAATTGCTTTTCAACTGTCTTTACGTCATTTAATATGTTTAATGTATTTTTTATTATATCATAATATGGTCAATGAAAAGAATATTTCACGTTAAAACAATTTTAATTGTTAAAAATACGATTTTATAGGTAAGTGTTACATAATAATGTATAAGTAGTTTTTTTTTTATTTTCAAGGCACATAATTGAATTTTTCCATCATCAATTCTAATTTCGTTTATAATATAATATCTTGAAAGATAAATTATGTCGCTAAAAAAGTATACATTATCGTTTTATGTGCACACCAGCGCAAACATTCCGAACGACGTATAAAAAAAATTAGACATGATACATTACTAAATTGCTCCAAACTTACTGAATTCAGTAATTTATTTTGATCAATAGTAAATTACTGTGTGTGAATTATATTAAACCTTTTTAGTTTTTGGAAATTTAAATTAAGTTATCAAGTCTTTTCCTATTATGTATATCTTAATTTTTAAATTGTTATTTATTTTCAAAAAGGAACATACATATACAAACACTTTTGATCAAAATTTAATAAAATAAAAATGCACAATGAATGTTTTTAATTTCATTTTTAAAGTTCCATGTTTATAAATAATCCAAGATTAAGTTTACCAAAATTATTTTTGTTTACATAGTTCTGAAGATTGAAAGGTACATAAGTTATGTTAAATTTGAATTTCAACTAGGATTTAAAGTAATGTGCACTTTTTAACTTAACGATTTATTAAAAATAAATTGTGTACAGGATATACTATTACTCAAGTATTAATTATTCTCTGTGTTATTAAAACCAAAGTATTGTTAAATAAATATTTGAATGCATATATTGAAGTACAGTTAAAATAGAAATGCACATCAATTACAATTTATTTATATAAATAACTTTATAAAATTCAACTTAAATTGAGTATCGATTTAAGCATACCTATTGATATAACAAACTAACTTGGTACACTTTCATTGCGTACAAATAATTTATCAAGCGTAAGATAGTAAAAGGTCTAAAGAAATTTTATATTATATTCAAGTAAAGCAGAATTATTTTGACAATATTTCAAATTAAGGGGAAGGAATAAGTAGTGTTTAAAGGTAGATTTAAGGTAGTTTTCAAATCTAATTATACCGATAGTATCATTGAAATTGTCTGTCAAGATAAAACAACGTTTATGAGATATTTATAATTGAAATAAAGAAGGCCAGTTGATTATTAACTCAATTAATATAAAAATTAAATTCTTAAATTCACCAAGTTGATAAAATTATCCACAGTATATCCTCAATAGTAATAAAGCATTGTATTATTGTGATAAAAAGAATAAAAGATAGAAATCGAAATGAATCGTGAAAGAATTATATAATCAGTCTTTATGGCGCCTATGGTTTATAGTGCTGCAAGGTGAATTTTTCTTTCTGTCTCTTTTAGCTAAATGCGATAAACACGTTATTTCTTTTTTTATATTCACATTTCCGAATTTCGTTTCGAATACATAAATAATCATTTGAAAAAGGCTATATATAACCCTCATTTAAATGTTAAAATAATAGCAGTGATGGTTGTAAAGAAAACGGGATAGGTAAAGAAGAAAGAATAAAAAATATGGTAATTATAAAGTGGTGCATAAATTTCGACGTTTAGCATTTTGAAGATTGTGTTATTTCTTCAGGCCTAGGTAAAATGATTTGATCGTTATCGGTGTTTGCTGTGTTTTTAATTTGGCCTCGTTCTCATTTGTAACACTACAGTTTCAATGAATGCAGACAATGTCCTGGGTAGAATTATGCACTTTGGTATACATGTTTTAAGTTCCGGTAGGAGTGCCGGAAAGGAGGAAAAAAAAAAGGAGAAAATGGCGCATACCTATATATTTATTTCTTTTTTCTACCCTCGTTGGCGGAACTGCTTTTAAGAAATTGTACACGCTAAAACTATTGTCCCAGTGCCGAATGATCAACGCACGTTCTTTGAACAGTTAAACAACTAATGGCGACCCTTTTGTTAGCGTTAATTCAAAAAAAAAAAAAAAAATTGGGCTAAAACGTCTAACCATAAAGAGAAGTGTAATAACTAAAGTATAACTTCCAAGGGTTGACTTTATCTAAATGCATTGTTTTAAGACAATATAATCTTAAACGACCTCATCAACTTACAACTTAATATAAAAATTGTATCAAATAGTATAATTATAACACATTACGAAAAACACACAATTTTTAGTCAAAAGATATTTTCAGTTTAAAATCAAATATTTGGGTTTTCATTGAAATTAATATTGCAGTAAATTCAAAAAGTTGGGTGCGGTCGATAAGGCATCATGCTGAGTAGGTAAATTATAATTAAAAAAAAAAAAACAGATTTTAAAAGGCATGATTACATAGCATCCAGGACCTAGGAGCGCTTGTAATGCTTGTATCTTAATATAGAAGCTCTGATGTAGGCTTAATGTTAGCTGCTGACGGGTTTTTATGTATAAAAATCGCCTGCAAGATCTTAGACGGGTTTAATTTGGTAATCGTCGGGCTTTTGTTAATAGAACCTTTAAATCCCTTAATGAACAAAGATAATGATGATGTGACGTATATATACTTACGTGTTGAGCTCCAGGTCGAGGCGAAATTTATGGTTAAATGCTTTTATTAATATAGAAGTTTTGTGAAAATGTTTCCCCATCTGCAAAATAAAATGTAAATGTTACAAATTTGACGAACAATTTATTTATATTTTCTAATAATGTACATTATTTATATTTTAGTACTAATAAAAATAATAACACCAATAACGGAATTATAATTGCAGAAATATTTATATTTCATTAATAACTTATACATATAATAATTTCGTTAAATTATATTTTAGCTCAGGAAAAAAAAATGTAAATCAATAACTTCCGGCAGTTTTTGAAATAACTAGCAAATGAATTTAAAAACAGTGACCGTGTATTTGTATAAAATACTACGTGTACAAAGAGAGCAAAAGTAATTCAATTGTCTCCAGAGGCTAATTGACTAGTTTTATTTTTTCGTTTTTACGTTGTGCACAGTTTATTGGATACTCTCTAAGGGTATGATACAAGGGGTAACTAAGGGTATGTAGCAAGAAATGGTACAAAATTATCTGCAAAATACAGCTTTGATCATACGACAAAGCTTAAGTGGTCTTTAACTCGACCGGTAGCCATACACTTGATCCACATATATAGTGCATAGATACTGGGTCACTGACTAAAAAATAAAAAATAAAAATAATAAAAGAAATGAGGTTGTTATTTAAACTGATTTTGTTGTTCCTTTTTTCCCTTCGTGTCACTACTCTTTGATACTTTAAATGCACAAAGGGGTTATGCTATAATATATTTGGCTTTGTCTTCGAGCTATAACAAAAGAATTCTCTGTACTTATAACAAAATCCTTGTATGCAACTCTTATAGAATATTTTAAAGTCGGCCAGTGTGACAAGAGGCGTTTTCATATATCGTCATTTCCATTTTTAAAAAAACAAAAAAAAGTAACGTGGCTTAACTAGACTTTTAGCTCATATCCTTTTTAAATAACATTAAAAAATGTTTTTAAGCATATTAATGCTTAATAAATTACAATTACATTTTAAACAAATAATTACTGATGTTGAATTTAAATACTATGCTTTGTAACTTATTAAATAATACCTAACGGTTGTTGTGGCAATACTTCTGATCATAGTGGAACACAATCAGTTAAAATCTTGAGAGGTGCTATAATTATTGATTTCAGGGTGACACTTGGAGGATTTTTCTCTCACACCACTTAAACTTGTATTACTTAGAAGAGTTAATTATTGCATACTACAATTATATTAATTTTTAAAAACATTTAAAATAATAATATCAAAATGATTCCACGATAAAACCAAACATGTCAATAAATATACAAATACAAAATCAATAAACATTGTATGTTTATTCGAAAAAACTCATTTGTTTTATCAAAAATAGCTTTTTTATAAATTTAATGTAATACAAAATAACTGGTGTTATGTACGCCCCTGGAATTCCTACACGTGAGCTGATTTTTCTGATGTTATTAATCAGGTAAACATTTTCGTTAAACTGTATAGCGTATTAAATTTTAGAATCAAAGTTCTGTTATATCGCATGCCATCCATCATTGTATAGATCTGTAAAACTACAATATATCTTCATCACTCCGTTAATATATTCAGATTGAGAACGTACCGTAGTCAAATTGTGTTGTCAAGTATAAAATTATGAAAAATATTTATAAATTTGCATTTTTTTGCAATAAATAAATAAAAAAAATTTACCAAGAGTCAAACTTTTAATTTATAAAGATTCAGGAGAAAAGGCTTTAATTTTACTTGATGTAACCGTTTGAAATCATTTTTATTTCAATTTTAAGTATTCCCTCAAAACATTAATTATAAAACCTTTACGTTTTGCATCTCGACAAAGCTATTTCATTGTTCTCTTTATTTTCAAACATTTTGTTGTAGCAGAATTTTTTTTCTGCGTAAAATTGACAATTTTGTTCATTTTAAATTCAAAATCATGTCGTCATCGCTTCAAATCCGAAAACTTTTTAGAATTAAACATTGCAAGAGTTCAGAAAAGAAGATCCAAACTTTTATGCAAAAACTAAGACTAATAAATCGCGTAAAACGGATTTATAGGTTATGCGTGAAACTTGAAAATCATCCTCTGGCCTGAAGATAAGCTAAGTAAAATATATGCGTGAACATGGAGTTAAACTTTGTGTCATGAACTAAAGTTAAAAATACATTCGTACAGGAATAAAAAAAGGTTAAAAGATAAAACAAAATAATTCAAGTAAAATAACTGCCAAGTAATGTCAATCTATTTTACTTTAAAGAATTCTTGAATATACAGAGTGTTCAGTAAGTCAGGAAACGGGTTTCTATTGTTCTCATTGTTTGTAACAATTGACCTGTTTTCTTACTTACTGAACACCCTGTATAAATATTTGATCGTAGCAATAATTTTTTTGTATATTGTTTTGTTAATTTTTTGTATAACCTTATAAATATATATATGGGCAAATCTCTAATTTTATATTATTGTAAATTTATTAGAACGAGCCAAAGAATGTGAAAATAAATAAAATAAAATACTGTTTTAATTAGATTATTGTTACAACTCATAAAATGTTAATGGATCATCATTATATAATAAGTACTAATAAAATTATTTATATGGCTGCATGAATTAGTTAGAATCGATAAATAAAAAGATATCAAGAACCATACTAAAAGTACTACATACAAATTAATTAGATCAAAAACTACTGAACATTATATATATATATGTGTGTGTGTATAACCTTTATAATCTATTTTGTCCTTATTTCTCTTCCATTTAACAATAATTTATATAAAATTGAATCAAATTAATGCATTTATTTTTAAAATGTATCGTATTCGATTCCATGTAAAATAATTTTTGCCTTTTTTCAAAAAGTTCTCTCTTAAGTATGTTTCATTATATTTATTTTAAATCATAAATTCCGCTATAACTTTTTGAGTACTCTCCTAGATACACACAATATTTAACCATAATTTCCCTTGGCATAAACAATAAATATTATTGTTTCTTCCTCTTATGCGTTTTGTATTTTTATCATACAAAGATCAATTGAGAATACTTAAAGCAGAAAAATCGTACATCAATTTCAATCCAATAAAAGGAGAAATTGAATTTAGTATAATTCTAAGAAATTGTAATATAACTTTTATAAATATATTATCATAAGACTTTTCATGATACTATTTTTTCTACTCGTATTCGGAACTAATGAATTATTTAAAAATAAAAATGGGAAATAAGGCAAGAAATAAGTTTTGTTTCTAAAAAATTTGATATTCTTATTATTTTTTGGTAAAATAAACCCAAGAATTGATCTTTAAAAAACCATCTAGTTTGTTTATTTTGAAATATTTTTTTAAATGCGTGCGGTCATAAACTTCATCAATATAAATTTCACTGGTTTATATTTTTATTTAAAAATGATTGTTTTTCGTTCGAAACTTTATGTAGAATTTCGATACCGCGTATTAAAGTGTAGGAGTTCTAGTATTCATACCTCTACAAATAATTAGACAAAAACTTTTATAATACTCGTTATTAGCGAACCTTAAAACAAAATTATGACATTAAAAAAACTGCTGGAAGAATGGCTTGAGGATAAGGATGATTTGCGTTGCTTCGGAATGGTTATGAGAAAAGTTTGAAAGTAATCACAATCACTATAATTCTTAAAAGTTTTGTGTTTTCTTCCATGTCACGAACATAAATAATTATGCGATTTCAAACAAAAGAGGCAATTGTTAGAGCAAATAATAATTAAAATTTGAAAAATCAAAAGATATATATAATTACTCTGGTCGTAAGTAAATATTATTATGCCATTCGAGCACTTTTGACTTACACACCTATACTCTAATGCAAATCGTAGCACTTGTCGCAAAAGTTCTTTATTTAACCAAAACTACTTTTATTATTTAAAGACTTCGGGTCATTTGTAATCAAGAAAATGTCACTCACCAACATGAATAACTCGTTAATGACGAATATCTTAAGCATATACTTGTACGCTTAAACTTTTCCACGACTTTTGTCATTGTTGCGTTATTCAGGTGTGTGCGAGACAGAAATGAATTTACTGGAGTAGCAGCACAAATGGTAATAATAATAAGGTAGGAGTTGAATCAGAGAAGAAAAGTTTTCCTTAATTCACAGTCGTCGTCACCAAACTATAACACATGACAGTTTTATTATGTGGAACCGACGAATTTTATTAAGATCACATAAAGGATTACTTATTACAGTTTATTACAAACCCGTCGGTATTAAATTCGCAGAATGTTTCAATCAGTATTAAATAAACAACAAAAGTATTCCTCAGAGAAAAATATAATTCTAAATATAACCATTGAGAGAAAATCAAAATTGGTTTTCCATAAAAAAGGTCACTAGAAACGTATACATATCAGTCACATATTGTAGTCTCATGGAACTTCAGATATACCGTATCTTAACTAAGTTGTTATAAACAATAAAGTGAAAAAAAAAATCGCTACTCGATTTACATCGTAAGTAATTTTTCATGATATTAAACTCCTCAGGGAACAGCAGTTTGAAAACCCCGTTTTTTTATCCGTTCTCCGCTCAATAGTTACCTATTAAATAAATAAAAACTAATGTAGCTAATGAAATTTATCATAGGGATTAAAAAAAATGATTGCTATTAGCAATATCACTTATTTTATTAGCGACGCGCTAATAACTATTAGTGCTAATTATATAATTTTAGAGAATATCTTAAGATTATTTTTGTTTTAATAATTTAAAATCAAAATATAAATAAAGGAAGGCAAATTTGTTTGAATATTTAATTAATAACGTTATAGCACATCAGAATTAGAAATTTATCAGACAGCAACTACTAGTGTCATAAAATGTTAGAGATCACTTTGTAAAAAATGATATAATTATTTGCGCTCAATAATATTTATATTGCTATGATTTTTTTTTTTTTAAATAATTATTGTAAAATTATATAAAATAAGTGATAAAATAATAACAGAATTATCATAGTTAACAAAAGTTTCGATATAGTCCAATGTATTGTTTATATATTCGGATATAATTGTAAACGATCCATCTATGAATAGCCTTTGAACGTATTTAATGCTTACTGGGCACGTTTTGATAATCCTTTATGTTATCAGATTATTTGGGTCTAATGTCTAAAATTAATCACATGTTAAGTATAACACAATGGTGGTATTGAACCGCAGAGACTTTATTAGAAACTAGAAGTCAAGTAAATTCTTAATCAGCAATAGCCATGAAAAAATCTTTATTAATTTTAATGAGTAATAGGTTTGGACAATTTCCCCAAAGGAGGTACTTTTAATGACACAATAAAATACACCGAGTACGACAGACGTACTGTCATCAACGTGGCCTATTGAATACGGTTTAATACTCTGTGATAAATTTCTTTAACAGATATTTAACGGCGTAAAATTATTATTATGTACGTCGTAAACAGCACTACTCAAACGTGCAAAATTATCTCTCGTCTGGTGCACCACGTCAAAAAATATTTCGTATAAAATCACTGGCGTTTTCGTTGCAAAAGCGCAAAGTCGGTCTCAAGTAAAAAACTTTACCACAGTTATTTGTGGAACGTGAGCTCGGTACATTATGCAAATGGGTCGGGTTAAATAGTCTGTTGTTTATCATCTCGAACGGGGTCGTGTCGAAGTGGAATGCAAATGTCTCGGGACAGGTATAAACAAAAACAGTGTAATATTAATGTAAATATTATTTAAATGATCGATTGTTGTACTTTTGAATTTAATCGTAAAAGGAGTGAAATTCTATATCCTAAAGCTGTCTCGGGCTCGTCATAACTACTGTCGTTTTCCTTTGTAATCACTTCCGGGTGCGGCGATCGAGGTAGGCCGAATGTAAAAAAGCCGACTACCGAAGAAAAAGTTTACGACGACTCGACAAGCCACTCAAATTGGTCGTCTGCCGGCGGAATTAAAGAGTTTACGGTTCCCGCTCCGCTGTCCGCCGCGATTCCAACGCTCCGCTCGTCGGCCCTGAAGCCGGAAAAGTTTTAATTGAAAATACTTGGTGTGTTTTGCACATAAGCCATAGATTGGCCTACGCTCAGCACCGCCCCCGGGCCGGAACCGATGCGTCCGTACAAATGTGATTATATATTCTGTATAGTAATTTCGGCGAATAATGTAAATCTGGTTTACATAGGGACCCGACTAAACTGGTCACGAAATGGATGAAAGCTGAGCAAACAGCGTAAGCGAATAATCAATCGACCCTTTTCCACGTCACTAGTAGGTAAGAAATTATCGCGAATAATGAGGTTCTTCGTTAAGCGTTTTGCACTAAGCCATTAATACCGTCGTCCAACAATATATTAGTGCAGGTAATATTCCATTGTTTTCCTTTTCGGCTAAGTACAAGTGTCGGCGTAGGCTATAAGTAATATAGAAGCATTTTTAACTATCCATTCGTACATCAAACGTTTTTATTTTTGATGCAGTCTACTGAAATGTGTATTGATCGTTTTTTAATCCACACATAATGAGATGTATTAAAATCTGTATCTATAATTAAACTACCGTCGATTATTTTGCCAGAGCAAACGGTTTATTTTCCATTGGCCGACTTTGTTTAGTTCCTATCAAATAATGATAATTCGTCAGTGACGTCAGAACCGGCGGACAGTTGCCCCCTTGGTGAAAATACGAGGGGGGCAAATGTATCATTGTGTCCCCTCAATAGAATCTGACAATAAAAATTACAAATTGATCTGGCAAAATAACATTACCATACTTGATTATTTAGCTATTCAGATTTTAGGATTAAAAAGTCTTAATGAATTTACCAGCTAATGAACTTCAGTTGAATATTAAAAAACGGTAGCACGGTGGAGTAGTGGCACAGTATGGACATGCCATAGTAGGGACAAGTATAGATGATTGTTGACAGTGACTAAAATCATTATCATAAGAAACGCTAAAATATACAAATCTATAGATAGTGTTTAATTAAAAAAAAAATGGTGGATTAATCTAAAAGAAAAATTAAGTCCTATTTTTTGTTCTAATTCGACTGCCATTTGAACATAGAAAATAGGTCTTCGATACAAATTTTTTTTTTGAACTTCTAGTACATAAAATAAGCTTTATTTTAATATATATTTAAAAGACGCATATTTTTAAAAGTTAAGTTGGAAATGTTCTGCTTTTATACGTATGTTTCAAGTTTTGAACGGCTTCTAAATAAGGAGAAATTTCTTGATTTAAAAAAAATATGTCAGATAAAAGGGGTATATATATAATGTATATAGAAACAACAATTTGTGTTGATCCATATATTTCTCAAAAAGTTATAACAAATTTAAGTTGAAAACTTAAAATCAAAAATCGAAAATTTTAACACAAAAATAGCATTTCTTTAAACTACGACAGCCGTTAGCACGTAGGAGATAAGTCGTTGGAACAATTTTTTTTATGGTACGTTTTATAAGCTTTAATTTGACATTTATTTAAAGGACGCAGCATTTTTGGAACATTTTCAAAAGTTGAGTTGAAAAAGTTGAATTTTGTAAAAAAGGTTCTATTTTGAATCCCCTCTTGTGGGCAGATAAAGGGTCAGAATTTCAAAAATATTATATCAAATAAAAGAGAATTACTTAAGGTTACAATACAAAAAAAATTATTTTGATTCATTCATTTTTCAATGAGTTATGACATTTTTTAATAAAAAAAAGTGAAAAAAATGTCGAAATTTACAAAAATCTTCATTTTTGGGAAGATTTTTACCATATACGGGGAACGAGGAAAAATGTTTTATTTTTGAGGGTAATATCTTCAATTAGATACGATTTGTGATCTTTTGACGTATCGTTGAGAAAAATTGATCCAGTGAGAGCTGAAAAAAAGTTGTGACAGACACACAAAAAAAAAAATAAGTAAACATATAATGGCAAAATCAATATCTTCTTAGCTTTGCATGGAAGCTAAACACATTTGCTAGTTTCTTAATTCTTACCGCTACAGAAATAGATTAATCCCAAGTTTACTCTTTACATGATAATATGTATTATTGAGAGCAAAATTTATAAATTACCGGATTTTTTTTTTTTTTATCACTAAAATCCACCAAAAAATAACTTAACACGCTTTCTAGCTTAGTAACAACCAAGAGGACCGAGTTTTAATCATTAAATTTTTGCCTCCCCGTGTAAAAAATAGTTCCGGCGCCCTTGTAATTTGTGCTTACTAATTATTTATCAGTTATATTTTAGAACACAATATTCAGTGATATTAGCTGGTAAATGTTGGAAGCTGTTTGTAAAGAGTTTGACATTTGAAAAGATACTTGCGAGTTTTCAAATACGTCAGAGCTGGTTTATTTTACAGATGATACAGTGGAAAACAACCGAATAACTTATTATAAATTTTAGACTGAATAACCAAATTATACTGTGACCAACTCGAAAATAATGTTTGTCGTCAAAGTTATATTAAATAAATTATAAATTATGACTTATTATTTAGACCACAGAACTCAACATTGAGGGTGGCTAATATTTTACATTAATAAATAATAATGAATTCGTAATTACTCATATCGGTTAGTTTTGATTTATTCAACGTTAACACTTTGTATGTTCGAATAAAAAAATTATTTAAAATAATTTTATTCTCACTCTAAAGCAATAATGTTATACCGTATTTTTGTATCTTTAAGTGGATTGGTTTGACATAATGTTAATTAACGTTAAATAACACATCAGATTTTATAAATATTATTTTTATAATATATTAACTCGGAGATGAAATTTAATGATGAAGTATGGTAAAAGTAATAATAAAATAAGAATTTTTTATAATGAAGGTATAAAATTGGTTTTAAAAGAAATAGTTATAATTTATATTCAATAATTGTTTAAACAATTGTACCCTTAATTAGCTCAATCATCTGTGTCAATTAACCAGGTTGTTAGTGAATTTAGTGAGACAGCGATTGTTTTCCCAACGAAAAACTCTTGAGAAATAAATAGTGTTTAAATAAAAGAATAAAAACAATAATGTAAGTTACTTATTATTATAATTGTATTGATGAAATGGGACTTTAAGTCCATGTAGTTCGAGTGTCTCTTGTTGTTATGGATAAACATACATATAGATATATTTAGTTCTAAACATAATAAAAGTTTTAAGAAAACAAATTTCTAATAAATTATGTGTGAGTATTAGCGATAGTTAGTAAAATTTGAAGTGATCTCGAGGGAAGTTAAGAATACCAGTAATTTATCAGGATTTACTTTTCCACTCATCGGACTTAACAATGACGTCCAGGAACTCCAAGACAAATAAGCGGTCGTGCAGACGTAGTTTTTCTGTTTCCCACGAAAGGTTGAAATCGTCGACAAGGACTAATCTGAGTACAGATAGTATCAAAGTGCTTATGTATCTGTTTTTCCAAGCTTCAAGATGCTCTGAATTCCGTCGGTTTACTAGATTAAGCTTAACGCTGTTTTACGTTGTTCTTTGAATAATAATACATATTTAAAAATAACTTGAACTGGTATAAATATGTACAAGAATGGTGGAATAGTAATTTAAAAAGTATATCGAAAATCCACTGGTAGAGTCGTAACAACAGTTATTGATAACTACTAAATTTTTAACTACCATTTTAATTTACTTTGCTTAAATAACTATTATTTTTTACTAAAAATATTATGCCAACTCATTAAAAAGGTTGAAATATACTTAAATGCATAATCTTAAAATTTTCAAGATTCTTTCTATAACATACCATTATTTGCATAGTATTATGACAATTTTAACACAAGGTAACAAAAGTAGACTATTGCAATCTATTAGAGAAATTTAATGTTTCTTATAAATAATTGCATATTATCAACAGGAAAATTAAGATTAGTTTGTCTGAATAACCGTTTAAAAGTTACTGTAAATTAAATTATAATTCCTTTAAAAGGTTTATTAAAGTTTTCATTACTCAAATTAATATTAATTTATAAATCATTCTAATTACTTGTATTATCTGCAGCCAACTCTCATTCATTGCAAATAATGCATTTACTCGAAATAAAATCAACTTAAAGATAATTCAAATAATAAGAAGTAAAAAATAAAATAAATTACACTTTTACATAAGTGATATATCTTTTCTTACTTTACTCGAACATTCGTGATCCTTAAAATGGCGGTCGTTTTGTTACTTTCATTACCCAACCCTATGCGGAGTAACGCTATCTCTAACACATGCCAGCCGTTGGACAGGTGCGATTTATCCTTTCTGGAGACCATTCGCCCGTTATCTATGTGCTCAACACTCTACCTCTTTAACTGGCTGATAATATAATGGGCTCAAGAGAAATTCATTCATTTTGTTATGGTTAAGCCGCAAGCACAATCACAGTAATACATTCGGTCAAAATTCATGACGTCATTAAAAAAAAATTAATAAAAGTTTTTAATGAATTTTTTTTGCTACTGTTTGTATGTATTAGAATATAAAATAAATTTATAATAACAAAAAAAATGTGCACTGAATTAAATTTGTTTTTTTATTTTCAAAATAAAATATTTAAGTTTTAAATTAGTTAATTATGAATTTATTTTTTATAAACAATTTTTATTTAGGGTACAAATATTTAATTTTTTATTATTTATTTATAAATAATAATACCTATGTTAAATTCATTGGATGAATTAAAAATTTTACTGTAATCCTTTTTTTGACAAAACTATAAGGATATTTTATGTATTCAAATATACTTTACTAAGATTAAAATTAAGTTTAAGTATACTTGCCCGAGATTTCGACCGGAAAGATCCGCCAGATGAATATCCTTCGTTGGATCCATGCGGTCCTATGTTGGGAAACTGAAAAATATTACAAAAAAACCGTTATTTATATATCTATTAACAGTGATTAGTAATGATTTAGCTTCAGAAACTTAGGGAAAAGCCAGTGAATATCTAAGTTCCATGAAGTTAATTATTCATCTAATGTAAATTGTTTTTAGCTTATGACAATCCATTAGATTAAAATTTTGCAGAAGTGAGAATGTTAGAATTAAAAATATTTTAGGAAGTATAAAGATATAATGAAATAATTTTACAATAAAAGAAACTTTTCAGTTGGTATCTGTCAATTTGTCATCCGGATATAAATATGAATTTAATGTTTATTGTATGTTCGAATGATGAACGAAAATATACACCTGTGTGGATTTTCCTTTTCCCTAATCTTACCTTCTGCGACCCTACCTCTCGGGTAGAGATGCCCATTTTGTCATGATGTCTGATTTGTACCGGGTAGATGATCTGATAGTAATTGGCTCCGATGTTCCGCACCAGCTCTTGGTTTTGTCGATAATCCCGTAGGAGCCTTTCCACTTCTCCTGCACACATATAGAAAAAAACATATAGAGATATTTATTTTACGTGGGTAATAAATAATAATGAAAATCGTAAAATACCAGTAAGGCTAGTAAAAATGGAATAATTTTTCTTCTTCAAAGCACGCTCACCAAAAATAAAAAAAAATAAATAAAAAAAAGGCGATTGCTTTGGAGCTAAATTATATCATAAAATAGTGATTTTATTTTGAAAAAAAATAACTCTGTTATCAAATTATCTATAAGTTATAAAACAAAATATATGATTAATATATGAATGAGGAAAATATTAACAGTATATTTCCAAATGTCGATTATTTGTCTTTTTTAAACTCAAGTTAAGTTCTTCTTATTGTATAAAAGAAGTTTTTATTCTTATGAGGCGTTTACTAAAAATTCACCAGATAAATGCATTAGTTTTGACGTTAACTACATTCATATTTTATACTTGTGAGGGTATATTTTATTTGATTAAAACGTCTGAGTTATCCATGTGAGTTGTCGAATAATATGCTGTTAGTTTAGGAAGACGTCCGTGACTACCTAAATTGTACAGAACATGGATTGTCACTTAACGAGTTATGGGTTTGCGGTATAATTTTCGAAATAATTCAGCCAAAATTATCCGGTTTTAGACATTCAACAATATACTTTCCGACAAAAGTGATTATTTCCATTGGGTCCTTTTAACGCTTTTTAAAATAATATTTGTCTTCAATTAATGCGAAAAATACACTGTATTAATGATTCTACTTTACAACTATCGTTACCAATAAATTATTTTGAACCCTGTCGCCTTTGAAGAAATTAGGATTCCATCGTCGTTTTTCAAATAATTTCATTTAACGTCAAAGCGAAGCCAGACAACCGTGTTGAACAAGACCGCAAAGAAGATTTAGTCTCATTAGTATCAACATAACACAACAGTAGAACACATGTGCTATAATCGTTTTTTCTCATTAGTTTACTACTCAGCGAAGAGTTTCAAATCATTTTTGTCAAAAGGATCATTCTTTCTTTTGTTGATGATTACGGCTCGCAAGGGACCGATAATAATTTGTCGATGAAACTAACTCCTTGACGGCTTTCAAAAAGCAGAATTGCAATTTTACTGTTCGCGAATGTATAGCTCCGCGTATAATAGCAGTTTAGTTCATTAGGAGACCATTTTACAATTTAATATGATAAAACTATATTGGGTTTTTTAAACTCCAAGTGTAATAGTGAAATCTTAGAAAGTATATTTCACAGTTCTCCAAATAAAGTTATTCAATCAAAAGTAAGCGAATATCACAATTCTTACATTTTAATTGGTAATTCAGTACTCGCAGTACTTTCTTTTTTAAGATAATTATTAGTTCTTAGTTTAATCTTTTATCTTTTGTGTTGAATTATTTATCAAATAAAATTACGCCTAGTGCTATAAATTAGTTTTGGGTAACTTAATTTATTCAACAGTACTTATAATACAAAAAAAGAAGATAATGTTTGTTTGGCAATTTGTACAATTTTAATGATAGAAGTAGCTAAAATTCATTGATATATCAAAAATGAAGCACTATTTTTTTGCAAAACAATTATACATAATAGATATAAGTTATCGATCTCATAAAAAACTACTCAATAGCTTTTACGAACGGTAAAATACATCTTTTTTGTAAGTCCATTAACAAAAATGGAATATTTCTTTTATGTAAAATATATATGGTCAGAAATGCAAGAAAAACCATCGTCTGATGTACAATATGTTTCATTGCTATTAATATACTAATAACAATAATAATAATAGTATGCTATCATTATAATAAACCTTTTGATAATATTTGAATATAATAACAGCATTCTGAAATAACCAAATTCTCAACATTGAAAATCTAACCGCAATATGGATATAAAAATTGGTCTATCCTTTTTATAAAAGCCTACTCGATGTGACACAAGCACGTAAAACAGTCGTCAGTATACTTATTTGCATTTAAACATACAATTTACTAGTACAAATCTGACATAGACACCTAACGTATTTCACTCGACCCGGATCAACTAAACATTAAGTCTAAACATGCGTTTTACCCAGTGGAATTTGAATTTCCTAATAATTGTTTCCTTATAAGTTACCAGCGTGACGTCTAGTTGCCCGGAAAATGGTATCCACGTTGGACCCTTATAGATATTACAACACCTGTGACAAAAGGTATCTTAGGATTTGATTGGCTAAATATCAACAGACATGGGTCTATGTTTATAGTACAAATTACAATTGTAACATTCCTTTAAAGTCATCTAAATACTATGTATTTACAGACTTCAAAATGTTGATCTATTTATTATACAAAATTTTAGCGGTTCTATTATACGGTGCCAGACAACAGTTTAGGTCCACGTGGACCTTACAGTGAATAACCTCACAATTATCATAAGATGTAAAAAAACCAAGGTTTTTCTAAATTAATGTTATTTATTTGCGTTATTTCACAAAAGATGTAATCATACTGTAAACAGAAATCTCGACTTTTATAAAGATTAACCTTTTTTTTGTGCATATTTTAGATTATTTATTTTGCTATATTATCTAGAATTTAAAAATGGAGCAATTGAATCTAAATTTTTGACCCGTAGTGTATTGGAAATTGATTCTACTAAATTAATTATGCTGATTAATAAAATAAGTGAAAAATTCGTGTAGTAAGCGTTTTAGTAAAAAATACTTTACCAGAGGCGTAAGAATCATTTTGCTATTCTGCTAATGTTCAACATTGCTAAAAGTTAAAGAAGGTACAATCAATTTTTTATTAATCATTTCTTTAAATCGAACCTTTTTGAGAAGGTCTTTAATTTTTCATAATTTTTAGATGTGCAATAATAGTATATTCAGGAACCGTGATATTAAACCGGAATTATAACAAAAAAATAACTTGAAATTATTGCTTATTCTTTAGAAACTCTAAAAACAGGGTTTCGACCAAAATAAATTAAAAAGTACCAAGTAGTTTTTCCCACCAAATGAATATGATCAAAAACCTTGGTTTATATTCTTTTGGTAAAGAATACGGTGAATCTTTATTTATTATCCGCTGTCTTTTATTGTAAATGTATTGAATTTTCAGGTAATAATTTAAAACGCTAGTAATTAAAATATAAGAAAATTATCATAAAATAACAAAGAAATGGATGGTTTTAGTTTATTTTTTATTTACGATACTACATTATTATGGAAAAAGTTAGCGGTGTATTTGTTAAGAAAAATTATTTGTTTGTATAATCTTATTAAGTGTTGTTCATATTTTTCTAAATTGTTAATCTAACAAAAAAATAAATAAATAAACGGCATATACAATATATATAATTTAGAATTTTTCAAAGGAGTATTCTTGAGTAATGTATTAAACAACATTTAAATGAACTGAAAAAATTAATAAATTTAACGAGTTGGGTGGCGATAGTTTAGATTCAAGAATATACTTTACGTTTGTTGAAAGCTGTAAACATAATATATTTAATGTATGGGTGCCCTTTGGAAAGGCAACTCCCACCTGACTTTATAATAATATATATTTTTTCATATATTTTTTTTAATGTAAGTTATGTGTAATTTAGTAGGCAAAACCAGAAAAACACATACTGAAATATTACAAATGTACTTACATTATTCGGGGGCAGACATTCGATATTTTGTTATAATTATAATTTATAACGTTTTATTATCATATACTTTAGATTTAAACGGGGTAGCCGACAAATGAGGTCATAACTTATAACAATATCTAGATTTTGGTGCGATTATGGTATTCATAATTTATTACAAGGCTTAAATTTGCTCGCCGGCGATTCTATACTTGGGCAATAATAAATTAAACCATTTATTTTTTAAGATAACCCAATTATTTTCCTTTTACGGTTACAATGCATAATAGAAATACGGTAAAAGTACTTCGAAAAAATGACCAAAATACGTTTGTAGGGAAACAACTCATCTGGATACATTTTTTTACTCGGTCGCTCTAAGTGTGATAGTGGTCAGATCAAAATAAAATATACTCCAAACAGATTCTTTCGAAGAAACATCCCACGATAACATATATCGACAACAAGATAACAATCACATATATCAACGGTCGCTACTTGTAAGAAAGGTGTAAGTTATGAGGGGTAAATATCCGTATTTTCACTATTACTGTTCGCGATTTTCGAGATGTATATTGCCTTTTAAACCCGTATATGACATTCTTGTGAAAATAATATTATCTCTATACTTGAATAATCCCCTAAAGCCTGTTAAATATTACCACGGCGAAACAAGATTTACTAAATCTCTATCATACGCGAATAGTGGTTTTTAAGAATGCATATTACAAATTATAATTTACTATAAATAAATAAATATAATTTATTATAAACTTTTTCCAAAGTATATTTTTTAAAAAGTTGTATTTTTATTGTCTTTATATTGGTGTTATACTATGTTATGAACAAAATAAGTTAGAAATAGACATTTTTACATGAGCGAAATTTAATTAAACCTTGAAATAAAGCAACTCGAAGTTATCATTGTGTAAAATTATTTAATTACAATTGTTATTGATTTTCCTTTAATACAAATTAAATTAGAACATTTTAATATATAAAAATATCAGTTGTTATAAGTTTCAAACAGTTTATTTTGAGAATAATATTTTCATAAATGAGTGTAAAAACAGTTGAACTATATAAAAATACACCGAAATTCAATGTTGCAATTATTTGCATTTAAACGTTTTATTATTACTTTATTTTATTTTCGTACATACACGATATTAAGGCACATAAATACCTTACCATTTGCACAAGCTGAAACCAACTAAAATTCTCGTTTTTGGCGTAATTATACTATAGAATCGCATAAGAAAGCTTAATGGAATGACAAAGTTGTACACTAACCTGTAGAAAAGCATTAACACGTATGTGTTATTTGCGCGAAAATAGTATTATCGCTCCACTCAATATATCTTTTAAGTCTGTTAAGTATAATGTCTGTAAAACAAATTATCAGATGTAGTAATTTTCTTTAGTTTAAAAAAACAAGTATGGTAGTAATGAATGGATAACGTGTGTGTTGTACACAAACAAAAACAATTTTTGTTGTGTTTTTTTTTTAAATAGGTTATTTTTATAGAATATTGTAAAAAAATTATGCTTGTATCATATAAATGAAATAAACAAAAATATTCAAACATTTTGCAAAGCGATATTTATAATTGATTTTAACAGACTTAAAATTGAAATCAAGTACTTTTAATATTAATTCGGGAATAGTCTGTAGAAAGTCGCTTAGATGATTGTTGATAACAAAGACACATTATAACATTAATTCAGTTATGTACTAAATAACTCTTAGTTGATTTTTGAGGTGTGTACCAACCTAATTGATCTATATAGAAAAGTAATTTATTATTTGTTTGTTTAATTAAACAAGTGTTAACTATGTTAGATAATAAATCTAACATAGTTATTTAATTATATTTGTCATACTCAAATTTGATTACTATACTATGAGCTAAAACATGAACACAATACATACAGTTTACACAAGCAGTATATTATTTTTTTGATTGTACGATGAACTTTTTCTTAGTATTCTATCTACTAAGGTATTAGGCATCGATGTTTGGAATAATTGAATACTATCTAAGTAAAAGTATATTCATAAAATTTACTACAAATGACATCTTTCACCATGTATTTTTTTTTAGTTAAACTTTACCGACTCAAAGCTTAAAGAATAAATGGGCAATTAAAAACTAAATATACTAATTAAAAAAATAATTATTATTATACTTTATAATAATAATACTAATGAACTCGTTTTTAAGGGCTCCCAGAAAAAGACATATTTTCTTTGCAATTATTTTTAAGGAAATTTCCATGTTTTATACTTATTTTGCTTTTAACTTAAGTTGTTTTTTAAATCTTATTAATAAGTATATAGGGTAGGTGAGCTTAACGAATAAAAATTACAACGACTATGAAATTTTTCATTTTCCCTCGTAGAATGACTACAACAACAAAAAATTAATAAGGATTTCGTGAAAAATGATTTTTTTTATGTAGAAAAACAGACTTTTGTAATAAATAACAACTTTTAGGATATTTTCTACATACGTACTTTACGTGTATTTATATGTAGCAAACAATACGTAGAATTAAGTTATAAGTTGATTAGAATTAAGGAACGTACACAAATAATTAGCGTTTCATTGAGTTGAGTAATATAAAGTAATTTTTTTTTTCTCTTTAATAACTAGAATATTATTGATATAGTAATTTTAAATAACTGTAAAATGGATTAAAATATAAAAGTATAAATTATAACTTATACAAAATATATTAAAGGTAATTGATTATTCTCTCTAATAATTAACATAACAATAGCAATACGTAATTGCTACAAGGTAGCCATAAACCATATACAATAGTTATTAAATTACACAGTTTATTATTTTTCGAGCAAGTAGCACCTGAGGTCCCCAGTAGATATATATATTCATAAACGTTCATTTTTACCTGCATAAAATTCAATAAATCATATAGACTCTATGGTTTCAGTTGCACATGGTGTTGGCTGAATTTGCATCTTTAACTAAATACACCTGCATAGTTGTCATATAAAACAGTATTCCGTTGAACAAAACTCGTTCTACGAGTTTATTAATTTTCCTGTTGTACTTGAAATTCGATGGTATTAATTCAATTTCAGGAACACTTGTTACCAATAACAATAATAGCACACTGTTTGAAAGTTTCGACTTTTATACCCAATAACTGCGCCTATTGTTTCACTACAGGTACTCATAGGCGTAACTCGTTTGTAACTATGTTATAAGACCAAAAATGTATATATACATATACGACACCATACGATATTTTGTGTGATTTATTGACGTTATCGTGATAGTAATGGACGTGTCAAATGCCCAGTGGAATCAAAGGCAGATATGTCAACGCGATTTATTCTAACTAGATTACTAACTGAAATTAAACTATGTCGTTAAAATCATTACCATACTTACAAATAGTAATCGAATTTATTATCTGTCAAAAATGAATATTACAATTTTTTATCTGATGATAATTTTTTTTTCAACACATAAATGTCTGTAAAGTATGAATCAGGTAGATTTTCATCATTTAATTGCCCTATCAGCTAGTTTTGAAATACTAACAATAATTATTGCCAGCAAAAATTTAACTTTACGTGTTAAATATCATTTGTCCTGTGTAACGTGGATTTTATTTGAAACTCATAATGATGAAAAATGCACCAGGTTTATTATTAAAGTTATAGTAAAAATCGAGTAAACTGTCAAACTTATAGACCAACCGTATATTTTAATTGTAATAATTATAATAAATTTCTTTGGAACAAATTGTTATAACCATATACATTATATGGTTATATATACAGTCACTTTCAGCAAAACATTGTTTTTTTAATATTATTTCATTATTTTCGATTCAATAAACATGATGTGTTTAATAATTAAAACAATTATTTGTGTACAGTGTATGTTAAGTATTATTTGTGAGCTACTAGTGCATATTGCTGCCACTCGACTCGTGAAATTGTTAAAAGTCAAACACCACGAGTGCATAATATATTATTTAATAATAATAATAATAATATTTTATTCTCTATTCCAGAGAATAAAATATTAACATCTATGAATGAGAAATTTTCTCAAATACTCGAAAAAATACTTCTTAAATTTTCAATCATCCACAACATTTATATACATTAATATATTGATAAGGTTAAATAAAAAATGTTGGACATCAATTCAATTTAATACTGTATTTTGAATTCCTTCTATTAATATTTTTTATTTAAATAGAAATCAACAAAATTTTTGATAGCTGAATTTATTGTTTCAGTATATGAGTAGTAAAAATTTTAACTCTGTAATGGATTTCTTGAACGTACAACTTATAAATTGCTTTTAAAGTTTTGATTTTAAGGAAAATACGCTTATGATAATTTTATATGTATAATTAAGTAATAATTATTCATCGAACATTTTATTATTACTTATTAGTATTTATTAATTAAAAGGAACAAGAGAAAAATACAAAATTTATTATATAAGTAATATTGTAAGAATTTAAGTAAATTTTTTTTTATACTTAAAACATAATTTCAAAAAAAAAATTTGCTGGGACAAAGCGCTTATAATTAAATTAATGTACGGATGCTAATAAAAAATATAAAAACATTAGAAAAATAATTTATGAAGAAATTATTTTGATTAGTTTATGTTTCATACTAAAGCTAAATACTTTTGTTCAATACGTTTGCAAGTATTTTAATATGTTTTCTTGCAACATTCATAGTATAAATATAATTAAATGATATGACGAAGTTTCTCAGTTATGAGCCATATGGCTTAGAAATGCAATTAGTTTTGCTTTCACCGTATTTGACACATTTTAATAATGATTAGAGATTATCATTACTTTGTCCATAGTGTTGCGTCAATGAAGATTTTGAATTTAACATAACATCTTTTGCATAAGACACCAAAAGAAATCTTGGAAAACACCAAGATTTGCGAGCTTAAAATCTTAGTGTTAAATAATCCTGACTACGATTTACTAGTCAAAAATATATTCAAACACCATTTTGATTTGTCCAAATCGCCTGAAACCGCTTTAAGTTTGTTAAATCCTCATAACGAATAAGTTCCTAAATATTTTGAGCTATAACATTCGTTTAACGTCAAAGAATTTAATAACGATTTCGTTTCTATTCTATATTTTCTATAGGAGTTTTGAATTTAATACAAACGGAAATTGATATGCTTTTAAAAGTTGTCCTATAAAAGTATAGCATCCGACATATTAAGTAAACGTGAGATTAAAACTAATACGGTTTGGCACGCTCACATAGACTGAAGCAAAATTGTTTTAAAGAAAACCAAACGCTATATTGATATTTTACATACCACATAAAAATGATCGTTGATAATCTTTATCAAAAATTTATAGTCAAAATTTTTATTGATAATATCGATTAAATAAATAATTGAATGCGTTTTGACTAAGCTAGAAATACTTAAACTATGAGAACTGCTTTCCGTACAATCTAAACCACATAATCAGCAAGTGCAGCAGAAATAAAAAACTTATCTCGTCTAAAATGAATTAAGCCAATAAATCAAAAGACAGACTTTCTCCATCGTATAATTGAAATTAACACCACTAGTTAGTACATGATTAGTGAGCCAATAATGTGTCGCATACGGTACTTACGTAGTTTATCATTTATAAAGCCAGTACGTCAAAGAAATTTTTCAAACGTATAAAAGATTTCAACTTTGTCGGCGAACTTGATGCTTTACTTTTCGAGGAGGACACATATCAAAAAAGTAATATGTTGGACAAAATGGCTAGTATCTCTCATCAGCAACAGCTGAACAATGAGTCATATTGGCCAATCCAATAAATACCACAAATTCCAAAAGACGATTGTGTGCTGATTATTGTCATCTGCATTTCGTGGATGGCAATAATCGATATATTAATTAAGAAAAAACACTAGTTCGTACAACACTGACAATAATAATCAGCAGCAGGTATGCATTTTGCCAACAAAAGCCAATTCAATTGATATTACACGCCCAAAAATAGTACTATGTTCATTTTTCGTGAACGGCTATAGTCTAAATGATTAACAGTAGAGCAACACGAATTCAGCTACTTTTTTTAAATAGATGAGTGTATCATAATTTCTTTGAAATCTAATCTGGGATTTTAACAAAGAAAAAAATAATGAACAAACGAACAATAAATCCATTAGATAAACGTGACATCTGACATGAGCTTTATAGTGTCATTTAGTTGCTGAAAAAGAAAAAAGAAATGAGAAACGGTAAATAGAATATTTGATGTCAAGTCAAAACTGTCCTGCTTACGTGAAGATAATAAAAGGTAAACATGGATTTAAAAACTATAGGTAGTATACAGACAGTTGAGGAATAATTTATGGTTTTATAATTCGGTATTTATTGCGGGTTATCTGGCAAGATGACCACTCAATCTTTTTAGAATCGCATAGTCTAAATAATAAGGCAAACATTTTTTGTTGCTGATCCTCCTCCAAATTTATGTTTCTCGTGGGAAAAGTGTTCGGCGATTGTGGGGATGTACTGGAACTGAAATCGGACCCAAGTTTTCACTTTGACCTCAAACGTCAATTCAAAAAAGTAAAAACAAAATCGATTCAAGTTTTCCCAAAAGGCGAATGCAAATTTAGTGAATAAAATGGAAGCCAACATTTTTTTTTCTTTATTTTTTCTCTTGACTACCGTTGGCTCTCATTTTGCATTCGTATCTCGATCAATCGGAATATAAATCCAGAAATGTTTCCTATCGACGAGCTTCTGGGAAGTTATTACGCAGGAAGTTCTCGTGGTTGTTGGGATTCATATTGTCCTTAGGGTGTTTTTATATAAGAACGTTTGCCGCTCCAATAACAGCAACAATAACAACCATATTTTGAAAGAAATGTGCATTGTGCATGGCACGGGTGGAATAATTTTTAAAATAACATGTCCCTTGTTTTCTAATAAAAAATATATACATGCAATGATTTGAATGTATCGATTGTTATTGTATAGTAAAGATGAAGTTGTACGTTGAGCGCACAAGTATCGGAGTCTAAGGCAATTACTATAAGAGAATAATTAAAGGTGAAGTTATTGTGTGGCAAATTGAACGATTCTATTGAACTTAATAGTCACTACTGATGCTTTAACATTATATTTATGAGAAAGGAAATTCGTTTTGACATCAAGCTTACACATTAGACTAGATTACAATTGAGACCCGTATATATTTTTTATTTACATTTTTGTGTTTTACGTTATCATCATTGAGAACATTATTTGTTTACACAAATATACATTCTTTATACTATAGTATAGTATTATAATTGTAAGGTTTTTAAATTTCACAATTAACACACGTGAGACATTTTAATAAAAAGTTATAACTTTGATCGAATTTGTATAAATAAGAGCTAAACTTAACGTTATGGAGTTTATATTTAATTTTTTAAACACCGCTTTGTTTTTGTCCATGAATAACCTCAAGTATAGATGAAGTATAAATATTTATTGCTTCTACGAACCTTTACATTTATATTAATTCTTTTGGTTCCACTTAACTTGTTGTATTTTATGTAGAAATATTCAAATAAGCTGTCATCAAATAAATTATGGATTATTGTTTGCAGTGGAATTGCTTTCTATTATTTTCTCGTCTAGTAAGATTGACAGTTAGTATGCGTGTAAAAATAATTTATGATAATTTATATTTTCATACTCTATTACTATAATTAAAGCACAAAAATACTGGAAAATAGCTTTAAATAACACAAATATAGTGTCGTACGATGTCTGTCACGAATCATTACAACTGAACACATTTCTGTTTAAGCGACGGCTGCAAAAGTTACTTAATCGGTTTAGACATAAGATGTAACAGTGAATTCCAGCTGCTGGGTTTTTTCTCTGCAGTAATTTTTTATCATCTCAGACTAATCGCTACACCGGCGGTGCTACTGGATAATGTAAACCTCATCGGTGGTAAAAGTACTAGGTAACCCGAGCATCGGGTTCGTTTTTTGCGTACATACAAATTATCATATCGCGTTGGTATATAATTTAGTATTTCGGCGGCATTTTCGTTTTGTTTTTACGCCTTTTTCGTGTTATTAACATAGAAACTACTCTTTCCGAATTCCAAACATTTTCCGAGTTGAGCGTGTGGCGTTCTTTTCCGGACTGTCGCTTTCAAGACAAGGCACACGCCGTCGCCGTTTTGAGATTTATACGCACACTTGGGCTGTCGGGTGCAGAGCATAGGACTTAACTATAAATCACAACCGTGTTATAACACAAATACGCACTCACACGTGCGCCAATTGCTTGAAGCGGTACCCAAACGTGTGCACAAATGATAATCATACGTGTTATTATTATGTGTCAAAAAAATGAGAGAAAAAACCTCCTCTTCTCGGGTCATCATCGCGTTCCTCCTACATAATCTGCAGTACCTACTGAACTTGAGCGTAATCACTTCATAGAAATTACTTGTGTTTTTAGTGCGTGCATTACTATTGAAGTAATCTTATTATCATATGAAAACGCATCTCCGTCCTTCTTCATTACGAATACCGTGTAATACGTGCCAACCAAGGGGAAATCTGCGACAAAAATCATCATAACTATTGCTGTCCCTCACGTTCTCGGTCCAGTAGGTTTTTGTCGAGAGTCAACGCGTGCGCGCCCTTTATAACCCTTAACCCGAAAATCAATGGATCTGTTCAAAACTTCTGTATTATGACCTCATTTAAACTATGTGTTTATTTATTTTTTGGATAATAAGTGGAAGCATAAATTCACTGAATAATTTCATATCCGTGCGTATATTATTTTATTGTTATACAGTAGCTCTACTTTTTTTTTTTCTGAAAAAGTTTTCGATATAAAATAAACCAGAACAGCTTCGATGTAGCCTTTCGATATCCATTATATTTGCGAAAAACGGAAGTCAACAATAATCATTGTGATAATACATTATTTAGGGGGGGAGGTCGATAGCTTTGAAGTATATGGTCGCAGTTAACAAAAAATCATGTTACTTACATATTTTTTTAATTTTAATTTCCCTTTGCAAAATTAAATCTCAAGTACATGTTACATTGTACCAATTGACGTCAAACTGTAAAATATTAGAGTCCAATAATTCTCAACAACTCTCTTATGCGAGTTCAAAGATTATCGTATGCAATTTAACCGCAAAAAGCACTTGTGGTAATTACAATATTGCGAATGAGATCTAAAGATTCGAACGACTACACAGAAAAACATTTTACTCGAGTTTAATTTAAAAGATGAATATTTTTCTACCAAATGCTCACACATAAATGTTTTAATTTTGTATACGATTTCCAGTAAAGTAGCAAAATAGCAGTGTAATTTTATAGTCTGTATATTATTTATTTAGTATGAGTGAAATATATATGAATATAAAATTGTTATGTTATAATTGTAAAGAAAAATTGAATCAGTTATTACCGTACAGAGTGTTAATAAAATGGATAAACTTCATGTACATAAAAAACATTTAATACAAATATTGCGACCATTTACTTTATTATTAATTGTAACCAGTGGTGTAGTCCTAAAAATGTTTATGGGTATACGCCTATATAATGAATAGAGAATAACGTGGGGGGCTCTGCCCCCCACACCCCCCATTGCACTTTATATTTTCTACATACAATATTTCACATTATCAACAGTGATATAGTCGTAATTTGATCAATAGATAAGTTAAAAACCTAAATGAGGAAACGTGGGGAATTTCACCCCCACACTACTTTTCAAAGGCCTTAACTATAACATAGTTTTGGGGGACGGAATACAAATATTGTGATGTTTTAACTGTATATGTATTTTCTAATTATTACATAATGCAACTAAAACTCTTAACCCTCCCAGTTGCTCCTTCCAACTTCCAAACTATTACTCGAATATTTTTACTGACACTTCTAAGTTCTTACATAAATTAAATTTCATAATCATACAATCGATAAATGTATTATTAGATACTGTTATATTTTTTATAAATAAACAATAAACTTTATGCAGTAATAAAATAATCTTACAATCATTGTTTTCAAATCGTTAAAACATAAATGAAATAAACGTGAATAGGTACATGTTAGTACTATCTTAATTCATTATAGGTAATATATTAAATACTAGATTGGTTGGTAAACGGTTTATTACGGAAAAATACAAATTACCAATTTCAACAGCTATAGGTTAACCCAATAACTTTCAGTTTCAACTTAGTATGTGCTATATCGTTAATTTCTGGTCGATGTTTTAAATTTTGTCAAATGTCAATAAAATTTTCGTGAAATGATAAACATTATCCTATTTATTTTATTGATATTTATTTATACACTTTGACAGTGTTTTGTTTTACATTTATATTCTATTTTTAAAATGATAATAGTCTCGAGCCATATTTGTGTGTTTATAACTTCAGATATATGTTTATATGTGGTATGACTGTAGAGATTAAACAAACTGATAAGAATTATTCAAAATTTGTGTTTTATGACAAACGTACCTATATTCGATACCCACATATTACTTTTTATTTTATTCTTTAGTCTATACTCTTTAACTATTTTATAAATACGTATATGCACTAATAAGAAAACTAACAGTGGGTATACGCCGTATACCCGCGTATCACTCATGATTTTATAAGTATACGCAATAACAGAAAAACAAAGAAGTGGGTATACGCCGTATACCCGCGTATACGCTCCACGACACCTCTGGTTGTAACCAAGAATAGGGTACAGAAAAAACATATAGTATAATTTTTTTTTATCAAAATATATTTTTAGATTATACATAATAATTTTTTTTTTTATTCGGATAATAATACAAAAGAATGTATGTTTATTAATATTTAAATAACTAGTTTTACAAAGGGCGCATAATCAATTTTAGAAGAGAATGTTATCAGTTTCCCTGTATTTATTTACGTCAGTACATACACTGAAATATGAGCCGCTCAAATAAACAATAAAAATATTTCACGACACATACATTTCTACACAAAATTGTTTACAAAATTAAGATAAATCTTTTTTTTTTTTATCTCGTACATCTAACTTTTTATATTTCTCGGCGAACTTAAATAATTTTTTTCACGCTTTTCTACATTTTCAAAAAAAAAGTATTTTATAGATATTTGATTTTGTGCAATTAACGATATACGAATAATTTTGTTTTTAGAAAAGAAAATTTATTTTATTAAAATATTATAAGTAACTATTATCTGAATGTTTAGTGAAACACGCGATAGTAATTAATCATATTTAAAATGTATTTTTTGTAACGACTGTCGTGTATTTATTTTAAGATTGATTTGTATGGATAAAAAAATTTCAGCCGACGAAGAGTAATCTCATTTGCGTATCTGAATTTTAATATCGATCGCTGAGGCCGACGTGACTTTTGAAGTTAACAACTATTGCAGGCGCACTCCGAACATGGTAATTGGAAATTATATTGGAACATTCGCGATATACATACCCATGTATTTTTTTGTCATGCTAATAATAGATGTCAGCGGTGTGGTGGTGATTTTCAATTATTTTATCGAACACAGCGTATTGTTGTAACCGCGTATTGTGTCGCAACGAGAACAATGTACAGCAACTCGACTCAGTTCGTTACCGTTTGTTCTGACTAAAGAGCAGCGTTTTAGGGGCTTCTCGTAAAGACTTTGTGACCCCAATACGGTTTAAACTTTAACATCGTGATTACTGCCCTCGGGGCGATCTGCAAACTTTTGGCAACTGTTGACGACCCTAACTGCGGTAACTCGAGTCACTTTTTCCCAATTATATACAAAAGTGCCGTTTGAGCTTTTTGACTAACACGCACCTGATGCGTTTAAATTGAAAGCCTCATGACTGATGAAGTATCAAGCGTATTGATCGGGTCATCGACCTGTTATTTTATAACCTGCCAGTCAGTCCTTTTGTCTCATCGATTACACCTAGACGTCTTCTGTGCAATACGTTATTATGGCAACAAACGGTTTCGCCGACGAAATCGTCAGACGTTGTTGCGAGTAACACACACAAGATTTGATGCTGTACGGGAGCGTTTCTTGTTTCGAGGGTCTAATCAAAGCGCTCTCTCTCCACACAACGGTATTCATTCAGATGTTGCAACGGTCTCTTGAGAAATTTATCAAAAAACCGACGTGACCAATCAGTTTACACTGCGGCGCGCAGCCATTCGGTGGGATCACTAGGGCACCACTACGTTATTTATTATATACTTAGGCAAAAAATAACGGAACACTGCGTTCCACCTACGTGAGTGTACTGCAATGTATTAAATTATCATGTACGGATGCAAATTGAATTTCACATGATAATAACTCGCACCGTGCCAAATACCATCGGATATTTTTTTTTCCTTCCGTACAGCCGCTGTTTGAGTTACATACTTGTTTTTTTTATCAATTCAATGGGTAGTTGACGGAATATTCATTATTTTTAATTTTTATATCGCCGCCTCCTATGGTAAATAGTACGTTTTTTCCCGTACATCATTCTCTTTTATTTATCATAATTCGAATTATATTGTTTACATTGCGTGTATGTGTTAGAGCAAAACAATATTAATCACTGAGGTCTTCAACAGATAACACTCTACGGTGTAATTATTGCTGTGCGGAACGATCGTTCGAGGTGTACACTGCGAACACATCAACTAGAACGCAACATCAATCGGCCTCTTGGGGCTTTTTTATTACGATTTTTTTTTTTGTCAAATCTCTGTAAGGCTATTCCCCGAGGTATAACTCGTGAGTACATTTTACGCGTGCACGTACAAATTATTACTATCGGCTATTCCGTTGCGGTCAGACTTTTTGGCTTTTTAGTTATTAGGACGCAGTATTTAAAAAAAAAAGAGTAATTATTATTCAATGGTGAACGATACTGCGAACTCGCAAGATACGATTGATCTATTTTACAGATAATAATATAAATAAGTAAATACACGGTTCAGGTTGCCAATTCCGGTATTTTACGACCACTGGTACCCAAATAGTCTATGCCAATACATAATTTTTGTTCAAGCATTTATAACGTTAGCAGCTGTTTTTGAGATCCTCTCCGATTTCTTCTGAACTTTTCCCATAGTTTTGTCTGCCAATTTACATAAAAAAAAGACCATAAAAAGGAATGAGAGTCTTTTAATATACTCTGTCACCGTCCGAACGCCGAAGCGTTTCTATTATTGGAGTTTTCTTTTTTTTTTCTTTTTGCCAAAGAAGAACACAACAAACAAATTTAAATATTTTATCGTAGTTTTTAACGCGTCGGCGGCAATCGTTTAATTTTTCACATTTCCCAAGTATAAAGATTTTCTTCGATATACATTAATAATTACCAATAAGAAACTCATTCGATATCAATAATTTATTCCATTACATATACATTGCTTTTACGTGTTAAGGGTCGTCGTACTAAAATTAATCGTATTCGATTCCTTCAAAATCCATTATTGATTACTTTTGGAGTATTATTTGGTCGACAGAGAAGAATTAGATGATCTGACAAAGAACAAATAACACAAATTGATTCGTGAAAAATATCATCGGCTATTATTGTTGATGTGTTGGTATATATTCTCAAAAGGGACGTGATAAAACGTTATATGGCTGTGTACGAACAAACACGAGTAATGGAATTTATTTAAAAGCAAAATAAGTCAACACACTACATAAGCACAAATCACAGTTTTCCCAGAAGATTGATCAATCGCACTTCAGTCGTTTTATTATGTGCACTACATTTGTGTTTATGCGATTGAAATATTAAGCCATTACAAGTGAGTACGAGGATTACTTTGTTTCATTTGTTTACAGTCGCATTTATTTCTACTTAAGAGTTATTAAATACTTGTTTTTTTTATTTTATGCAAACCATTGTATCGGTGTCATTCGTAGAATATTTATTACTCAGTTATTCCGATCAAATAATGAGTATTTACGATTATAAATTCTACTGTGAGAATACGAAGAACTCGATAATTCATGTTTTTTTTTTCCAGAAGAAACTTTAAACAAAACGCCATTTTGTAATTACTGATCACGAAACTCTTGTTACTTATTTGTTAGTAGTCGTGAAGTATAAAACTATTTTTATTATCTCCGACGACGTTTTCGAATTTATTTTAAGAATCTTAAGTAGTAGTCAATTGTTTTTGGCCAAATAAACTTTAATAAAAAGTAAAACACACAGAAAATTCCAAAATAACCTTTTTAAAACAATTTCATCTATTACAAAAATATTATCCAATCTATTATAATAATATCCAAACTTTGGTTTTTCTATAAAAAAAAAGTATATATATTTTTAAACATTTTTAATTCTTCCGTATCATTAAATAAGAAGGATTTGTTTTAGTAAGAATGAAAAAAATACATTTTTTTTTTCAATTATAAAATTATGCTTGAAAAATTTCTTTTAAATGTCATATATAACAAATTTAATAAAAACAATATTTATTTTAATAGAATTACTATACTTAATACTACGTATCACAATATTTAATCGATAAAAACTATTTCTTATTTTGTTGAACATACTGACAGCTACTTTCTTTGAATAACTTGTATTATTAAACAAATTATGTTAAATATCTATAGTAAATTCTTGTACGTCAATATTTGAAATATTTCCTTATTTCAAGTAGATTAAATTGTTTTCAAGAGTTCTTTTATTTTTACTTTACTTTGTACTCATTTATGTTTAAGGTATCGATAGATAAAGATGAAATATTTGCACGTAACACGAGTAGCTTCTCAGAGTCACTCAGCCAAATTCTCAGTCATGTAAATTTTACACACGGGCACTGTTTTACTTTGAAAAGGTTGTAGTGGTTCTCTTCTTATGGTTCGTTCGGCAACAATAATAGACAGAGTGCGGTCACAAAATTTCGTGGAGCGCGACCATTGTCTTATTACAACCACCAAAGTCCGAAGCCTCATGCCGTTTTTCTTTATGCGTTTATGGTTTTCACCCACCACCTCTCTGCAAAACTGCCGCCATTATGTTAGTAGTCGGGAGACACTTCACTCGGCTTTATGTATTGTTGAAAATGTCACGAGTGTACGCGGTTGGGCCACAAAGTTGTTGTCTCAATTGGCGAGAGGGCGAAATTTCGTTATGCTACCGGGTCGAGAGCCCTCTGACCGTTCCCCTCTCTTTGATTCCTTCCAACCATTCATCTTCCTTGTAGTACACGACCTCGAGTACATAAATACCCCTACGTCACAATATACATTCATATTTTACATGTATATTACATACAATATCCAAATCTATTCAATAAATATAGTACATTCATGCAGAAGTAATCCCATTAGTTTTCCAACGAATTGCAACATCAGAATAGAAAATATTTTTAAAATCTTATTGAAATGAAATTCTGAATTTTTATATATGATGTAATAATTTAGTGCTGACAAAATTTATCTTTCAAAGTTAACAAAGAAAGATTGGTCTCTTAGTAGTTTTACTTCAATGTGGTTCCAGGGAAACTATTCATTTATACGCGATACAAAAATTAATTGAATTCAGTTTTTATTTTTAAAAATCGCAAAAAACTCGAGACATTCGTTAAAATTAATACTTATAAATTACGCTTAAAACAATTTCTAATTAGTCACTTCATTTTATTTATTCAGATGACTTTTGCATTTTTAGACGTGCGTTGTGTCTAAAATGAATTAAACATTCGTTAAAACTTCAATTAAATTTATTTGTATTTTTTCTCCAACAATATTTATTTGCCCTACTCTATTGCAATCAATAATTGGTAGCTAAGTTTAATAAAGTAAAAGTGTTTGAAGAACCTTTGGTCATACAACAAGCTTGTTAAATATGGTGTATTTTAATACGTGAAAATTCTCGACATACATTGTTATGTAATTTCTTCAATTTATCTTAATGGAATAATATAATTATAAAGTGGGTTTAAAACGTGACACACAGATCTTTTCACAGTAAGTGCTTAATACACAACCGAGTTCGAGCCGATTTCTCAATAATAAAGTAAACTGTTACACATACTTGAACAAAGAACAATAGTAAAACATTGATAGTTTTTAATTTAAAGAAAGTATAAATAATGTTATTAGTGTCGATAGGAGAAAAAAATCATCACATCGATGTCATTCGGATAAATATTTAATTATTTTACTCAATTTCTAAATTAAAGTAATGGATGCATCATTTTATTGATGTGCACTATATGATCTAATACAATGTTGACACATTATTTCACAAAACAATTTACTCGTATAAAGAGTTAAATAGCGTAATAGGATTTTTACCCCGTGTGTTTATTTACCCAAGCTAATTTAGTAATTTTAAATTTATAATTAATTCATTAATCTTATTATTTATAACTATAATTTTTAAGCTAATCAAATATGATATCAAAATTGTCAATTTCTACGAACTGTGTATATTTAAATCGATTGACATTTTAACAATTTTTAAGTAATAAAAATTAATTAAAATTTTCGGTGGCTTAAATTTATGACATAAATAAAAGCTTATTTTTTCTCATAATTCATTTGGTTATTTAAATTTTAAATTTTAATAAAAAACGAAAACTTATAAAAATTCTACACTTTAATTTGTTTACTTTTTCATTGGAAGAAATAGAAATAAATCAATTCAATGGAATATTTGTTCAATTGTTTGATTATGGTGGTATGTATTTAGAAGCGTTTTATAATAATTAGGGATTACATATCTAAAATTGAAGCATTTATTTTTTTATTTTTTAATATGCAATATTTATACGCTATTTAATCAAAATTAATAATACTACAATACAAACTACAGAAAAAAAATATGTCACCTACGACTAGTTCAGAACCATGGCCAGCAAATAGACGCATACTGACATTTTTACATTAATTACAAAAATATATTATTATTTCTCGGAGTTTGGTCTTAACTTTGGTAATAGCGAAGACAGAACATGTTAGTGAGAAATCAACGTTTTATGTTTTGTACTTAAACCATTTGTGTAAGGCAAGTTTAGGCAGAAAACGCATGAGCGCTTCGAATCAACCATTTCACTGTATATACATTCTGCTGTATTGCATTGCACCTCTCGTTATCTCTTGGAAACTTTGCAAAGTGTTGCACATGTGGTTAGTTCTTTGTTGAATTGAAATCATCCTTATCAGCAGGCGCCACGTTGTCGCCGAATTCAATGCAAAAAGTTTCCCATACACCCGTATATTATAACGGTATTCCAGTGGAGGATACGTCATTATTGTTATTTTTAGATGATATTTATACGATAGCGTCACGTTTGACGAGTTCACTTGGCCAAAAAAGATAACTGAATACGCTTTTTAGTAAAAAGTTCACAATAAAATATAGTCATTTATTACGCACTGGATCAATGTGACGATTTCAGATAAGTAAATATTAGTTTGGCAATCATTGCCTAAATCATGTCAAGTTGGTATATATCTAATTCATTTCGTTGTAACGAATAAACCACATGCACTGCGGAAATACATTTATGTGAAAGTGCCGTCCAGAAAAAGTTTACTGTTTCATACGATACAGCAAGACTGGAGGACGGTTGGTTGTGCACTGCACTAGATTGCCGTCTTATCACGTCTTTGTCGTGATAGGCGAGCGGGCAGATAGTTAAGTAAGGACACTAGAGATTCACAGCTGTCACGTGATGTGATGTACACGGTGGTGTTTGCGACAACTGGTCCGTCAGGTTTTTTCTGAAGACGCTCTCCACCCGACAGTTACATAAAATGTAACCAATCGTATTTTACCCCAATAATCATAAACGACGTCCGATAAAGATGCCGACTAAAAAGAAAACTTCTGGGACAGTAAAAATAGTCGTTGTCTGTCAATAAATAATGAATTACATGTCGTATGACGGTTTAACATAAAAATTATGGTGCCATGTCGGGTTCGAACAGTATGGACATGACAGATACTTCAATTCCTCTACTGGGTAGATGGGAAAATTATTATATTCATTTTGTCCGGTCCCAATGCTACAGCAAATGGTTATTTTCTATTGTTTTCCGATCAAATATTGTTTTGGCCGAAGTTGTTCGCCATCTCCACGATAAAGACAAAAAAGAGAAAGCGGCTTTTATGTTCCTGTCAAAATAAATGTCCGAATAAAATGACCTAAAGACTTTCATACTACAGACTTTCGTATTTTGTGTTTCTTTATTTCGATGATACAAAGCACGAACGCTCACAAAATTTTAAGTGCTTGGCCAGATAAATGTCAAAACGTCGATTATTTCAAATCTCGTCGATTTAGTATTTATATGGATGTAACGTAATGGCGATGGTGAAAAAAAGGCTGGCGCTGGGAATTTCGTGGTTTCCTTTAATCCATTGGTCAGGGACCCGACTGTAAAAACCACTAATTGCCTACAATACACATACATTACAAATACCTCCTATCCTTCACATGTGATAATAATTGTGTGTAATTAATTTCCGGCGAGACTAATACGTTTTTAACACATAGACGAACAACGACTAGTATAGATAAATGAGCGTTGTGTTTACTCGCAAGCGGCACACGATTATAGAACGAAATGAATTAATGGCGAACAGGAGACGGCAACAGTAATTTAAATCCATAAATTATCCCGATACAAGGGTAATGGTGGGAGGGATTTGAGTAAACGGGCCGACAAGAGTAAACGCAAAAAAACACACATACACACGCAAAATTTTTAATAAAATAATAAACGCGGGACGTGTTTTTAATTTATCTTTTTTTTGTTTATACAATAATCGTCGCAATAAATAAAAAAAGGCGAATTTATTGAAATAACGAAATGGACCACAAAACACACACTCCTAAACGCGCGCGCCCTGTGTAAACAACGTGACCAACATGCATACCGAGATAATGTTACCAAGTTACCGCAAATGAATACGAATTCGAGTTAACTTACCGACAGGGCTCTCCTCGTTCCAATACGAATCGTCCAGCGTGTAGTCAGCTTCTGAAACAAACGGTTAATTCGATTAGTCGTTTTAAGGAATACATCTGTAAGACGGCGCTCGGTGTAGGCAAATCTAGTGCGTTGCCGCGAACAGAACGCGATGAGTTTGAGAACTCTCCGAAGAGTAGTGTTTTTTTTTTTTTTTTGAAAGATTCGCGTAATGAAAAAAACGGCACCTTCGGGAGGTGACTTGCCCTACCGGACACGTTGCTAAAGTAACACGCGTGAACTAATATTTTACACGCGTATGTGAGTACAAATGGTATTTTGTATTCAAACGAAAGGCGAGGATTTATATTTTCGAACAGGTATCCACACCAAAATGTACATGAATAATACATGCAGACGTACAAAACGTTTTACACGCGCGTTTTTAAATTATTAGTATCTAGAGAAGCTATACGAAATCGTGAATGTATTCAGCATCCATGGCGCACATCGAGTATTTGTTTTTGTGCACATACTTATTGTGTAACATGTACGGAATATATATTAGCCCTCCGAGTAGATAATGTCGAGACTAACCCATAAACTAATTTTATCCGACCTGTCACCTAAGCTTAAACAACGTTTTTACGGCTGTTGCTGGTGCCGAGTACTAATTTTTTGCTATTTATGTCGTTTCCTTCTGTTTAAGAATTAGTGCGGAATAGGGTTTTGTTTATTTAGAATGATGCATCGTGTAACGGTATTGTGATATAAAAACCAAAGGAAATTAATACCGGAAACTAATTGTATTATGTTAACAATACAATTAAACTGTACACGCACAACAGCCAGTAATTTTTTATGTACAAAGTTGTAGGTTTGCATAATTTTTAGGTAAAGCGTTGATGTTTACTGAAAACGCTGCAAGTTATCTTTTTCGAGTTATATACAGAAAACATGACGACCAAATGCTATTAGTCGTAAATGACAGTTTGTGCATCTCACTTGGGGTGGAATTAAGCAAAACCGCGCGGAGTATCGCAAATACTCATATTTGCTTACTTGAAAAATAAGATGATTAATTAATTTTTCAGTATTCGTGCGCTCATCAATCTTTCGATAATGCGTTGCGAACGCATAAGATGTTCGACTAAACGGTAAACAACAATCTATCACATTATTGTTGAACGTGTTGCGAAACTAATCGTTATTCAGTCATAACTGTCAATCATATGCCAACCTGTGTTTTAGTAATAAACGCCTTATGGGCACATAAATGCTTACAACGGATAGCAATAACTTTACACTTATTAATACCCGGTGAGCATTACATACGAGATACTGTTGTCTGTCGACAGGTTTTTGTAGCGGCATGGGCATGAACACTAAAGATAATGATAGTAATGATAAGTTAACAGTCCGGTAGTAATCTTGGGAAAATATACTTGCTCTATACGAGCAATAGCTGTTGGTGTTTAGTGTATTTTCTTGTCATTGGTTTTATTCGCGTTATTACACTTTATTGGCGCACGGTAAAATGACCATGTTATTGTTACTATTGTGGTCTTCTCGAGAGTATCATCTGTATACAATTTTAAAATCACAACAACGATAATGCAGACTCCCTAGAGTTGGGAATCCACAGAGAAAGAATATTACGTTCAGATTGTTGCTTGTTGCAAGAAACCATTGTACGGAGGTTTACAAGACAAATGGCATTTTGTCTGAACACACTCACGTGTGTAATTTTATGGTATTACAGATATTATTTCCAAATGTAGAAGCGTGCAGAGGTTTAATCATATAAGCAAAAAAAACCTCATCAGCTTCTTTTGTGTTACGTACTGGAAAATGTTTTTCTTCGAGTCGAATATAAATTATTTAAACCGGATAGTCTCTCTCGATTTTTTCTCGTGTATTTATCACGGAATAAGTATGAGTTAAGAAATAACAATTTTTACCTCCTCAGTTCACAAGACTAGGCCTAATAAAATTCCACAATGCTTAGTCATAAACTTTAATCCAATTCAGCTACATCAAGTGCGATATGAAACCACATTGAACTACTGATTGTTTCCATCTAAATAAATTTCATTGGTTTTAATATTAAAATCAAGTATATGCGGTACAACTTTAATGAATTACATACATGTGTAAGTATGTATACTCGGTCATTTTTTTATATTGGCCACTTAATTAATCAATAAACTATTGCGAATTTTATTTCAGATTTATTTCAACTACATGTTTTTTTTCGATTTATCAGTCATGGAGTTCTTTTTACGTTCATTCCTCTTACATTACAAAGATGTCAACTTTATTTTTTAAAACAACAAAATGCATATTTGACTAGTCTATAAAATAGAAAATTATCTAAGTAATAAAATGATTAGTAAAAAAGTTCTAATGTTTAAGGGGTGGACATAAAAAACACGTTCTAATTGATAAATTGAAAAAAAATGGAACTAATACAAAATGAAATAAAAATTTTCCATATTTTATTTATTTACACGGTCTTCGTTTATTTATTAAGAAAAATGTATTTTTTTATCTAATAATAAGTAATAAAAATAAAAACGTTTGTTAATTTTTTGACTTACTAAAACAAATGCACTTATGAAAAAATATTAAATCGTTCATTGATGAGAACTTTTTTTTTTTTTTTTATACATTTTTAATAAACAGTGAATTCTCTGAATTATTTCTTGTCTTTAATATAAGTTGTTAATTAAAAAAAAAAATTAGCATCATTCACATTTCTATAAATTCTACTTTAACAGTATTTTTTCTTATTTTTAATTTTCATTGCACAAAATGTTCAAAAAGTAAAGAAACAGGTCAATTATTATAAATAATGAGGACTGTGGAAATCCGTTTGCTTATTTAGTGAACACTATATAATGTGTATACGTATTATGTATTTGAAAGTATGGTTATTATCATACTTTAAAAGTAATTATTAAAACTACATCTAAAATTAAAACTTATCAGTTACAAAACAATAATGTTCAGTTAAACTTAAGTACAAATATAATTAAACAGATTATTGTAACAAAAAAGGTATTTAACCGACATTAAAAATTCGTCTCGAGACTTAATGAATACAACTTTTTATAATAAAATCTTAAATTACTTATTAAAATTAAAGTCGAAACCTCCCGATTAAATCAAAGCTCGTTTTTTCATAGAATTAGCTTTATTGTTAACCATAATAGCTTATAATTAAAACTTATATTAATACATGATTTGCTAAAAGGTCTTTACAGATATTGTAATAAGAGAAACAAAAAAGCACTAATATAATTTTCAACTTTCTTAACAAAAAAAAAAATCATTTAAACAATATTGAATTAAAAATGCAAAGATAGAATAATAAGAAAGCTTTATTATTTTGAAATCGAGAGCAAATTAATTATTTTCTCTTTGCTTAAAATGTTTATTCCATTAAACCATATGATTCAACCTAAATTAATATTTCATCATTTATCATTGGCAAAACACTATCCAGTAAAATGTAATAAACCATTGCATTTCTAACGACAGACTGTGAAAATAAATTTTCTATGTGGTTTATGAATATGTCGTGAAACATTTTATCAGTATAAAATGTAATATTTGTAAGCTATTCATTACAATGTTTTGACAGAGAAATATTTATTTAAATCATTAAATGAGATGTGGTATGCTATGAACTACACAAGAATACTTTGCCTCGTCGTACGTGCTGAGGTTTAGTTTTAAAATTCAAACGCTTTGCCATTTTGATAAAGTATAGGTAAAGCGTAGGAATTCTAAAATTAAACGCTCGACTGGATCTATGACTCCATTTTGACTAGCGATAGTGCTGAATGTATATTACCAAAGGGGAAAATAGTAAATAACTGAGAGAAAGAGGAAAACAAAATGCATATAATGTATACAGAGTGATTCCTCTATCATATAGCACTCAAATAATCACAAAATATATATAACATCTAAAAAAATTTTGGTTTTCTTAGATAAAAATATTTCACAATTTATCAGCTATTAATTATTTTTTGGCATCATCCTTATATAGGTGTCGTTTTAATAAGTTTAAATAGCTTATCAGACTAGTTTATAAAATAAAAAGCCATCTAATCAAAGAAATAATAATTTTAAAAAATAATAGATTTTAGGTAAGTACTTGAGAAATAATGATCCTTTTAAAATATTGACTGTGGGAGACGGCAGGGTATTTATATCATTAGAAATTTCTCTGTTGCACTCGTTCTGCTGTCCAAGTATAGAGATATGAATAAAATCCAAAAGTGAAAAATCGACCCGATTTTCTTAATCAGATGATTATCTGAAGAGTGAATGTGTCAAACATTCTATATGCCAAAAAAGTGAAAAATTGTTTTATTTCTGATTTATGTTCTATGTATCAAAGGCCACAATCTTGTATGTGTTTCAAATGTCAATTAAATTTTTTACTTGCACAAAATTGCATTCATAGATGGTGTTCATTATGTGAGACATGCCCATGTTACCATCGTTTTTTGTGTTTTCTGAACAAATATGTTTTTGGCACATAGAACGTTTGACACATTCACTCTTCATCTATTTTACAAATAATAAGTTGATATCCCTATAAGTTATGATGATAAAAAATTAATAATTTAGTACATCGAGATATAGACGCAACTAAAATGACCAAACATTCTTTGTCAATATCGTATATATTTTGTGATTATTAATTACCACTCAATTACTGGGTGGTTTGTGGCAAACGGACCATTCTGTATGTGACTAGATTTTTATTTGACCTGAATAAATCCGTCTTCGACTGGTTTATCGTCAATGCAGCTATACCGTTCTTCTTCCACATGACCGCATTACAAATATAAAAATAAAAAAAAATTCAACTTGCGACCGTCGGTGCGGATGTTTCGATTGAATCTTATGTAATATAAATTATATTATGAGCCGCTAGACAGTCGCCCTAAAAATCTCGGAACCGCAAAACATATTACCTGTCCAGATCACTGAGCCCCTTTCCATTTTGGGAGCCATCGCTGTTTTGAGGATGCACATAACCGCTGCGTGTGCACGTGTAGTTCAATTCCTTGTAAATTATTAATAACACACCATCAGATTTGGTGGCGCCGAGACGACCGAAACTCGGTGAAAATATTACGGAATGTAGAGACAGTACTGTAAGTACCTACTTCCAATGTGATCGTTTCAACTCTTTTCGATAGGTCCCGCACAAATTCACCGGCTTTTTTATCATTTTTTTCGCTATACGGATTCGAAAATCAGTTGACGTCGAACGCTCGTACCGCAAAAGGGGCACGCCTATACATTATTATATTTTATTTTGCCATTCCAAGAGCGTTTCCGTTTAAATCCGCGAAATACGTGTAATATATATTATATTTTCACCGTCTCCTCTGTCGTGCGAACCTGTCTAAATAATACAAACGTTGCATTGTGATATTTCGGAAACCCTATCATAATGCGTATAATATATCGGTGTAATTTTGCAGTTATAGTGAGTTATAATATTATTGTTTATGGCCCCTGACGTTACGACCGCCACAAGGAGTACAAATAGTCGCACTTGAAAAAGAAACTGCACTGGAATTTAGTTATAGGGAATAATTCAAATATTATCTATGGCTAATGCTCCAAACCATCTGGAAAACTACTAAAGTAACATAATTGATATTTAATGTTCGTTGTAAATAAAACAATATGATGCAAAGACAATTTTAGTACAAATATAAACAGCCAACGGCGTTAGGAAAATGTAAACGCTTACATTTTTCTCAAAACGTTTTTACTAAATGAACTCGTTATTTTCCGTTTTAAAAACTTTTACGGGTATCATAAGTTTAGCGTGTCTCACCTCTATTGCGCACAGGGGAATAACTGGTTTTTACTACGGTTTCTAATGCATTCAAAAGTCATAAAAATACAAAGAAGCTATTTAAAAACTACGAAATTGTTGCGAATAATATAAGGTACGTAACTCGCCATCAAAAATGCATATTTTCGGTGTAATTGTAATAAAACTACGCAAGATATACAGCAGTACTCTATAAGTTGCTATTTACGGCGTTTAAGAATGTTGTACATATTAAAAATATATTTCACGAATACTTTTAGACTATATATCTTCTAAAAATGTCATGGTGTAGGAAAATGCGAATTCAATTTATGGTCATCAAATATTATTGAGTTACAAAATGAACGAAAACTATTAGAATTTCGAAAAGTGAACAAAAAAAATACATAGCACAAGCAGTAACTTAAATAAAAAACAATTTAAAAAATAAATTCACGTTAAAATAATACTATTCTCATCAATCATCGACGGAATGTACCATATTTGATATAAATTCTCATCGAACTGTGACAAGGCACTAGTTGTTGATTTATATTCCCTTTCACGTTTTATAAAAGTATTGAGATGAAAAAATAATCACAAACATGTCAAATCTCTTTGGGAAATCAACGCTTTACACATACTGAATGTAAATGTGATATTCTTATTTATATTTGTATTTTCATAATACTAATATCTGTTGATTGATAAATGTCAATTTAAACGTTTTGAATATAAAAATAACACGTATTTATCTTCATAATGAATACAAACTCGTTATATAAAGATTAATACGTGTAAATTGTTCTAAATTATAACAGATTTTAAGTAAATTAATAATTTATAGCAAATTAAGTTTACTGAAACTTATTTTTAGACTTTCAGAAAAATAAAACTTAAATCAACTATTTCAAATAATGGCGAATGATTTTTCATGCTTGTTAAATCAAGTGTTAAGGTGTATGCTAAAATAAAATTACTATGAATATAAATTTACAGTGATTTTCCTTTCACATTTTCTTTATATTTAGGAATTAATTTTAAGAATACATTATTTTATATTTATACCGTAAACAACAAGTAGTTAACATTTCATACACCTATAATTTATATTAAAATGAACCAATAATTAAATCAAAATTACAAATATATTTCTTACTGATGTCATTATAAATCTTATCAGAACTGTACTACAACTAAAAACTCAGCAGCTGTTCGAATGTTGTGTTATACTCTATTGAAAATTGTTTAAATTCTTTGGATTGGAAAATATCTTGTTACAGTACAACGTCACATTCTACTGTCGAAACTGATGTATCAGTAGATGAATTATTTATTTTTATAATATAAAACGTCACTATATATATATATTTATTTCTGGTATACCAACATTAGTTCTAGTATCGAGTTTAGATATTACTGTGATTTTATAATGTTGCGTTTTTCATTACGTTATTATATACTAGTTTGAGTTTCAAACTTACAGTTAAGAAAATTTCATATAACCAAGATCGGATTAATATCTATATGGTACAGTACCTCAAGATGGAGCGCCTATGGAAAATCACTACCATAAAAAAATGTGATGAGCAGATAAACCAGAAAAACTTTATATCACTAATCTGACAGACTAGTAAAATACGAGATGGACCCCTTAAGCTCGTGGGTCCCGAGGTGTTTGCCTCCCATGCCTCTTTAATCCGGACCTGCGTATAACTCAACATTTCAATTTTTTAATATTAATTTTTCACCTTGTTAAAGGAGATTGTTTTTTCACGAGAGACTCATTGATTTTTTTTTTATAGTTATTTCTTAAATTTCAGGTAATATTATAATTAATTAAGTAATTCTCTTATAATGTAACTATCGGTTGTAAATAAATGCATTTTTTATGTAAATTCTCTACACCTTTGTTATAAAATTTTAAAACCGGATTTTATTAAAGAGATATAACTCTTTAGTTAACGGATCATTTAAATATTTTATTTATATAAATAAACAATAAATTATTACTATGTTTTTTATTTCATTCGTTTAAAATTAGAATAGTTACAAAATTGAAGTCATTGATAAAACATGTAATCGTTTCTGTAGTATACATTCCATGGTATACAATTATCATAAATAAATTCCATAACTATGTCATTCAACTACTCTTCATGTTGGTTCGTATAATAATAAAACCCTTATGAATTGTCTGTATGTCTTTGACTTTTGCACTTTACCCTTTCGTCTGTGTACACCATTAATAGTCATCTCACTGCTTGGCTAACAATAAGTGTGAGTGCATGTGAAGCAACTCCTTATACTATTAAAAACGAGTAGGTCCGTCATGTACATCCCTCTTGTTTTTATGATTATGCTAGTGATTTCATTACTCTGTATACTTAACACAATTCAATTCATGTGATAATATTTTTGATATTTAAATGAACAGAAGCCAGTAAATTATTTACACGACATCTTTACGATTCACGATATCTCAAATTAATAATTATTATAGAATCTGTCATAAATATGGTATTTTAATTATACGGCCTACTCAGTTGGTCGAGTAAAAAAACAACCTACTATGTTTTTCTCTATTCTTGATTATAAACTTATATTTTCGTAGTCAGTATATTAAAAAAAAAATGCATATAAATAATTTTTACTCAAAAAAATGATCAAATTTAATATAAATAAAACATTAATTTTTCATTTCTCTCGTGATTTTTTTTTCACAAAAATCACAAACTTTGCTTTGTTATAAAAAAAAACTTTTTGATGTTACTATGAGTTAAATTGTTTAGTCCCAACTTTGTTCTCTTTCTTTTAAAAGTAGATTTACAGTCAATAGATCATTTAATAAATGCATAATACATACTTCAAACTTACATGAACGTGTTAAGAATTTCGAAACACAGTATATTAAAAGACCCTATGTCTGTGACAAATACTTTTGATCAGTCGCCTTGATATATGAATTGACTTTTACTACATTTCTGATTTATTTTGTCGATCACAACCATAATAAGTTACCAACATTTATAGATACATTGATATTATCGTATTTATAAATATAAATATAAATGTATACAATTGTAATATATAAAATTACATATTTAATTCAAGAAAATAATCACACATATATAGAATTGTAGTATTTTCATTGACACTGGTAAACTAAATTTTAAATTCTTGGAAATAATCCCACACATAGTATCAAGAAAATTAAAGTATATGTTAAAGACTAAGGTAAAAATAACATAAAGACAATAAAATAAGATTAGTGTCCTCATACGTCTAAAGGATAAATCAATGCTGAAATGGAAGATTTAAAAAACGCTATTATGTTAAATTCTAAAGTTACCTTGCTATAACTCCAACAAGAAATTCATCTATATCATCATATAAAAAGTAATCAAATGTTCTAAAACAAAAAATAAACTAAACTATGAAGATGTTTAAGCGTTCATGGATTGTTGTATTATTTAAAATATTTACAGATATATCCATGTGTTTTAATTTAATGCTGATGTTTTAAACTCTCTACATAGTTTAAATCGTCACCATGAAACTGTAAATCTGTAAATATTCTTTAATTTAATTTAAAAACTATTGAATTCAATTTTAAATCAATTTCAAGTTAACTCAGTAACGATAAAAAAAGAGATTTTATCGATTTTTATATTTTTCTTTGTATAACTAAGATTTTAAACGTTCTCTATAGGATAATCCAAAATAATTCAACCATTTTTTTTCAGTATTACGGCATTCTCTCTTGAGTGCTTTCATACCAAGTGTTACATTTGCTTTTCTAGAAAATCAAGAGTTAACGAAAACTAAAATAGAATTTGTATTCAGATAATACTCGTTGACTGTGACCAATTTTCCAGACCAAATAATCTAAAGGCATATGTTCTCCGCAGTATAAATTTAATATTTAAAAAATTAGATTATACTTTTGCTAACTTATTTTATTAAAATATTCTATTCTATTCAAAGGTAGATAAATTTTATTTTACTATCAATGATCATGATTTATTTTTATGCAAGTTCAACGATTGACCTATTGAAATTAGCGTTTAAACTGTTTTAATTATAATTTGTAGTACTAAAACTAAATAATTAAAAAAATCATTTATTTTATAAATAAAATCTCTGTATGACTTAGAGCTATCCAAGGTTCATTATGATTTATTCCATCTTCAGTTATTATAGGGGAATTGGCGAATCTACTCTTTAATATCGATGCAGAGGACTTGCGGGTATTTCTTTTAAAAAACTTGGCTTTATCTACTCCTACCACATTTAACTTGTTTTTAGAAATTTACGATTCTTGGAGGTATGTGCTCAAGTATCTACCTATCCTAGCTACTAAAGCACACTCCTTATATATTATAAATAGTGTATTGTGTATTACAATAAATTACTGAAGTAATATGTTGAATACCAGTCCCTGACTCTATTTACATTATTCATTTAAACAGAATATTTTTAACTTAAACCTGCTAAACGCTTTTCAAGCCATATTTTTTCCAAATTTATTTCTGATAACTTTTCAAATACTATTTTAATCTACAGAACGATCCATTTATGATAACCCACTCAATTAAATATAAAAGTATATGTAATGAAGTATATGTATCTAAAAAATAAATTCCCGAGATCATTTTCATTTCATAAGTAATTGAGTGGATTATGATAAATGCATCATAATGTTAACGAATGGTTCTATTTTTTATTTATTTGCTGGATATTTCGTAATAAAATTCATTCATTGTAATGAATGAGGTAACAGTCTAGCTGAAACACTACGTTATTTTATTGCTACTCTCATTTCTTCGACTGAATTTTATTTTCTCTTCAAAGTTGTCTAAATAAATTCATGGCAGAGTTGTTGGGGTAACCTTTCTCCTAAGCAATATGATACACTTACATTTCTCATTCGCTAATCTTTCCTCGTCTCGATCTCAGTAGAAAGACAATAACATCGCTCTTTCGATTGCGGTTGGGTCACACTTACCTTCCAGTACATATCTATTAAATATCCTTTAATGTCTCTTCATTGTGTCCTAGTCACGGCGAGTAGGTTGTTTTTGATCACTTACTCCGAGAGTGTCGTTTATCCTTGTGGATAGAAGATAATAATACTTCCGTGGCTTCTCTCCTAGTAGTAAGAATCGACTAATGAAGTTACGTTACGTCGACAGCCAATGTAAAATTTTATTAAAAAGTATGATAAATCTTGAACAAAACTTAGGTGGAGTGTCCCATTTCAGATGTACGCTGGGACAACAGGCGAGAGAAATTAAAGTAGTTAGAGACGGAGAAGGCCTAAAGAATAAAGTATTTGATACCAACCGCGTGTACAGGTCTACTCAACGCTTGTAGTGTCAACAGCCTAGGGACATCATCACTCAATTGTAGGCTGCACTCGTGTATAAAGGAGAAAGATAAATACCAAGTAACAAAAGGTATGAAGAATTTTAAAACATTAACTGATGGAAATAGAGAATTAGTAGAAGTATTGAAGAGGAGAAAAGTTAACATTTGTTGTGTGCAGTAAACTTAGTGGAAGAGAGAGAAAGCAAGAGAAATAGGTGAGGGTTTTAAAATAATATAGTCAGGTAAGAATAATACAAAGAATGGTGTAGGGATAATAATGGATGAAAAAATGAAAAGTAAAGTAGTAGAAGTAGTTAGGAAAAGTGACAGAATTATAGTCGTAAAATTAATTTTCGAGGAAAAAGTCTTGAATTTAGAAAGTGCCTATGCACCACAAGTAGGATGTGATGAAATAAAAAAAGAAGTGTTTTGGAGAGAGATGGATAAGACGATGCAAGGAATACCAGGTAATGCGGTGATAGATGGATTCTAAACTTGTAATAAACTCGGAACTTGTAATCAGAATATAAATAAGGAAATAGGAGTTGATTTGCGTTTTAAATAATCATTTCTTTCTAAAAATTAAACATATTTGTATCGAAGTGTCTCTTATGTTGGGGATTTTAATCACCGTCAGATAACATCTTACTTGTCCCAACTATGACGCGATTCAACTGTGCTAAGTTTTTAAAAATAATTTTTACATTTTAGGACTATGTAAATAATACATTTTTTATTATTTATCTCTTTAATAAGAAAAATAATTTATTCTTTTATTCTTTCAAAAAGTAATAATAGCCATTTTTTATCTTTATTCTTAAAAAAAAACTTTGATTTGTCTATAACAACTTCAGGATAAATATTTATTGAATTACAAGCATTTGAATACAACGAGTGTGTATGTAAGGCTCTTATACCTAAATTTGTATTTGTTTACATAAAGTCAAATTATCTTTTTGTAGTTTTAAATGAGATCTATTGTAATTGCTAAAACCAAATATATGTAAAACAAAGTTTATAATGATAAAAATAAACAAAATCTTATTTTTTTTTTTATAGTTTAATTAGTTATTTTATGATTTTATTATTGGTTATCTTGTTAATACAAATTAAAGTATTAAAACTTTATTAAATTAAAATATATTTATTTCAAATATAATTTTAATACAAAATTATTATCTTTTATATACTCTATGAAGTGTTTAGAAGTAATTATTATTATAATTTTTCACAAATATGAACATTTTTAACTTTAAAACCCAATTTAATGATACTCATTTATGGAACATAAAAATTCCACAAATATATATTTATGGATTATGTTAAAGTTAAAAAATTAACCGAAATAATAATAATAAATTAGACTAAGAAACAAAATAAAAGCGAATTCTAGTTATCAGACATTATGAAATAAAATAAATTATTAAATGAGTATAGCGAACTGGCAACAGCTCATTTGCGCTTTGGTCCCATCAGCTAGTTAGATATGCAAATTATTTTCGTTTTATTTCTTTTATCATGGCAACTAAGGAAAATACATTCACTGTCAGCGACTCTTGTTATTCGTTAAAATGGCCATCCTTAAATTCAACGATGTTCCTCTCTTCCTCCACTTTTCATTGAGAAGCGGATACTTTGTTTTTTACCTTTTGTAGACATTTTTATTCTCACACCTCATAAAGTAACAAACAAATTAAAAATCAATCGAGATCACAATATCTAATTCTGGTAACTGTTGCTGTCATTTTAAAATTGGTACTTGTCATCTGTGTCACTGGCATGCTCTTCTATGATCACTGCATGACTCCGTCAGAGACACATATTATTACTTGCTTTGTTTGATATAATATGCGGAACAAATATGACGTACAGCACCAAAAGGAAATTTGTTCATTTGATAATTAAAAAACATTGTTATAAAAAGCTATAGTTATGTGTCAACGCACACTAATAAAAATTTAGCATTGCAAGACTGCAATTACTGACTTTCTCAGACATGATGAAATTACATCAGATCCGACAGTAAGTGTAAAAAATGTTCTTAAATCATATAGAGTAGAGTACTAATTAGTATAGGGGCTAAAGAGATAATGATGATGGCAAGACTGTAATTAACAGAAAATCGACGAACAAAATGATTTTAAAATTACTGTTAATTGAAATTAAAAATGCGTCAATAGATTCAAAAGATTAATGCTATAATTACTGATTATTTTGATTTAAAATAAAATTATGTTACTCAGGTTAAATTATTCCATTAAAAGCATTTAAAAATAACAACATTTGAAAAATATATTAGTTGAATATTTGCAAAAAACCTTGTAAACATTGTTGAGATCATGTTTTTATATTAATTCTAATCATCATTTTGATTACTGAAGTAATTTCAAAGATTCATACTTCTTTTGTGTGTTAACAAATTAATGTATGTAGTCTATTCTTTATAAAAAAATATTTTCTATAAGAAATTATCTGAATTTTTATTTTTATGTTTTTTTGAACTGTGAAAATATTCTATTGTTACAAACAATACTCACAAATAACAAAGAAAAGAACTGTTTTATGAAGCCTGATTTATTTTTAAAACCTTCGTCTAATTAGTATTCTAATCATTGTTTCATAAAATAATAATGTTTATTGTTCAATAATCATTTAACGGTAATTCAAAGAATCAACGAATGGATAAACTTAATCAATTTCACGTTTCATTTTCAATACATAAAACCTTTTTTAGGAAACTTTAATTTTCTAATAGCTATCCTCTCTCTAACTTTACCATTAACTTTATTCATAGTTTTAATTTTAACAATATCTCTAATTCTCATTCAGTTTCTATTGAGCGCTAGATGTGCTATTTAAATTTATTATTAAGGTAACTTCTTAATTTTATTTTATTTTTTTAATGTAATTTAACAGTTATATGTTTTATTTAATTATATAATTTTTATTAGTTTAAGTATTTTTACGAATATTGTAGTTATTTAATTTTCAAGCCATAATATTTCAAAAGCTATTAAAAAAAAAAAAGAAAGTTTGATTAAAAATTGAAATTCATCAAACACATATAGTTTAAAACTAAGTTACTGTAGGTCATGATCGTTTCCATAGCTCATTAAAAACATACAATGAAAAATTAACTAATATTTATTGGACAATGAATAGTAATTATTAAGTTTTGTTAACCAATATAAGTGTAAATAGAATTAATGACACAGCAAGTGTGATATATAACATCATATAATTTACTTGCTTAATTTTCATTATTATTTAATAACTATAAAACGTGACAACAAATAAAACATCTAATATAACTAGAAAAAAACTGATATAATAACTTAATAAGTAATGTATTTATATACTGAAGATTCAACAATTTTTATTAAATCGACGACATCAGCTTTTTATTCACATTCTAATTGGTCACCATCTTTCAAATTTTCAAACGGACTACTGAGAAATAAGTTACGCTTTAATACGTAATTTTTATTATAACAAAAGTTTTAATAAAATGATAGATTAAAAAGTGAAAAGTTACAACTTTTGTTCTAGTTTGATAAATATAATATAATTTAGTTTGTTTGATAAAATAAAGCTTATTAAATATCTCTGAAACACGAATGATAAAAAATCGAACAATTCTTGTTATTTTATCGAGACAAAAATATTAACTAAAATACAATTTTACACTACCAAAGCGATAAGTAAACGCATGTACTTGCTGATGCGTCTGGTTAAATAAAAATCAATTATAAAGTTTTGAACGTCTTGTTATTTACACACATGCTTGAGTTCTATAATAATCTGTCATATGTAGTTATGGCATGTGTGTATTAAAATGCTTAAATTACACTTTTTCTTTTTGCTTACTTCTTCGCCTTATAACATAAAATATAAATAATTATTTTGTGTCTGTAAGGTTCTACGATTAACTGAAAGGTAAAAGATGGACATAATGTAATTTTGAAAAAATTTAAGTGTGTAATAAAAAAAATGTCAACATTATATACTCAATGCAAACCATTGTTCAAATTATAGTGAAACGGTTAATATCATTATTACAACGGTATTCGTTTAAATTAATGTAGGTTGAAAAAATATTAATTAAAAATGAGTATTTAACTCTTTTTAACTCAGCAGGTATACTTTATTTTATTCTTCATGATTTAAAAATGTATTGTGCCTTATTTAAATATCTTTTCCAATATATTTCTACTGCATCGTTTATATTAATGAAGATAAACAAGCAATAGTTTCTTATTAAAATTATTTTTAATCTCCTATCTTTTTTTGTGTTGTATTTTATTTTTTTTTAAGTACAACTACACTAATAAATCATTTAAAATAAATAAATTAAATAGCAAACAAAAAACATTAACATTAAAAGTTAAGATTGAAAAAGCAGTTCAGCCTACTAAGTATGCAACAAAATATATGCAATAACAAATCACTTTAATCTTCTTGTTTTTAATTAAAACGTTTATTTATTTTTAAAAGGTTTTTTAAAGCTATTGACCTTTAAAAATAATCATTTGTTCATTAAAATTTAATGAGTACTTTTTTAAAATGAATAAATAACTTCTATTGAAATTAAAACCTTTCAATTAAGTATTGGGATATTTAAAATTCAAATGGAAATAAATATAATTATAGAAAATTTTTTGATTACAGAAAGTAAAAACATTTATGATATTTAAGTGAATTGTAAGTGCTAAATAATATGATATTTTCATAGCCCATATAAAAATAACAAAAACGATATATATTTAGTTTTTGAATAAAATTGAAAATTAGGTATTAATAAAAAATTTATTCATTAAAAAAAAGTTCATTTTGCCGAAACCCGGGATCGAACCAGGGACCTTTAGATCTTCAGTCTAACGCTCTCCCAACTGAGCTATTTCGGCTGTGTGAATACTTTTGAATAATTTTACCTTACAATCTCAAAAACAAAAAAGAAAATATTTGAAATTGTTGCTTGAATAAATTTTAATTACCCAATACATCAAAAAAATATACAAAAACATTACAACAGCTTCTATATTTCCAATGGATGAAGTTTTGTGACTCTAGTTTTATTCCTCCCCTCAAAAAAAAAAAAAATTTTGCACCAAAAGTGACGAGAACGCCATAACAATTATTTTTAATATTCATATATATTTATATTGAAAAATTAACATAATTATAACTATAAACTTATTCCATAGGTAAATAGAATAAAAAAATATTTGAATGTCCACGAACTTTAAGTTCATTTCGACTTAGTATGGAACAATTTTCACTAATAAATATGTAGCCGAAATAGCTCAGTTGGGAGAGCGTTAGACTGAAGATCTAAAGGTCCCTGGTTCGATCCCGGGTTTCGGCAAAGATTTTTTTTGCTAAATGAAATTTTTTTTTTTATACATAATATGAAGATACTGATATGATTATAAGATTGTAATTATTGATATTATTGTATATGTAATTTATTTTTTCTTATCGAAATACAAATTAATATAAATTTTGAATAAATAAATTAATCTAATGAACTGCAAATATTAAAAAAAAATCTACTTTTAGTGTAATTATTTTGCATGTCACGTATTTCCCAAAAATATTATTTATTAACAATAATAATATAAAATATCAAAAAAAAAAAAAAATGAATTTATTTATGTTAACAATTTCAAAGGCTCTAGTTTTTTCCAAAGGTCCTATTGGATTCGACCTATGCATACAAGAACATGAAGATATAAATTTTATATTCCATAAGTATAAAATTCCAGTTGTTAAATAGACATCAGTAATACCTACTTTTGAATTTATCGTATGCTTTTGTGATTTAAATGGGCATACTAATATTATCAATAAATTATACCCAAAATGGCGAAAACCAATAATATACGCCTCTGATCACAATACGATTGACGTTAAATTGTTTTTTTCGTGACGCTAAATTATAAATAATAAAAAACACGTACAATTTTATTAGCCAGCGCAAGACTTGTTTTGTTATACCTATAAAAATCCTAGTTTAATAAGTCGTACTATACCTTAAATTAAAACCCAAAGGCGAAAATGTTTTATTCTCTTTGTGCTCACTAGATCTATGAGCTCGTCCGTTTTAATCAATGTGAGTACACAATGTCACGCACATACAAACATACAACTGCAAATGGGAAGAATTCAAAGTACCGTTTGGAGTCACGTCTGCGAGGCATTTTTCAACAGATGAAAAACTTTATTCGTTAGATGCGACCAAATATGATGTGCCCTTTGGCCCAACGCGTCAGCCACTCGTCATATCCCAAAATAAGTAAACATATAATATGGTGACACGGACGGAAATTCTTTTTCACCCGACCCGAGTCCTTTGAGAGATTTTTTAATATTTTTTACAACTGTTTTCTATTATTACTTTTATGGCGTTTCTTTTTTACCCAAACAATAAGAAGAGTCGGGGTGAAAAGTTAATGGGTCTGCTGACGTTTTGCTCTCGAACGTTGCCCGGGAGGAGGACCCCCTTGAACTTCTTGCCGGAAATATGTGAGAAGGTATAAAAAAACTTGAGGTGTTTAAAGTGCTGTTGGGAAAATAAAATGGAAAATCCCAACAATCAGAGAAAACACTCTTAAATTTGGGACGACCAACAACTTTGTGTGCTGGAACTTGAAAAAAAAAACATTAAGTCGTCTTAGACACTTGTCGATATTCGAGTGTTTAGTGCTTTACTTTTGTTAGAGAAATCGTTTAAAAACATGGCCGACATGTGCAAAACTGTATCGAGAAATATTTTTAAGTGATTTTAATATCGCAGAAATGACAACAACGTGTTTTAAGCGCATGCAAAGCTGTCTGTAACAAATAAATGTGCCGGATGAATTTTATCGCGATTTATACAATTATGTTAAAAGCAAAAAGGTTATCGCATTACGAGTAGTTGTTGTAATTTATCTAATAGTCGGTTCGTCTGAGTACCATTATGGAATTCTTTTAATAAAAATTAATGTGAGCAGATATTTTCTACTCTGTTCGGCTTAAAAACAAGAGAACGACCGATTATTGTGTTTAATTGTAATAAGCTAAAAACGTTTTTTGTTTTCTGTATATCTAAAATCTGAATAAAAATACTGCGAGAAAAATTATGGGAACGTTTCTCATTGAATGACCAAAGTTAGCGAAACGCACAAATCGGGATAAGTGTGGTGGAATGATATACGGCGCTGTGTTTTGCAAAAGAAACTACTTTCGCAAATCCGATAAAAGCCGCTTGCCGAAAAAAAAAAAACAAAACGTAACTTATAGCGGTCATCGTTGCCGTTTTTTTGTGCCAGCGCGACCTCTACGCAACATTTACACGGATACGTATAAAGGTAATATACAAAATTTATTTAAAACGATAAGCTCTTACGGGCCATCAAACGCAAGAAATCGATTTGTATTGTTTGAACCGGACAAATTTATTATTATATTTCCGTCGTCCGATTTATCACCAGTATTTGTACGACGGATTTTTATTAATCAACGCAGCGACAAACGGATTGTTTAACATGTACCGAGAAAAAAAAAAGGTTATTTTTGTCGTTTGTAAAAAAACTTAACTCCCAAGTAGTCTAGCGCCCTAATGACAAAACTTTAAAACATTTATTAAGAAGCAAAAAAAAACATAAAGTTTTCCTCGCAAAACTCGGAAAAATAAATACCAGAAAAGATTTGTGTTAGGAGGCTATTGTTCAACGTTGTTTCATTATGACCCGTTTTGAAATTAATCATTTATAGCAACGGAGAGATTACAATGGCGCAAAGACATTTGTATTATAATTTATGCTTATCGTCGCGTGGGACAGTAGGCACCGTCTACATATTGGCCATTGCGTTCTACTAACAAGATCCGTTAACGTGTAATATGAGCTTATATTATTGCCAACGACTATGATGATAGTGTGTAATTGGCGAGTGCTGTCAAAGTGCACGTACACATTCTCTGCCAGGGCAATTTTAATTATACGCGATTATGGTCAGAAGAGACGAGGTTCGCGCGAATCGTGGAAGCGCAACGAGAGGGACGAGCACGTTAAGGGATGCCAACCGTGAAGTGCGGGGGAGAGAGAGATAACAATTTCGTTATGTCGGTCGTTCCCAACGTACGTGACCGGACTACGTTTGGCGACAAACCGGCGGCAGCATCGTGCGGACGAAACTCTGACCTCGCGAAACAGCAGCACAGCGGCGCGAAGAATTAGACCTGACGCGTCACAAGTGGGAAACGGTCGGCAGGCAAAATAAACGGATGAAAAATCTCTGCGTGTCCCATAGAGGCGTATAATATCATGTGTATGTTTAAAACATTTCCTTTTGCACTTTACGATTGTTACATCTAAATTAATGAAATAGAGTTTCGAAACAGCATAAAAACCCAGTCGTTTCAAACGACAACAAAAACGTTTTGCACGTCAAATCGATGGAAAAAAACTATCCAAGTCAAAAATCGATGAGTAAAAATAAGTGTATTTTTACTTTGTTTTTCTTAAACACTATTGATGTAATCAAGGCGAAATTTAATGAAAACGTGACTTTTAACCATTGACAAACAGACAACTGATCGTCATTGCACTCTTGGATAATTCTAAATTTTACCATCAAAAAGTTGTCTGCAAATAACAAAGTCTGTCATTTATACAACCAGAAACTGAATTAGAATTTCAATAACCGTTGTCAAGTAAGAATGTAAAACATGATAAATTATTAATTTTTATTTGAAACATTATATCGATAATTGTTAATAATTAAATACGATAGAATTTCCTACAAGTAAAAAATTAAGCATCACATTAAATTTAACAAAACTCGAATAGAACTAAATTAACTCAATGAACAATATAATTGAAAAGTTCGGTAAAACGTTATTAATCCACTCTGTGGTATCGCCATACTATTGCGTGTAATGTTGTACAACATTTTGTTACAATATTGTCTGAACACAATTGAAACCAATTTTTTTGTATTAAATGAAAAAAATGTCGAACCTGATGCGTACTAGAAGCCAAAGAAGTCACTCAACCTAACCCGTTCACCACACGCATATCCAATCCATATCATATTCCCGTCAACGTGATACGTATCCTCGTCGGACCACACGAGGAAACGTCGTAATTACACCTCATAACGCCGACAAAGGTACACGTGCAAAGGGTAGGGGGGTGCACATGTATGTTGGTGTAAAGATTTACTGAGAAGACCTTGGCGACGTCGCCCTTCGCATTAATGGTAATTGTAATAAGTGGGTATGGTTTAATATACACACACACGTGAGCGTAATTGTACCAAAACGCTTACAAACCATAGGGCGCACGTTGTGGCTTCTTCTTGTCTCTTTCGCATCATTCCCGTTTGCCTTTAAATTAAGCGACTATTGTTGGTATCCAACGCAACAACATTTCATTTTCTACAAGATTATAACCCAATCGGTTGATGTACACTAACGTCATCAATATCGGCTGCCTAATACCAAAGTGACAGCAAAGAGATATAAGATAATACGGGACTTTGTAAGCCTTGTGACGTTTATGAATACATTTAATAAATTACAGAGTTTAATAGCAGATAAAACACGGCTTATATGTCCTTGTCACTTATTTCGCGCCAATTTCTTTGGTAATGTACAGAGTGACTAAGGGTAAGTGCATGTCTATGAAATTCTCTTATGATTGAGTATAAATTTTACGTACAAACGTTATTTTTTATGTGGCGTATTAAATTTTGTCTTTATATAAATACGGTTGTTATTACTATAATAATTTCTACGGTGAAATGTCGAGCACATAAATACTAAGAAAACGCAATAACCTTTTGTTCAAACGCAAAAAGCTGTTGGAGCTATTGGACACGACATTTACCTAAACAAGTAAAACGGAAAAAACTATAATGAACACCGTGTTACAAATTTAAAACACTAATATTATTCTTATTTATGGATGTCAACAGGAAATGAAGTTGTGCACAAGAGAAAATCCAACAACTTGTATTCAACCCGAATGTAGCTGAAATTCGTGGGGATTTTAGGTCATAAATGCTATTTTTCAATTTTGATTTTCGTACTAAACTGCGTAAGCACGACAAGTACTAGTTCTTTTAGAAATTCTTTATTTTTTTACGAGTTTTCTTCTGTCGAGCTATATTTTATTATAGTCATTCGATATGATCCACTGTAACTCGGATAAATTTTTACTCGTTTAAAAATTAACACCATTTTACAGTTTATTTTATTTTTTATTTGACTGTTCATTGTTAGACTATACAGCTATTTGTTTACTCGATGACGTATAGTGAAGACAACCAAACACGCAGTGTAGCGTGCAAAGCTAATAGTCTTTAGGGAAATTTAGAATATAAATGGACGTGGTTTTACACAGCTCAACGTCGACCGTAATAAATTTTTATCGACAGCAGTAATAAAAATCCGGAAATACAAACGACACCGCGGTCGTGTTGTCGTTTCTGTGTTATATTTTTTATTTTATATTCTCATCGCGGTAAGCCAAAGACAACAGTGAATAACCGAGTTGTCGACTAAAGGGATTTTAATTTTTGGTCCAAACCGTTAGATATTGCTGTCGGAGGTTTTTTTTGCGAAGAAAAAAAAACCATCTAATGCCTCACGACAAAAGCGAGGGGCAATCGTTTTCTCATTTGCCAAAGTAAACAATGTCATCGAGTGGTTTCATCCAAAATAATTACAAGAGTAAACAACGTTTTTCATAAAATAATATAATATTAAGCGTTCTCTTAATATATACAAGGGGAGGCCTTAAAACACATTGCCAATACAGTTATTCGTTGTATTTAATATGAATTATGTAGATTTTGACACAAAGATAATTCATACTCAAGGTCAAATTGAAATTTAAATCGATATTAACATGTGAACCAGACAGTACGAAATCCTGTTTGACCAGCACACGCAGATCCAGAAGGATACGAAAGATTCGTTATATTGTTTTTCATTGTCCCATTGGATTTGGCTGAGACGACGTTTATAATGAATTCTTCTCGTTTTCGCGACAGTTGACAAAAATCGTATTACAAGCATAAGTGGTATATATATATATATATATAGAAACTGTGTATTTATATGTTTAATGCTAACCTCCGTGAGTTTCAACATAGACTATTAGAATTGTAGTAATAAATCTAAAATCAATAAACTGTCTACTTAAAAAACCAATGAATATTCGACGTTAGCGTTCGCAAAAATGTCTTTGTTATTAAACGTTTGAGTTAAAACACATATTGAATAGGTTTTAATAAAACCAATTTTGTTGACATTCAGATCTGTATCGAAAATCGTCTTAAAGTGATTGGAAGTACAAATGCATCTTTACTAAAAGAAAATCACCAACACTTTATTGTCACTGAATTGGGCTGATATTTTATTTTGAACAGTTGCATTTTTCTAAATAAATCATCATCAAAACAAATTAACTCTTGACTGTAGTCCTTGTCGAAGTAAATAAAGAAAATATAATTTATGGACATAAATAAACAAAATAACGTGACCAAATAAATATGTTTTACGCAAAATCCAACTGAAGCTAGAAATTTATTATGTATAAGACACTATGGTAAATTTTTGAACACTTGAATATGGTGAAACGAGAAGGTTCTCAAAATTTTAAATAACAATATATAATGAATGTATTATACACATGGCTGCGAGCGCGTGTGTGGCGAAATGTTTTATTATTTGGACGAAAAAGACCAAAATGTATTTGTTTTTCATTATCAATTCAAAAGATGCTCAGTACACTCAACAACTAGGTCCAATGCTATGTTTATCCAATTCGAGGCAAAATAACCAACTTCACTTGTTTATCTTCTTGTTATGCATGTCCACTCAAGCTGTTGACGAATTGAAAATGAACGACAACGCTTTAATAATAAAAATCACAAAAACTCCTGGTAAATAAAAATTGAACAATGAATTTTATTGAAAATAAAAAATATTAGTTGCACTCGTTTATTAAATTTATCGACACCAAAAGCATCTGAGTGTACCTTTCATATAACAGGAAAATTTATTATCTTTAATAAAATATATATATATATATATATAAGACACCACTTAATGAAAAAAGTGTAAAGGGTGATCGATTTTGGTGTAAGACAAAACCAAAGTCATTTCAACATTTTTCTCAGAAACTATTACACAATTATAATTTCTGTAAAGAGAAAAATGATTTGATTCAAAAACTCTACAATATTATCTATTCAAATGATTTTTTTCTATTTCTTCTGGGATAAAGAAAACCTTAACTTAATTTTTTTTTAATGGCAACTCTTGTTTTTAACTTGATAAAATGAGACAAATAATTTTATTTTTGTAAAATTTTTTATTCAATTTATTGTTTGCGTTTTAATATTGTTAAAAAAGTGGGACTTAAAATTCATCATTAATTTAGTTTATATAATACTGAAAGAATCAACGATATGTTTTAATAGACTTTACATGATCAATATTATTTATCAATAAAATTTTCCATACCAGCGATAAAAAATGTACGATAGTTAACTTGCATTTGATATTTAAGTGCGACTATTAATAGAAATTAAGATAAAATTTTCGTATTTTCAGTAATACCTTAGTCAATAAGAAGCTAGTTTATGTGACAAAATGGCAAAATATAAACTTCTATTATTCTTAAAATGAAATGTCATGAGCAACTTGATCTCAAATTACTAAATTTTAACACGATGTAACAGTTGAGTGACTGATCGGATTAAAAACATTATAAAAACAAAATTGTCTGTAATTATTTTGTCTATCATATCAAATTAAAAAAAAGAGTTTCCATTAAAAAAAATTATTAATGTTTTGTTTTATCCCTGAAGAGATGAAAATAAATTATTTAATACATGATGTTGTATTATTTTTTATATCAAATAATTTTTTCTTTACAAAAGTTATAAATGCTCTAAAGTTTTTAAAATAAATGAAGTTTTATTCAAAGTTGATCACCCTCTATTTTATTATAAACCTAAGGTTACGATGTTATCTATTGGCTAGTCAATAAATCAATATTTTGCTTAGTATATCTTTAGACGATAGTTACGGCAAAATTTAGGATAAAAATTTCCAAACACTTAAGCGAAATTATATATATATATATAGACAGAGAGAGAGAGCAAAAAAGAAAGACTGTGTGTTATTTATGTGAAATGTTATATTGGATTCGGCTTAAGAGATTTTTACAACGTCTTGCTGTGCTGAAGAGTGTAAGTGATACCGAAAAAGTATAGATAGAAGAGAAAGGGGACGTTTTTTATTCTTCCTACAGTTTGATTGTTTGCTGTTTAACAGCTGCTGTCGTTCTCAAATCGTTCTTGAAGTGATGCATTAGGACACCGGACCGCATATATAATAACGAAATATTATCATAGATTTATCGAGCACTACACTACGGTCTCGGTAAAAAGGATAAAATATTATTTCAACCTTCCGTCGATGCGTGCGACCCTATAAAATTGAACAAACATGCCAACATCCATAATAATGGTACGACAAAAAGACAAAACCTTTACACTATTATAGTAATAGGGTCTTCAACATAACATAGTGTATTTTGAACTCATTATAAACGCATTAGTATGAGATGTACCGTGTACCCTTCTTTTATGCCTACTGCGAATGATGGTAATTGGCAAGGTAAAACAAAATGCAAAAAAAAAAATGAAATCACATTAATTATGACCCTTTGTATGTATATGATATGAAAAATACGAGCATAATGGATGTTTAATGTAACGAAACAAACTTTCAGTAAAGCAATTATTATATGTCCATCATTTTTTTTTTTTTTTGTGTGTGTGTGTGATCCCACCAGTTGCATTAAATGTTAATAAAAGTACACCTGAAAACAATCGGATACCGAAAAGTGTTTAAATTTATGAAAAGACTCTGGACGTGATGTTCATTTTTATAGGATAAATTTATATCGTTAAAAATATTAACTAGATAATTCATTAAATCCGACGCTAAAAAAAGCATTGTTAATTTAATCACTGCTACGAGCATGCCTTTGATGAAATAACGTCGATGAAACAGATAAGGTAAGTTGAAAAATGTGCGCAATATATTGTCCTGTTGGTGCGCCTCCAGCGACGGTCACTTAATCCGACGTTATACTTATTTATCCTGGTCTCGACTTGGCATTCCAATTACGGTCAACAACAAATGTTAGTTAAAAAGGATTGTGGTGCAAAAGGATTACAGTTTAATCAATCACATTTATCGGACTATGCACATCACTGAGATTTCAATTTGATGTTATCCGAAGTGACTTAGAACGACAGTCAGCGATTTCATTGTCGCGCGACAACCGAATGATGCGACCGGGCAATGTGCGTTACGCAGTTTTATGGGCCGTAAAGTATATACTTCAACCGCGAGGATCACATCACAAAAACAATCTCCATTAGAATAATGTACAAACAGCAATAAATGTATAATCGTGGATAAGAGTTATTGCTGCACGTGCTTACAACGTGCCAAGTCATTCCAGTCAAATCGTTGTACCTAATACACACTGCGCTGGCTCGGTAAAAATGTTTAAATGACATTTCTTGTTATTATGCAATTTGGTGACTTACGTAAACGGGAAATATGTGTTTTGACGTCCATACTGATCGTTGTGAAAAGATACGAGAGCTTCACTCGAACACAACTGCGATTTTTTCTCCAATGTTGTAGAACTTTACGACTCACAAATCCAAATATCCAGAATTGGCTTCAACATAAACCTGTATGGAATTTCATTAAGCGAGCACGGCATGCCGATAGCACCCTAATAATTCTGGGCATGGACCGAATTAGTTATTTAAAAAAGAACCGAAGTTCTAACCTGTAACTGTGTTAGCTGTACTTTGGCGATCAAATAGAATAGCCCGTCGAATCGTATTGCCACATTATAAGATTATTATTATTATATGCCATACGCTTTACAATTGCGCTGTTGAAGGCAATCCTTATCAGTTATTCGAACCACGGATATGGCCAATTGGCCATGCTTGGCACGTACAAAAGGCCGAGATAAAGCCATGTCAATATACAGGTATATAAAATAGTGATTACGATAAATAAGCAATTGGTTTTTGTTTCTTTGTCGCCTTTGCAACGCTTTTGGTCATTAGTCGATGCCTTTAAAATACGGCACGCGGATACGTATTCTGTTGCCGTAGCTTTGGTATCGCCTCTGCGATCACGATCGCCACCTACGATTCGTAGTAATAATAAAAACAATTAAGGTAGATTAACTGATAATGTTGTCCTATTATTATTTACACTATATCCTCAAGGAATTTTCTCGCGTGACGTCAATGAAAAAGTTTAAAAATGAAATACTGAAATGTAACCATTGACAGTATAAATTATTTATATAAGAAGTAGCTTGTATCTTGTTGGAAACTGAAGTTTGTAATATTAGACATTTTTACGTTAAAAAAAACAACAAGTTGACAATAAAATAATCAGTTGTCCATTTATTATACGTACCTAGAAACAATTAACAATTTAACGTATTCAATACGACAACAAATGAACGATAAATAATTATTTATCGTTCATTTTTAACTAATTATAATTAGTTAACGAACTATTTCCGAAGACGCATTAAACTTTAGTTGAATTATAATAGTCATAGATCTACTCTAACAAGTGTATAACTTTTGAATCTGTTTTTGATAACAGTTTACGGATATCTCAGTACATCTAAAATCACGAGTTGAGTTTTATGCGTACAACTTGAAAAATAATGAATATCGACGATAAAACATTGTCAAGTACAATAATGAAACGATTTGTTAATTAGATTGTCGATTAAAATTACATTGAAAGTGAAATGGCTAAAAATTATATCCTGTGAAAACTTAGTAGCGGTTCATCGGTAGACTATATCAATTCATGTGCACGTAGGAGTCAAGAAGAAATCTAACCAACTGACTACTGGCACTGTATGTAATGTATTGTATAGGAATCCCGACTATCATTCTAGAGATTATACCCAGATTATATTGATTTATAATACAATAACATGAGCATTTTCATGAGTGTAATACCTACCACAACCACTGCTTTTGTTATGATATTCTGTGTATATTGTTTATATTTCAAAAACTAAACAGTTCTATTACTTATCAGTGATTACCGAACATTCAATAAACAAGATGTATAGTTATGGACACAAACGTTGTTATAGTTAGAAATTTATAAACCTTTGAGTTCAGTGCCTTTGTAATATTTCATTGTAGCTTCGCGTAAAGCAAAAAAGTTATTAAATTTATTATGATGCATTTTTTTGTCCATTCATTACTGAATCTAAATTTGTTAGAAAAATAATTATTTTCAATTAAGAATTATTCTAACATTGTAAATTATAATTTAAAAATTAATTACAAGCAACATTAACTATTTTGTGATCCGATAAATAAAAATTATCAAAATATCCACACATTTATAACTGTAGCATTATGTAAACGTAGACCGCAGACTTGGATTATCCGGTCTAATTCATATATTGAACATGAATTATATTTTGCTTTAATAAGAATAAGTATTTTATGCCCCAAAAGAAAATTAAATCTCAATTTACAATATTAATAATTATGAATCGCATGAAATTTTAAATGAACTCTACGCTCGAAACAACTAAATTCTGTTTGGTAGTTAATTTAGTTACAATAATTGTATACCAATACAATATATAATCAGTTTACCTAATGTAAAGATGTTTGAACAACTTGAAGCGAGAGGCAAAGCAACTAATAACTATATTACCATTGTACATTGCTTCAACTTCCTTTTATGAAACTTTCAATCCCAGAAACTTTCAAAACAATTCGTACAATATTTGGATATACATTAAATAGTTTGGTGTATGGTTGTTTTCAGTAAAGTTTGCGAATAAAAAGTGTTTGTTTCTTGTAGCATACACCTACTACGTAACTCTGAAATTTTAAACGAATTAAAGGTAAAAGTCAAAACATTGAATAAGAATATGTCGTTAACAATGTCTCACGCAATATCTTCAACACATATAAGATAAAAAATAAATTTTCTCTTTTCAGAACAGGTGTCTTACCCACTCTAATTAACACAAAATGTATAATTATATTCTATCCTTTAAAATTGTATCACATTTAGTTTTTTCAATGGAAACGTATTTTTTTAACTAACTAAAAAAATAAGAAAATTATCTAACAGAAAAACGACTGTTTTTACAATAATATTTAAAAAAAACATGAACTTTTTAACAAGTATTTTGATTGTAATTAAACCTTAATTCAAAGGTAGAGGTGAAGCGCGGGTCTGTTTACTTTTATTTCTAAATATTTCTAATCCTCTCTCCTCCTACCGCCAAGACATAAAAATACTTAAATATTCTAAAATAATAGCGTAAAATTTGTTATCGACCATCCCTTTTCTTTCGTTTCTTTTTCACAAACTTTGTTAGAACATTTTAACTACGACTAGAAACTTATTAAATATGCTTTTGTTTAATACTTGAATTCAACGATTTCTATTAATGACTTATTATATTAAAATGATATGAAAAGGCAAAATTAAATATACAACATAAATTATTATTGTCAGCTTAAGAATAAATTTAATACAACAAACAACAATATAATAAATATTTGATAATGCTGTTAAGTAATAATATTAATATTTTATATATTTTTTAATTATTTAAAATAATAGTTAATTAAATAATTAATATCAATTATATAAATTAAAATTGTAAAATCATTGTTTACAAACACAATATGTAATCTCCCTATTCTTAATTTTTTTTTATAATTATATATGTAGTATTTAATTTTTATGCAATTTTGTAGGGGCTTAGTCACTCCAAGCTCTCTCCCCCGATTTGCGTCTATGGTAATTTTATTAACCTTAAAGTATAATTTATTGTGTATAAACTTGGAAAGAAACAAGATATCGTTTGAGTCACTAGATTGCTTAAAAAAAGTGTAAATGCATAAGAGATGATAGAAAAAAAAATTGTCAAACTGCTCTCTTAAATAAAGGCAAAAATGTACTTAATTCTTTTTTTTTACTAAGTCATCCATATTTTAATGAATATTTTATCGTTCCCTTTTTATATAAAAAAAAAATCTTGGAAACATTTTTTTTTAATACCCAATCTAGAATTAATTAACTAATTAATTTAAGGAACGTAAATAAACAAATTACAATAAAGGGTCTTAAGTTACACGAGTAAAAAGTTATTAAAAAACAATTACAAGTTGAATTCACGGATAAAATTTAAAACACTGTGTTTTCGCAAAAATACTTAAATCGAGTTTTTAATTAACTAATAACAAAGTATTCTGGCAATGTTAACTCAAAACTATTTTTGCCCTGGGTTATAGGAAAACTTTTAGAGAAACATATTATGATTAAGAAGACATTAAAAATATTATTTTTAGAATTAATACTAACATGGTCATTAAAATTAGATATTCTAAGTAAACTTATTCGTGACAATATGAGTATTTTTTATCAAAATGAAACTTTCATTTTATAAAGTTAAGAAAGAATTTATCTTGCAGTTTAAGAAACCAAATGTATTCTACTGTTTTATCTTCTTTTTGTTCAAATATGTTTCAGTTTCAAACCAAAGTTCAATTATAGAAATTTGTACAGTATTATTTATTATAATCCACAAAAAATGTTTATTTTTTCAAAGCTTTATGAAGTGCAAAACTTTTTAACATGTTTCAAGTGACACTTTTGATTTGTCTAGATTTCCGTTTAAAAATAATACAAAGTATGTTTATCTTAAAACACGCCAATTAATTTTATTGTGTTGTTATGTACGTGACAAAGGATAACATTCTACGGCCATGCAAATAAAATCTGAAACTGTTATCACTCTGAGGTATCTACTCGGTTCGTGACGGTCCGCGGTGTTTCTTAAACGACTTAACTGCAAATGTCGGTTATTTGAGCGTATAAAAACCTTTTGAATACCGTCGACGGTTTAATAGACGTTTAAAAACACAAGGCCCGGATCTATAATTTTTATCGCATGTACTTTTCACCAACCTATGACACCATTTTTCCCGAGTTCGGGGGTTTCTTTAGTTCATCGCATAATGCGAACAACGTATACAAATTAAAAAATTGGATACAAGATGTGTACATCCATATTCAGATTTTGTTCGGACAATATGAGCATAAGAAGATTAACCCATACGCATATGATATGTTTACATGTATCTATGTTCAAACCAGCGGATGTGTCGATTTTGATATTGCAGATGGGGTAAATTAATGAACGGGCACGCATCAATAAACACCCTCGCACATATAATATAGACTCGGTTATTATGGTTAGACTATACAGCTCATCACAACATAATATTATACATTTATTTTCCTGGGAATGCTTCACTAATAACGTTTAGATATATATTTACTTACAATTTTCTGTAAATAATCCCTCTTTCCCTCAGAAAACTATGTTTTCGAATTTTTTCTTTGGTCTGTTTTATAGCCAATGAAACGTCGAACTTTTGCCTTACCCTAGCCAGCTGAAAACAATTTATATATGCCCATGCTGAATCCAACACAATAACGGTGTATGAACCTGTCGCAATTAAAACAACGGTGCACTATGGTTGTTTTTTAACTCTCTCGAATACTCCAAAACGCTGTTGTCGTATATAGAAATGGACCTGATCACTAGTGTCTGATAGACTGTCATGGTATCTCTCTGCATTTATGTATTTATATAAATAAATGTACATTAAACTTTTAGGAATTACATTACACGGAACGATACTCAAGACGTCCAAATCGATTAGGTTCAAGGCATTATCGGATAGCGTCCGAATGAAGGGGTAGCGTTGCGCCGAGGGGAGTAAAAACGTTGGGATGTCCTATTTTTGAACGCACGCCTGGGTCGATTATCATCCAAACCATTGGTTCCCAACGCCTATCATTCCACGAAATTAGTCAAATACTCGATGGTCCGCTCGCCGAAACCATTGAAATCGCATAAGCAAACGAATTCCTTTTATATATATATATATGATTGTGTAAGTTGTTTAAATACGCTATAAAACGTTTCTCTCACGGCGTATTTAGCATTTAAAAGAAAATAACTTTTATCTTAATACACAGTTAAATCAATTAGACGTCTACCATTCCAACGCATATTTATGCAAGTGTTGGTGTTGGCACTTGGCAGTTCACAATTTATACATTCATTTTACATTGTGATTTATATTTTAACTTGTTTTACACTGCCGTTTCAAATCAACTTTATATTGTATATACAATTAAATGTAATTAATACGTACAGCGCACAAAGGGCGTGTCACGTCACTTTTAGTTTATTAAATAAACTCCTTTTTCTCTCTACAATAATTCTTCAGCGTTCATCATGCAAATTTTATTTTAAACGAACGGATCACGGCGAGATCATCAAAACGTCTTCTTGCCAATCTTGTTTTCGCGTTGTCTTTAGCTCTGTCCTCGTCTCTACGGGGTAATATATAATTATTTAATATTTCCGTGTTGGTTTCGCATATGTCCTAAGAAAACAACGGCGTGTTAAATGCACGGGGCTCATGCGTGCCTATGAAATTAAGAAAACAGTACAATACTTGTGGATATATACCGTAGGTATTGGCAAAAAGCCGTTGAATGCTTTTGGAAGCATCTAAAAGTAATAAATAGAAGTGCAGGTTAACCTAATTTATTGGCAGACGCCACACAAAGACGTAAAGGTCTCTTTGTAGCACGGTAGTACCCTCGCAAAGAACTTTTTAATAAATTCTGGGCGCGTTTATTTATTTTTCTCTGTTTTTTAGATAGAGCAAAACGTAAGACGGTGTTTCAAATCGAATTTCTCATCGCCTCTGGTCGAATCGGTGCGGACGTGTCCGGTGAGCCGTGAAAATTCAGTGTCTAGCATTGCTTTAAAGCTCTAGGGTATGTCTCTTCACTGCTACCAGCTGACACAAAAACTATATCATACTACAGATATGATTTTTAATCGACATCTCGATATTTTTAATACTCACAAACACCTTGACTGTGTTTGCCAGTGTAGTCTGTCAGAACTCAAAATCAAGATATTTTAAGTCGAAAATTCAAATAAAATTACTTAAAATATGAACCAAGAAATCACAATAAAACATGGTAATTCAATCCGATTTATTGGTGAAAAGCTCTGATTTTTCTTTAATCTAAGTATGTGCGATCACAATAATAAAATTAAACATGAAGTGTCTCACCTGGTAATTTAAGTTTACCGATAAGAGAAGAATTAATCTGTTTTCTCCGAGTACGTCCTTTGTACTTGGAATATACGTGAATTTAAGTTAAGTTTTCGTACTTATGTTACATGTCATACATAAATTATGTTTCCGAGACGGAAGTAGATGGTATAATGAATCAAACATAAATTGAAAGATCAATATGCGCTACTCATAAATATTAATTTTGTATTAAACTTTATTAAAGTGTTATTAATAATATCTGTTATTTAAAATATTATAATGTTTGTAACATTATAAATGTTCTGATTTCAGTTATAACGATTAATAACAATTTTATTGAGTTTCAACCTTTGATTCAGAATTTTGTTAAGCATACGTTAAAAATTATTGGATTTTTTTATCTGATTTTTGATACCTTATTTGATACTTATGATTCTATTATAAATTCCTAAAACGTGAACGCAGATTTAGCTTTTTAAATTAGATTCCTGTTTTCTTATTTCTGTTATTATTTCGTTTCCGGCTGAAGGACGTCAATCTATTATTTTAAATCCATAAGACGGAGGACTGTTTTATTCATTTTTATCTCTCACTGTTCCCATTTCACGTTGCCCGAAGGCCTTCATTCACAACGATATCAATACAATAAATCACGTTAAAAACGTATCGACGATGATGGCGGTAGAAATTTCAACGAATAAGTACACGGAAACAAGACGTCCCTGTCTTGTAAAGACAGTTATAACAGTTATAACTGTCTTGTAACCCTCCCACGTTATTACAATAACACCACACTACGACGTTTTCCGAGTAAAATAATTACAATTAATTTGTGCAAATAGAAAACTGTATCTTTTCTCTAGGTTTCTGTGGGTTCCCTTTCGTGTACAATAATTGGTTTTCTCGTTACTTTCAAGTTGCCGTTTTATTATTGTACGCGCGTTTCGTGTACAAGGCAACGGTGGGATTTGGCTCGGTCGTGTTTCCGTAATGAAATTCCCCAGAGTATTAAATAGCACATTACATACAGTTGTACACGTGTCAGAATTGGCATATAACTTCAATGTTATGATTCAACGCGGAGACCTTAAAAAGCCGGCGTATCACAGGTAATGATATGGGCTGGTGCAAATTAATTTCTATCGAACGCACAGCAATTGATAATTCCATTAAATCGAATATTTAAAGCGCTCGGTAAAATTTTAATCTCCGGGCAATAAAAATAAACTTTTCTCGAGTGCACTTCAAAAGGCGAAACCCGTTTACAGATTGTAGGTACAACTTTAGCGTTTTACTAAATTGTTTTAGGGTGGAAAATGTAGATGTTCTTTTAATGGTCACAGTACGAGACTGGAGCTAAAAGTTTGAACGACACCAGTCTGACGATTCCTTACCCGTAACTGTTCTAATTATTGTAACGAGTGAAACTTTCATGATGACAATTTAAGTAATGTATATAGTTTTTTTTTAGTTCAAAGTTGGAAACATTAATTGTGGTTAAGGTTTTAATGTAAGCGACAAAATTCTGTGATCTTTTAATAAAAACTATAAAGTTCGCTTTTGCTAAAAATAATATTTGAAGAAGACTATCCACTCGAATCGCTTAGTAAATGTTGAAATATAGAAATATCTATACCTCAAATTCTTTTACGTATGACAGATTTATTTTTTATATTTTAACCAATACTAAAGTTAATGGATTGTAGAATAGTATTGATACAAGTAAAATATAGTTTTTTTCACATAAATCTGTTTAGACAAGCACTTATGTATATGAATGAACTTTAGATTTATGTTTCAGCGGTGAAGTTCGGCTAGTTAGAGAAAAGTTACGAAGATGATATTTATGGTATTTTTTATTTTCATAATACTTTTTAAGAACCACTAGTAAGTCGCCGATGGAGAATATATGCGAGTTAAATTTATACGAAAATCACAATGTGTTTCGTAGTACTTGAATAATTTTGCTGACGTTCACAATAATTTATTCAAGGATGTCTTGAATATTGATAATTTGGACAAAACGAATTTTAATCTTGTTTTTGTATGTCTTGTCGTTTGATCTTTGTATAACGTGTACAATTAATAATAGAGATACTATGAGAAAAGCGTTCTCCATTAAGTTATTGCAAACACAATACCCTTTTCGTCGGAAATGGCATTGTAACAGCTTCGTCCTATTGTACGGAATTAACCGAGCAGCATAGCTCATTTAAAACCGGTGTATTTACTGCTAAGAATTCCATAGAAAGCTCGACATCATTCGGTTGTATTTAAAGGTGGTCTGTAAGAATTCTAAATGAACTCTATGTAAGCAGTGGCGTAAAAAACGTTCATTTCATTCTCTGCGCATGTTGTCGACCGTTTTTCCATTTACCATTTGATAACAAATTAACCTTCTTATGGTACACGTTTTGTTTAAATTAAAATCCGTAATAAATATGATCATAATGATTTAATACCGTTTAAAAACACCTGAAGAACTTTATAAACTTGGAAAAAGATAACGCGTGCGTCATGTCGACATTCGAAAACTTATTCGGAGAGTAATTAATAGTTTATATCGTTCAATCTACAGTAATTATATACAGTACGCTGTTTTTAATAAACCCAATTACATATGCTTGTCAGCAAAGAATTTGAATTAATTTCGTCTGGGAACTTCGTTATTTGTCACTGTACTCCGATAAAAAAAAATTATTTCATACAAATTCACACGCAAATAATTATTTTTAATTGAGTAAAGTACAGCACGAATGAAAAACTTTTCAAAGTATTTATCGAAATGTTTTATAATGTTACATTGTTTTTAATTACAGTCGTGGGTTATGATTAAAATACAATTAGCAATTTTAAACCCTAAAAAGTCTCAGGGTTATTGAAATTTTGATAATAACTAATTAACTAAAAATAAAATTGACATTTAATTTATTAACAAGTGATACTCGCACAAATTTAAAAAATATCACTACCCTTAAGTAAAAATTACGAAATTTTAAAACATTGTATTTTTTAAAAAATTTCTAAGATAACAATCAATTTTTTTTTTAATAAGGCATACTACATAAGCTTCAATTTAAAATATATTTAATGGTGTCCAAATTTTCAGAACAGTTTTAAAATTAAAATTTTTTTACAAAAATTTCTACTTTGAAACCTCTGAGTGCTTAATGAAACAGTCATAGTTAAGGTTTTCATAGAAATAAAATTCGTTTGGATTCATTAATTTCTCAAAAATTTATGGCACTTTAAATTAAATAAATGATAAAACATAGACATTTAATGATATTAAAAATAGTAATTTTTTGGGTAATTCCTTTCATTTACGTGAAACGAGTGCTACTTCTTAAAAATTTGGAGGGTTAAGTTTTCAACTAAACACGATATTTTATCATTTGCCGTATCGCCGAAGAAAATCAGTCCAGTAGGCGTTGAAAACTTGTAGTAACAGACAAAAAAAAATTAATTAATTAAACAAAAAAATTTATACTCAGCTTCGTACCGAACTGAAATTGGTTAGTACGCAGAACATCTATAACATGCTCGCCATTGCCGAGGAGACGATTTTCTACGAACCATCGCTGTCTTTAATAACATCTGGAGTTTTATTTTTTCCAAAAAATAATTAATTTTGCAAAAACTTTGATGAATTGCGAGTAACTGTCTAACTGTTAATTTTAGAACGAATGAGATATATGGCAAAGAATCAAGTCTGATACCTTCAACGGTAACTCTAACCCTATTTAATGGTTAATACATTTCTTATGCGTAGGACGGTCGGTAATTTATTTACGGGTCAACACGTGAACCATTTTCTAACCTTGTCCGAGGGATTCAACGAGGCTTACTGGCAGCGTAGGACATTTTTGTTGATGCGCTATCGGATTTAAACGGTTCGATCGTCCGCCTGATGAGCTAAATTCACGAGACAGTGTATTTGTTTGCATATAATTATTTTGCGCCATCGAAAACCCACCGAGTTTACGGTGCTGTTTCTTCCAAAACTTTATCCTGAGTAGTACCAAGACAGTTTTAAAAAAAATTGCGATACTCCAGAAACGCATAACAACTAAACAATACTATTTCGGGATAGCTCGCGACTTCGGGAAGTGTTTCACGTGCGTGTGCATGCAAAATAAGAAAAAATTGAACAATATTGAATGATTTGAGGCGTACATAAATTTTGTAGTAGTTTGGCGTCGACGTATAAATTACATTTTCGATGAGCGTTCATATAAGGAATCTCTGGGTGAGAAATATTCATCGGTCCGGATATAATATTTACCCGTTGGGCGATCAGCCAACGCGGAGAGACGACAGGACGGTAAAAATGGAAGCGAATAGATTGGATTTTATTATCTGCGGGGGCGGCGAAACGGGTTCGATAATTTTCGCTCCTTCGAATGCGCCACGGTTTTTATTCACATATCACATATACATAGTAACGGGGTTGGTGACGAGCGGTAAACGAACGAGGGGAGGTGCCTCACCGTAATGCAGATCCGAGTGCCGGAACGGTCTCGTGTAAGTGTACATTATGCGTGTTTTAGTTTTTCTTTTTATGTTTATGTCTCAATCTCCGAAAATGTTTTTATTAGCGTCGAATCCTTTTTACCCGAATGGCAGTAAAACGATCTAAAATCTTGCAGCGAACAAAGTGCCGGATTTGCCGTTTTTTTTTTTATCACACGAACCGGTGATCGGACGCACGAAGGGTCGTTGACGTAAAAAGGGCGACGCGAGCGGAACGCCGTCACGAAAAACGGTACAGGTGAAGTGTTTAAAAATAAAAAGTAGTCAAACGAACTGTCAGAAAAACGGAGATTTGTTTAATAAAACCTCCGTGCGCCGTTGGGGCGTGTAACGCGTCGAAAAGATCACATCGACCTTTTAACGTTAATCCCGCGATAGTAATGGAAAATCATAAAAATACTCATCGATGCTGAGCGAAAAAAGAAAACGCGTTAATATTTTATGTGTAAAGTAATTGTATACATCAGATGATGAAATTTATTTGGCGACACTTGTAAAAAATTGTGGCTATGAAATTGCAAACTGAATTGACCTCGAACATTTTCAAACCAAAGATTCTCATACATTTTTAAATAAAATCATTCAACTGTTAAAGGAATGGCTTAATAATGTTAAAACTCGGTTTTATTTTATAAATATTTATTATGGAATACAAGTCAAAACGAATTTTCAACAAATAAGAATAACCTTTTTAAGTTCTATACTAAATTCTTTATCGTTCTTTTTAAATATACAATTATAAATACCAAAACTTCAATACAATTATAATTTGACAACAAAAAACTTAAAACATTTTATCAATCTAGTGAAAAATCGTTTGGTCAAGACCAAAATTATACAGGCCTATTATTCTTCGAAGGAAACGAAAAATGAAATAAATATTTAATACAAATACCAACAAAAAACACTATTTTGTTTTACTAATATACAGAGTGAGTCTAAAATATATGATTAATAACTTTTGTTATTAAAGTGTTTAAAAATGTGAATTTTTCGTGTACATCCATGGTACCAAATGTTAGTAATATTATGAAGAATAGAATAAAAGTATATAATTTTATTTTTACGTTAAAAATTGATTAAAGGCTTTAATTTTTTGCTATGAAAATCATCATCGTTTGAATAAGAATTAAAAATCTGTTTTATTTTCTGTATCTGTGAATACAAAAAAATATTTATCATAATACAAACTAATTACAGTTTAGTCATTATCGAAATTTTTCGGAAAAATTAACGATTCTCGTTCAAACGATGATAATTTTCATGGAATTAATTAAACCTACAACTATAATTTAACGTGAAAAAATGTCATGTACTTCTACGGCTATTCAGATTTTTTTTTAATCATTTTACGTGAGTTTTAAACATTTTATTTTTCTACTCAAATCAAAATAATAGTGTTTTTATATCAAAATTATAGACTAAATATCTAAGAACTATTTAAAAATAAGAGTAACGCAATATATTTACTGGGTCAAAATTTATTTGTATTTGTCATATCTTTGTGGCTCATCCTGAATTATTCTTTGAGTTTAAGCAGTTATTAGTTTAAAAATACGACAAAAAGCTAACATATTGTACTCAAAAAAACAACGAGCTGATTATGTTTGCCAGTGAAAATATTTCAGAGTTGTATCTGCTCCGTTATCTGACTACATTTTGAGAACATTCTAATGGGCCTGACCATTTACAGACAACGCAGACATTTTGTGGAGTAAAAAATAAAATAAAAACAATGTTTATACGCTCTATCGACAAACTCGAGTAAGTGCTCTCTTGACGAATTACGACGTCAGTTTTCAGCCTTTGATTTACCGATCCCTACGATTTTATCGCCGTACCTCTTATTTCTTTTTATAATCATGAAATGGAATAAAAACAATAATATAAAAAAACGACAGACTCTTGTGCAATCAGAATCCATTTAAACAACAAAGTAATAATAATATTTTCATTATTATTTTTTATACCCGTAAAAATGTTACGAGTTCTAACTTTTTACGTTGAATTGTATTGAATAATTGTTAATAAACAAGCAAAAAACATTATGTACTCATTTCTCAATAAATACTCGAGAGTTTATTGATCCATTCATTAATTTCAAATATACTTAAATTGAACAAATTAATATTATTGAAATTACATTTAAAAAAAAACATACATCGTTGTGTATTTTACACAATTCTGCGTCGAACGTAACTCACAAAATATACATTTACCTCTTACCGACCACTTATTAAACTTACATATACATGTCATTTGATTATAATTTTTTATTGAAAAACTCGCTAGTAATTGGAGGAATTTTTCCATTCACACAACAACCCAACTTACCTAAAAAAAAAAACGTTATTTATTAATTGAAAATTTCTTTAAGTAATCAGGCAAAACATTTAAATAAACGAGTTCATTTGATTAATATACAAAACACTTCACTTTAAAAAATTAAGCGTCAGCCTAAACGGCGAATTACTACGTAGAATAATACGCTTTTTAATCATCATAGACATTAAATAAAATACTTAAATAATTGGCGACATCACATTATTTTTAAAAATTAATTTATATTTATGAAATAACCTTGTTTAAGCTCAGATTAAGATGAAAAAACATAAAGAAAATATTGATATTCTTTGACAATTTTCGTAATGAATGAAAGTTTTCATAAATTAACAATTGTAATAATAAAAACCAACTTTCCGAATTGATAAAAGTAATGGAATTTCGTGTAACGAAATGTGTTGAACAAAATGAATCCAACGCAGCAGGTTTCGATTTTAATTCAATAGTCTAAAACGGTTGCGCTAAATACAGATATTTCTGAGTAGGTGTAAGATTAAGTTATAAAGGTTTATTAACATCATTTCATATAAATTATTATTTTGTTAAACTAGAGCGCCATGACATAAGACGTTCATAACTCGATAATGCGATTAAAACGCGCTTCGTTCAAAATACATAATTAATATTAAAACGGCTTTGTCGTTACACTAACTAAATACTATTCCCTAGTAATTACAAACCGGTGCGAAAATTCTAATTTTTTCCTGGAGTCGAACTCGTATCAAAAAAAAAAAAAAAAAAAAAAACAATTTTCTATAAATTACTATCGACCAGTAATAAATGAAATGTAATAAATTACAGTCTGACTTGACATGAACTCAGCCGGTGACGTAGGACGTGCATAATCATGTAAATCTGATAATTCTCAGTTCTCCTTAAACGCATTACGTCACTATTATTAACAAAGCAACAGTTTCGTAATGCACATCACTTACGAACGCCATAGAAAACTTATGAACGTATCAATCATATTATTGAAACGGCGACGGTGAAGTTAACGACACAGCCACTTGGTTGTAATTTATAACTTTAAGTGTATTTCATAATCTGTTCTCATTGAGTAGCAATTGCAAGCGTTTTAGGACGATCGCGATAAATAATTGTCAGTAACCTTGATTTTAGCGGTCGGTTATGATATAAATTCGACTGTAAATAAACATCATCTATTTGAATATTTAAAAATAGTTTTGAAAATACCCTTTAGTCCAATAGCATCTGGCGAAATGAACATTTTCCTTATTTTTTTTTTTTTTTTGCCGAGTTGTTTTTTCAATGTGCTAATAACCGAGTGTAACGAACGACATAATAAAAGTTATCCGTCAAACTATTTTTTAAGATAATATCACCACACTGGAATAGTGTTTGTGTCGAACCAGTACAAAACAAACTATTCCACAATAGTACCAATATGTTTACTATCCGAGTACATTATTATTTTATAACTGCTAATAGTGTATTATTCGTCTAACAAAACAACATTAATGTGTTTCTGTGGTGGTATGTCGACCGAGACGACAAGACGGAAGTAGAAATTATTTTTCTTGTTAAGCGTTTTTAATGGCTGAGAAATACGCGCGATGAAATTTGAATATCGTTAAAACGTATGAAGATTTCTAGAAAAAGTTATTTGAAATAAAATCTTTGGAGACGGCCAAAAGAAAAGGTAAAAGTTAAACAAGGGTAGAAAAAAAGGGTGAAATACGACAAGTTGATTTGAAATAGAAATCACAATTTGGAAAAAAGGCTCGGAATCAAAATGTATGCACAGACATATTCGACGGGGACCAATTCAGTTAGGCTAAACTCGAAGCTTCACGCAATTTACGCACCGGAACGACTTTTATTCTTCAAATTTACTTAAGTGTTTCGGTACGCATCTCTGGGAACCTTTTATCCGTTTAAGTATAAACGAATAAACCGTCGTCACATAACAGTTTCTCCGAAAAAAGTGTTTCACACGGCCGTGTACGATGACACACATTACATGAAACAACACTCGTGTGCTACACATAAGCCAATACGCGCGTTTTGAATTTCAATGACACTTTGTAATATTACACGTTGAACTCTAAACGCCCTCGACGCGGTTCTCGTTCCTTTTCAACGGTAACTCTTTGTGGCGAAACAATAACCCGTCAACAATTAAAGTACCGACACATACGCCGTTCGGACGATTAATGATCTACACGATTGGTCTATGGACGAGTCCAGTCGGAGGTTATCTTATGTAAACCTGTGCAGAAAACCAGACTTCCGAGGCCATAGAGATAAATTCCGTTTATTCGGCGGAATTATTTTTTCAGAAACGTGCTCGATTGGTAAAATTCAAAATTGAAAAAAAAATTGTGAAAATATTTGCTTTTGTTCGCTTTTAGAGAAGTAAAAAGTCTCGCACTGTTATTCCTTTGTCTGATCGGATTGGTAGTTATTGATGGAATTTTTTCGCTGTACCGATGGCGGTAACGGGAAGAAAGATTATTTCACGGTGACCGCATTTCGACGTGGCTTTCAACCGAATGAAGTCGAATTTATTTTGTCAGTATGTTTTTTTTTTCAACAAAAAACATTTCTGACTACTTTATTTGCCCGGCCACGGCACCTCAAATATGATTTAAAATTTAATAACGCGCCGCATAAATTTCGGTGGAATATTAATGATGAAGTAGTTTTTGTGTCTTTTCGTACGCTATACACTCGACTGTTATTTGAACGGCATAATAATATGCGTGACTGGTTCGGTACAAAAGTTTGTTTGGCTTTGACTACATTGCAGTGTAGGCGCCCGTGTAGATAATGATGCGCGGCTGCCGAGAGACAATAGGCGGATAAGTGACAATAATATTTCCACGGGAGAACAAAAGGATCGAGTGTCTTCTTTTATTTAAAAAGACTTATATTAATTACAATATCGGTACAAAGCGGCCATCTCACGGTTATTCATTAACACTTTGATTGCTCAAAAATATTTATAATGAAAGTGTACGCGAAAATTCAGAGGAATCGAGGAAATTTCTCGTAGTTCGACACGAGTGTACACAAACTGAATGTGTAAATGTGCGAGCCAATAACAGAACAACGGTAGTGAGAGAAAAGCCGGTAGGTGACATTTTCCGTTTATTATACCGGCGAAAATATAGCATTTGATGTGACACTGAACATGAATAAATTCAACCGGTTGAGTTGGTCCAGGAGAGATAAATTGTTATTGCGGTCGGGTGATTTCCCAGTAGGATCCTAAATCGAATTGCACATTATCGATTAAGTTATGGTTTAGTAATATTATTATTTGTGTTGTATTTGTTATTATTTCCATTGTAAAAAATACATTCGCTGTTGTTTGTCAAGCAAAAATCCTCCAGCGCCATACGATAACGTTGTGCAGGGAAAATATAACAAATTGTGATACTCGCGAGGAGTCGATTATCTGATTAATGTGTCACGGAATTTTTGAAAAGCGTATTTTTTTCACTTACTGTTATTGAAAAATGGGAGAGCAAAAATAAGCGTCGATTATTTTACATCAAACGCCATTAATATAATTGGGGAGCTGGTAAGACAACGGAAAGAAAATACACTGGCACTTATGCTGTTGAAATATTATGTCGCACCGTTGACGTCACGCCAATTCTGGATTTTCCTCCTCAAAATTCGGATTTCACTGGCATGCCAATTACTAGTACAAAGCCTGTCTGTGTTTACTGACAACAAACGAAACTTTTGTATTTTATAACGTACCGAGAACTAGAATTTAAAAGCGCTTAGAGACTATTTGAAAATGTGCATCGATAAATCCGTTTCTCTCGCCTTTTCCGCGCTGTTTAAACTTAAATAAAAAGACACAGCACAGCGGGGACGCTGTGTTAGAACAAGTATAGATGATTAAAATCACTATCATAAAAAACGCTTCGACGCAAATCTGTAGATAGTGTTTAATTTTTAGAAGAAAGCGTTTGACGTTTCCTAAAGCAATTCATCTCATACATCCTTAATTGCATGACGATTACAAATTTTATGATTTTAAAATATAACACAAAAATATATACTTATTATAGTAATTAAATTTAGTATGAAATTGATATTCATTAATTTAGCATTGTAAATCAAACGGAGAAATTATAAAGCATGTGTATATGTCGTAACATCTATGGAAAATTTCTATAAAAATTGTCAGTGTGAGTTTATCAAAATTTGATTATACTGACTTTGGTTAATTTTATTTTATTTCAATTATAAAATTGAAATTATAATTTATTATAAACCATTGGTAGCTAAAACTTTTTTTGTTTCTTTTTATATACTTATCGAATTGACATTAAAATCTTTCTTGAAAATATTTATAACACTTAAATTTTGTTTGTTATTAACATTTTTTTTTTTTGTAAAAGAATGGTAAAAAGAGAGTCACCTCTTCATCTTATATGACAATAATGTTCGACTTGTGTAATATTATACATAATTGAAATAAGAAATTATAACAACTCCAAAAATGGTGATTTTTTATACCAAAATAATATTTTTAATTAAACTGCGAAGATCACTTACATATAGAAGACAAGTCGTCGGAACGAAAATTTTTTTAACTTATAATATGTAACAGAAGCGTTTATCAAATTTTCAAAGTAATATACTTAATAAATGGTAAATACCTACGGTATTTGTAAAAAAAATTGTTTTGATTTGTTAATTTTTAAAAAATGTATGAGTTTTAACTAAAATAAATTTAAAAAAAAAAAATTGAAATATACCAATTTTAAAAATAGTAAGTTTTTGGGGATTTCCCTCATTTACAGAGGACAAGAAAATTTTGTTCAATTTTTCAAGGTAATGTCTTTAAGTAGATACTATTTGTGATATTTGACGTATGGTCCGAAACATCGAACTAGTGAGAGCTAATGTAATGTAATGGCAGAAAAATAAACACATCATGGTAAAATTAATACTTTTTCAGGTTTGCATTGGAGCTAAAAAAAAAAGTAATGTACACAAACGACCGGAAATAAAATAACATTTTATGCCAAAAGTCGACTCGTAATAGAAAGAAGTTAATGGCGTCCAATATGGTTAGTTGAATGTTCAGGGTATTTCTCTAATGAGCGCGTTAAAATAGAATAAAAATCCTTTTTTAATAATGTAAAAATATAGCGTAGGCTTATGCGTGCAGAATAATATTATTCTTTCTACGGTGGAACGTGTTAAATGCGGAAAAACTTGAAAATTTCAAGCGCCGGTTCTTATGAAGACGCCATTGTGGCTAATTGATTCGAGTTCTCTAAAGGAGAAGCTATAAACATTTATACGGGATCCGATAGAGTTTAATGTTCTTCCATTCCATCCGAGTCGTGCAGCCAAATCGAATTACATCAGTTCGATAATGTTAACTGCTAGGCATTTTGGAGGCATTAAAGCGACTGCAGGCTGCCATGTGGTGACCCTCCCTCGACTATATACGGACGAACTTTGCAACATCAAATGAAGAATTGGACAAAAGTTCAGAACTTAATTAATGTTTGTAAGAGTTTGTACTGAATCTTATCATTGTGTCAGTAAAACTTGTATCATACCGAATTCCGGACTTTTCGTGTGCATTTGAAGAAAGTCATACCGTTTTTCTGCGTAATTCGTTAGAATGGTACCCTAACAGTACCTTCCGGCAAATCCAGACCTTCTCCTACTCATTCAACCCTATGACTTCGTACAACCGAACACTAATACACAGTACAAGTCAGCACTACCTCCGTACGCATCTCGACTGCTCTTTTTCCTCGAACATATTATACGGTTTGTTAACGAACAGCGATTCTTGTAATTTTTTTTACTAATAAAACTATTCTCATACGACCCCAGTGAAATATCCGAGTTGAAAATATTCGTCTGGTGTCTAATTTAAAGCAAAAACTGTACAACTGTATAATATGGCAAACGCTCATTTACTATTAAAAAAAGTAACGAGAGAAAAAAGTAGAAACGATTCTTGTCTTTGATTTTGAGTTGAAATAGAACTATAAAAAAAATGAACTTTATCATATCGTTACACCAATTATTGGAAACCGACGTTATCGGTCGGAAACTCGTTAAAAATACGTTAGTCGGTTATTTATATCTTTTTTGTCGCTCGTTGATATATTGTTATGATTTTCATAAAAACGATTTCCACTACGGGAAACAATAATTTATTTACCGAACACGATATAAGTCCAACAGTTTCTAAAATTAACGAAACCTTTGTGTTTTCGTAAAATTATAATTATTAGTTTTTTTCCCAGAAAACTACATTTATTAATTTCAATTTTAATTATGAAATGACAAGAACAAAACGGAAACAAGAGCAAACCCAATACAATTAATAAAGAAAAGCGAAATTATTAGTTTCTACAACTCGAAGAAAACGTTAACAGTTACATTTCAACTTGTTTTGTTTTAAAATTAAAAAAAAAAAACATTGTCAACAGTGATCTGAGTTAAAGTCAATTTATTTGAGAACGTGATACAATCATTCGGCACAGCAATATTAAATATAATATTGAATCGTCGACATTATTTTAAAGAAGATACCGAAAGAAATTAGATTGCACGACGAGAAGCTGAGCGGATGGTAAAAACGATACCTATCGTTCCTTAGTCATCACTCATCGTTACCTGATACTATGTACCTATATAAGTTTAAATAGTAAGATGATTAAAACTTTTTTCAATCCATCTGAACTCATATTTATAATTTATTTATAAATCGTACAAAACAATAACTAGTTGTTTTGATTAACATCAACATGGCAGTTGAAAAGGAAAATACATTACTTAAACACAAACAAAACTTTCACGAAAAAAAGAAAACCGTTCAGTAAACATGATATAAGTTATGTGAAAATAAACCATACACAAAATCGATATGTTATCATTATTGTGAATAGTAATAAAAAAATAAAATACAGTGAATGAAAACGGCGTACCAAATGCGAAAGAGAAAAATTCCCGGAGCGGAAATTTGACAGTTGTATGTATTTGATAAGGACGAGCGGTGGTCGCATTGGTACCAAATAAAAATGGAGTTTTGCAACCCGACTGACGCTGACTGTGCTTGTTGTGAACGATAATGGGCAAAGAGGAGAGATCGATCATTTGCACACACTAACGCACATACGTGTAAAAAACGCACGTGTACAACGAGTGTCACTAAACCTGTGACCAGGACCCTACACTATGTAGAGTTTTCGACAACGTCGTCGTTTTTCCATTTATACCTAGTCCGCACCCCATTCGTTAACCTTTGTTTTTTTCGTTTATTAAAATGACATAAACGGATGAGCCGTTAAATATAACCAAAAAAAAAAATATCCCGTCGCCCTTTTAATAATTCTCTAAGTCAATTTCCATTTAATCTGTATTTTATGTTAAATATGATATAAATATGCTGATCGAAAAATCTGTGTAACGCCATTAATGTGATATAAGATCGAATTCTTACTCGTAAACAGCGACTATAATCAAGTTTTTTTTATAGGTTCTGGTTCGGGTTTAGATTCTTAGGAAAATAAAAGTTCGGTTTCCCAAAAATAAAGGTTCCATCCAAATTGTTCAAGTATAATTAAAATTAAAGTCCAAGAAAAAGTCTCAGAAAGATAAATAATTCAAAAATCTTATATCACATATAAATATTACTTTGGCTTCTATTTATTACTATAGGGCTCTAAATTATTATATAATAATTTAAAGTACTCTAGTAAACAAACGGACAATAATTATATTTATTATGTTTTTAATATGATAATATCATTTGAAAAATAAAAATATTATATTTTGAGGATAACAAACATTTTGGGGAACTCTTGATTGGTTCATAAATTTTGCTTTTACTAATTCGTGCCAAAATTTACCACTCTCGTTTGTTATCAAAAATATAAAACTTTATTAAAAATTGTACAAATAAAATACAGCTTGACGGCTAAGAACCGTTTAAACAAACTTTTATTGTTAAAGGTTCCGGTTTGGTCTAGTTCGCGGATATCTGAAAATAAAAATTCCTATTCCGGTTCGAGTTCTAAAAAATTTGAAGGTTCCGGTTAAAGAACTGTTTTTTTTTAGGTTCGTTCCAGTCCTGGCTCATGACAACCAGTAAAACGGTATGAATAAGTAAGGGCTATTGTCTGGTTCTAACTGTAAATCTGACATTTACATAAATGCTGTGTAATTATTTCCATAAAACAAATTGTTCAAATATCCATAAATTTCATTTATTGAGTTAGGCTGTAAATGGAAATATAAAAACACTATCTACTCTGTCATTGGTTTTACGACCCGAGGGAATTACTATACGACCAGGAAACGAACAAACGTCTCAATAGCGATTTCAAATTATTGAAGTATGTCATAGTAAATCAAACGGGCGAAATTAAAAGGTCTTTTTTATCGTTTAATGAAAAAAAGTTTTCGAGTTAAACATCAAAGATACGAAATTTCAAGAAAAATATAAATTAACGAAATAAATTATAATTACATACTTAGTTATTTTACTAAAAAAAGCTGTACGTTTTCAAAAACAATTTAACCTCAGTCAAAAAAATTCGAAATACTTAAACTATAAATCAATGAGACGTGTAATTTACTGACTCAAAAAATTGTTTTAAAAGAAAATACAACTTAGTAACAGATGTAAAAAAAATATATTCGAAAACGTCTGAAGACTTTGCACTCACCAAATAAATCTTTACATAAACTGCATTACTAACATAATTTTAATTTTAAATTTATAATCTCTAAATTATACCGCATCACCATAACAATTAATGACGTCATAAACCAAATTTATAGATGACACAACAACCGTGCTGCATTTACTAATTTTTTAAAAACACAAGACATAAAAATTGATCTATCGTACAACAAGTACACTTTATACATTTCAACATAGAATTAGTAACTTGAAACTATTTGTTGGTATTCAGTAATTACTTGAGATTTTATTTATTAACAATTTATTCATTAAAATTACTTTAAAAAATTGGTTATTAATATTACAATATTTTGTTAAGAATCTTATGAAAAAAATAATGGATATCTTCTTTTCCATCGCTTTAATCCCAACTACTCGGAGTTGGCCAAAAAACAAAAATAATAATTGATGTAACTTATAAAATGTAATCTAGTTTTGTATCTTTATTTATTATCAAATAAACTAATTCTTTTTAGAAAATATAAAACTTCAAGCATTAAAAATGTAAATTAATCTCTTTTCTAATGCCCTCTATAAAAATGAATTATAAAACTCATAAATTGTAATATAAATTTGACATCCTAATATATCTATGGAATGTGAGAAAATCATTTTAGTTTTTGGACACATCGACAGGATAGTAACGGTTAAACAAACATCATTCACTTAATGCAAGGATGATTCAGAACATAAAAGTTATAAACGAAATTTTCAAAACTATTTCGTTTTGCCCAACTTCAAAGTGTAATCTTTTTTACCAAAAATGTTAAACGTACTTATAAAAAGATTGCGCTTAATTTTCCTTATCTCTTTGACACAAGAACACTTATAAAACAAACTGTTTGCCTTTTCAGCTTTCGAGGATTTTTGTTTTACAAATAAAGATCAAAGTATGAAAATCACAGAAGTACAAATATTGGACTTCCGAAGTTACACAGAAATTGAAATATGGCCGAATAAAAATAATATTTGATTGTTTATTAAAATGTCACTACCAAGTTTCTCTTTTAAGTAGGTCATTTTATTATCATTAAAAGTTTTTTTTATTTTGCATATAATTGAAATAAAATTTTGTATAATATTATATGTGTTAATCGTTAGAAAACTTGGCAATTTCTTAGAAATTTTATTTTCATGCAACACTTTTTTTATAAAAATTTGATTTTCATTCACAGCTTTTACGGAACAATGAATTTACCTTAAAACAATTTAACCTTTATTCTAATTTAAATTACAGTATTTGAGTCTTGTGATTCTAATAGACATGATTAAGTTTCATAATTCGCAGATTAAATTAGAATAAATCAAAATTGTTTGGTCCCAAATTACAGATGACCTAATGTCAATCCAAAAACATTTATTAGTCCTTCGTCGAATTATGCAAATTCCTTAACCCTCCTACGTACACTTAAGTTTTGTTCTAGAAACACTGTATAATTTGAATTTCATATTATTGCCCAGAAGCTGAAAAACGTGTACGAGAATTCCTCCAAACTTTCAAAACTCTAGCAGTCCTATAAAACAAAACTAAATATTATTTATAATCAAACTAAAACTTAATCAGTAGAACATCACTCACAAATTAATATTAGTTTAAAAACTTTTCGACCACCAAATCATTTCAATATTAAACTATTTTTCAAAACTACAAAAAAAACTTATTTACATAAAATAAACATATTATTAACATTTTTCTCCCAATTGAATTACTATTATTTCTGAGTAAATATGAAGTTCTTAACAATTTAACTCGATTTCAGAAAAAATTATAAAAGCTGCATAGATACACTAAATCAAATTAAAATTAAGAAAAATAAAGTTATTTTACTTTGTTTAATAATCTGTCTTAACTTCGAACATTTTTTTTATCAATTTACATACTTTATTTAAAAAATTAATGCAATCAACAAGTTATATGCGAGTATTAATAAATTATAAAATAGTCCAAATTACTTCATAATTAAACGTTTATTGTTAATCGACGCATTAGTCGTATACGATATTTTTCCAAGTTAACAAGTTCTAAACGACATTTAACTAAATGTTGACAATTAATTATTCATCATCCCACTAAACTATAGTTAAATCATAATTACTGCAGACCGGTTACCTATGTAATCCATTATTTACTTATTAGTTATTAAAGCACGGCAAGTCTCGCCGAGCTTTCATTGTTGAAAACTTTTAACTTAAGTTCAATATCCGATGCATTTTATTGAAATAGCTGTGATATTACTTAATCTGGTCAAACTTTTTTAGATTAATTATTAAGCATTTTTTGACCTAAACATGTTTAGATTACCACAATTAGTATAGATATTTTTTTTGGCAGTCATTGCACTCATAAATATCCTCAAATATTGGAAACCTGAGCGTGTGAGCATTACAGTCCTAACAAGCTATTAATGAAACTTTAACATTAAGTTAATTTTCCAATAATAGTATAACACCGGAATGGAAGTTTTCATTAAAAAAAACATCAAAGGCAGCAGCTATAAATAGTGTTTATACGCCAACTTATATGTAAAATAAAGTATAAGCTCTACAAGAAAACGCACAATAAACCCATGTGTCTGAAAAATGTTGTTAAAGAGTTTTTTCAAGTCCACCAACCACAATTCAGAAAAAATTAATTCCTAAAGAAATTGTTTACAGACTGCATTAAAAATCGACTCACTAATGCCTTTCACGACTATAAAAGTGAATTAATATTTAATAAGCTTTACTTCTTAAAGTTCTTCGCAAAATATGTTAAAATGTAATACGACTGGTGAGTACGGAATGTAAAAAAAAAAATATGACATTTACATTCGTAACAAGTATAACTAAGAGAGAAAAATAATTTTTTTTTTAACTTATTTTTATTTAAAATTATTTTCGAGAATTATTATTTTAGGATAAATACTTTCATAAGACATTGTACATAATCGTATTACAGAAAACTGTATTTATTGAAATATTTACAAATCGTAATTATTGTATTGTACACATGTAAAATTCAAAGGTATGTATCTTATGAAATTATCGTGTAATAGTATTAGCGCTATAATACTGTACTCTTTGTTAAGACCCTTATAGAAAATTTTAGATTTCAATTCTTGGAAAAATTGTAATTTCACGTAAAAAATGACGATCATTTGCATATCGAAAATAAATTGGAAACTTTGATATTTAATTTGTTTTTTAAATGGTATAACTCATGAAAAATTAATTTTCAGAACAACTTTGACACGTTTATAGATGTCACTTTTATGAAACCTATGTTTTTTTGTAATATTACAGAGAAAAATAAATACAAGAAGGTATGTTTCAATATTCTCCTTGGGAACCAACAACACAATCTAAAGTAATAATAATAACAATACATTGCCGATATCTTCAACGTTTATTTGTTCGTTTTATTTGATTTCTTTTTTTTTCTCAAAGAAAATAATATTATGTGCACGGCGTTTTGATTTTGACGTTTGTCCGGCCTAACGAAATACTGAAAAATATCCCAAAACTACATGCAATCCTACGCAATAACACCTCGTTATGATTTTATTGTTGGCCGCCGAGCAAAACGATTAATTTTGATAAGCCTTCAGGTTTCGACCCTACGGGATATGCGGAAAAGTCCTACACCCATGAATGTAGTTTTTATATTTTTATTCGAAGAAAACCCAATTTTGCCCAATGGTCTCCCAATACTCCCAAAGTTTACAACCGAGACAATAGGCACTCTCGTATAATTTTTTTTTTTTACTATAATAAAAAGGTGTTTTTAATCCCGAACAACGGCCACATAGACAAAACACTAAAAACACAAATGTAATTAATTAAAAGTGTAGGTTAATGCAACAAGTTACACGCCAACAATACAGAGGATTTATATTTTAATACCTCGGAACACACTTTAATATGTTCGAATGTGTTTATGGTAATGAAAGCTTTAAGATACTCAATACGAAACCTAATATATTATAGTGACGTTACTACCAACAACTAAGTGCCCATAAAGAGTTACTCTACGTCTAGTAAAGCTCAAACCATACAGTTTGTAATCTCTTTGTACGCATTAACTGCTAAGTACACATCATACATTCGAATTTTAGTCTCCTAACGTGAACTATACGACCTTACAAAGCTGAGAAATAAGTTAACCAAACTATTTTGATAAGTCATACCATAATTTCACCGAGCTACCTTAGCTTTTTAGCATTTACCTAGACAAATGGGTATCGTTCCAGTTACTCCATTGGCGTGGTAATACCAGACTTGAGTAAATTACATTGAAAAAAAAAATAAAATTACAATTACTCGTTACACTTCCAAAAAGTAATCTAATTACACGCCAGTTACTTAATTTTAAAAGTGATAAAAGTACTTTACTTAAGATTAAAATTTTGTTACTTTTCAAGTTATTATACACCTATGACACGAAAGAAGTAACATTTTTTTTAGCATAATTAATGTACAACATAAAAATCATCCTTGTACATGAGACCGAAACATAGAACCCCAACCAACACACGTTAATGTGGTTTTAATGAATATTATGATCTATTTTCTTGTTTTCTTGTCCATTCAGAAAATTAACCATCTTTTCTTCGTTAATTTTAATGTATTTTGTAAGAAACGATTGAATTTTCGCATAAAAAATATTTTATTCTATTGTAACAGTGTTGGAGCTCTTTTTATTTTTCCAGTAACACAATAGTAACTAAAAATTACTAAATAAATGTAAAGTAATAACTAATAAGTTACTTTTCTACACAATACTAATTATTATTATTACCACCTACAAGTAATCCATAATACAGAATAATTTTTTAACGATGGATATGTTATAATTAACATACTTAACGTTTACTGTTATGTTTTGAATCATCTCTCAACCGTCTGTAGATGTTCATTAAAACTTTACCATCGGATGTTGTCTATTCAGATCATATCTTGACTAATAACGTTAGTATGTGTTCAAACACTCGAGCTAATTAAAACTGAACTAACCACGCAGAGCACACAACACGTTTCATTAAAAATAAACAACATAAACAGTAATTACCCACCTCGAAGTTTTAACAAACATCGTCAAATTTTATTTTCTATCACAAATCAATTTTGATGAACAACACTATAGCCGTTACACACTAGTTAACTAACTGCGTTTAGAGTAAAATACACAGTGATTGTTTTATTATGACTCACGCAATATTTTATCTTTTCGAAAGTTAATGGTATCTTACGTTCTATATTATTATTTTCAGTAAACAATTTTATTCTTCTTAAAATGTTATCGATGTTTGAATGAAAACATGTATTTTTAGCCAACTCACTAACTAGAAAACGGTCTGTCTAATAAAATGGTCGATAACAACTTTTGGACTAGTAGTATTTTAAAACATATTGTCATTTTTATAGTAAGGCGGCAGGCTCATTTATGCCTAGAGATTAACAGACCCGCACTTCACTTCTAGTCCTTACACAGACTAATCAAAGAGTTGACAGCTTCCAAAATACTTTTGAACAATATTCTTAACTAGAGTCTCTCCGTGTATTCAAAGTGAAACTTCAAAGTTAAAACTCACCTGAAAAAAACAAAAATAATTTTATTAGTGACTAGAATAACAATCGCTGTTTTAATAATAAATTCATGCTAAAAAACAAAGTGTTAAGCACATAACAAGTGTATAACAGATGAGCTTTTTCTCGTACGGAATGCCTAAGGTATCACTAGTCGCACATATCATTTATACATATTTTATGAGCGATGGCTCTGTGCAAAATCATTTTACACGGCATGTCAACAACTTGTTAAATTATCTTTATTGTTTGATCGTCACCCTCTCGGCGCCTCGTTAAAACTATTTCGGCTTTCTAATTACCGTTGTGGTCGCCTGCGAAATTCGCTCGAGCATTCCTTTATGCGAGTGGTCCCGAACCGAGTTGTTTAAAGGCCGGAGGACAAACTTTTTCCCGTATCGGTATTTTCTTAAATAAAAAATTTAAATCAAATTCCGCAAACTTTGTTGGCCAAGAGCCCCGTTTTAAATATGCTCCCAGTAAATCTTTTCTATAAATATATTATTTATTATTTTTGAAACTTTCCGATTCCACCAATTAAATTGCGACGTCTGATTTTTTTTTTTCCACAGTAAAACTTGCTATACCGTCTGCGTAGAAAAAAAATACCGCCCGATATAAATAATATAATATACACTTTGCACCATAATGGCCATCTTTAATTATTCATCGGGCAATATGACGGCTCCTACTAAACGGACGGATGCTGCACACACTTCAGCCGGCGGATCGATTGTCTCTGGTCCTTCCGCCGAAACGGACGGAACGCTATTTTTATTGTCCGTAACGCACACACGCGCCGAGGATGAGATTTCATTTGGTAAAAGCTCTTTATCGACGTCCGGAATACATACCAGGTGCGGTGTACGCGGCGTCCGCGGAGGACAGCACGGCGAGCGAGACGGAGAAAACGCCTTTATTTACTTTTAGTGTCGACGATTTATACGAGTATCCGAAATAATGAAGGCTGTCACCGAACGGCACTGAGAAACGGATCTTGACGGCAATGCCTCCCCTGGCCCCATTTAATGGAACCGAATTTCAACTGGATGGCGCGCGGCCTATTATTTTTGTCTCTACCCGCTAGAACTTAAGTGTGTGTGTGGGGGGGGGGGGCGAACAACCCGAACCCGGAGTTGTTTTAAACGTCCAATCGTTACGCGCACAGTATCAATAGCTTTTCTTGCTCATCGACGTATGCCACGGTAATCCTTCCGGTGCAAGACGTAGTAATCTCCTTTTATAAATACACCAGACGTTTGTTTTGGGCGCACCGCATTCAATATCTTTTCTGCGCATACAACTCAAACAGCTGCGGCAGAACACACGGGATGCGTTTTTTATTTTGCATTATATGCCTATCGATGTTTTCTACGACATTGTTTTTATTCTGTTACTCATCCAAAGGATTACAACGGTGAAATACATTTGCGCGGTGTTGCAAAAATAACACGATTACAATATCAGCTGTCGTAAAAAAATCGTAGTGAATTTGTCACTTGACGGCAAAACAGTTGGCTCAATTACAGCAGTGCCGGTGATATAAACCGCAATACGGCAAAGTGCACTTGACAACGCGACGCGATATTGAAATATTTCTGCTCTCGGCTCTGTTACCGGTACACGTTACTCGTGCCGGCGAATACTCAACTAACACCTCCCCTCATCCCCCCCCCACCACACGAGGGTGGTCTGCAGTTAAACGCGGTGGTTATGCAAAGGATAAGACGGTTAAACTAATGACACCGAGTTACAAGCAGACTATCAAAATCAACATACGTTACAGCGAGCAGGTGCGCTAATATTAATTATGATAACAATTATTATGCAAGACAGGAGAAAATTAATAACGTCGTTGTACGCTTAAGGCCAAATCAAATTAAACTCGACCCCTGTCAACGCGCAGAAGAATGACAATGTGATATGAATCGCAAAAAAGTACAAATGAACTAGCTAAGTTATTTTTAACGCCAAAGACTTAATTTAAATATCAACTAAAAATAAAACTCTGTGAGCTTTACAAAAGCTCTTTTTAATGTAGAATTTTACTGAATAAATTATTAAAACTTTTCCGAAACAGAATATTTTAACGATATTATACAGTAACTAACAAAAAATGTATTTTCTTGATAAATAATTGTTTACTTAAAAAAAAATAATAATAGATTTGATTATTCTAACAGAAAAAATCAAATAACTGAGGTGCAGTTTGATTGTATTCAAATTTAACATCCCGTAGAAGTTTTGAGGCTTTTTATTAAATATGTAAATATTAAATTATGCTTGACCTAAACAAGAACAATTTGAAAGTCTTAAACCGGATTTTGCATACATTCGACATTTATAATATATAAATGCAAAGATTAAAATAATTTCTTTTCGTGAGAACTTTTTGTCAGGCGGTTTTATCTAAATACCACGGAGCGAAACAAAACTAAAAAATCATATCTTAATAATGAGAATTTTTTTTTTTTTGTGACGCTCGCTTACTGTTCTGCGGTAATTTAGACATTATATCCAAAACATGAAAAGTACAATACGGACTTTAGGCATCTTTTCTAATACCCTTTGTTTATTATTGGTACGTCTAACACACATTTGACAGTAAAGACGCTTGTAAATAAAAGCATTTTCATTTGACGCCTACAACCTGATGATGTTTTTTATATGTTTTTAACGACGACACAATGATGTTTTAAATCCTGTTTGACAGTTTATTAAAAGGAAAGACAAGAGTGAGAGAGAGAATGCAATGTCAAAAATATGAACCTATCGGCGTTGTAGTACAAGTTGTCTGTGTGTCGGAATCACAACTTCCGTTGTTATAGTCGTTATATCTTTAATGAGATTTTCAAAATCGCGTCGTTAAAATAAAAATAAAAAGACTGCTCGACTCGTCAAATCACACGACACGGTTATATTTCCAATTTAACGGCACCTTTAGGAACACATCTACTCGCCGTCTACCTTGCCGCCCACAACACTGAATATTCTAATAACAAGCGTGACAAAGTCGAGTTTCCTTAAACAGCTGTGTAAGCGAATTCTCTACATCTGAGAACTACGAATGTGTGCTACCCACTTGGCAATATCCACAACATGTTGTCGGTAACAAGAGATAAAACTGTTTTCGCATACACTGCAATGCAACCGGCTTGCAATAGGCCCATGATCTTGCACAAAAGTCGTTCCGCCCACCGGGCTAGGACACTTGCCATCGTTTATTGGTGTCTCTTGTGCCATTTAAGCGGCCCGTGCAAAACACCGTTATTGAATTATTAAGTTACAACGGCGTACATTTATTTTTTTTTATTTCAGTAAGAATTACGTCATCGCAGCGTAGCTGTTATAAAAATAAATAAATGTTTTTATTATTTGACCAACAATGGCGGCCTAATAGAACTCGCCCGCAGCATTGTAGTATTTGAAAGAAGGTTCTCAGACGCATCATAGTAAATAGTACGGTGTGGGCAGGGCACACGAGTAGGTAGTTAGTTACTGGACAGCAGGTGCAACGGGTAAAATCTCCATGTAAAACACATGCACTGGTAAAAACTGTAACTGGTATGCGTACACGGCGTGCATCCGGGACGAGGACGACGAACTAGCAAATCAGGGACGGAGGAGGTAAACCACCTCGGCGTGTGCCCGTCCGTCGCAGTTATTGATTTACCCGGCCGGTGGCCCAACGTGGAAGTATATCGGCTCGTCTCCTGTATACACACCGACGCTGTTATATACTGTCGTCGTTGAATTGAATGGGTACCCTGTCGTTGCAAATAACTCCTCGCGTCACTCATTCCATCATTGTCGTCATCAACCCTCCAGGGCAACTCTACTATTTACCCTATCTCGGTTTTTTCTGAACGTTTAACCACAAGTTTTTCGATATTCCTCTTTTTACTTTTTTTTAATTACAACACTTTTGCTTAATTAGAAAGTATTAACATCTGCTGTCGAAGGGTTTTTTTAAGTATAAAAAAAATTGCGGTTTACAAAAGACGCACTTAAGTTATTTTCGCTCAAAATTTCAACTTTAATTTAATTTTTTGACACACATTATTTTTTCTTTTTTTAAATACGCAAAACAAAATAGTTGATAGAAATAGTATCTAAAAATGACTCCAATTTTATGTGAAGTTACATAAAGTTACCGAGCTGTTTTTCGTAGGAAATATTATTACATAAGTACTTTTTATGATTACATGGTCAAAATAAATAACAACAATAGGCGTATAATACACATTAACGCGACTAAGCGGACTGATGTTATTTTCAAATGGTCACATACACGCAAGTCATAAAAAGTTTACTCAATCATAAAAGGTCTTAAATCCGTCCTCGACTTTAACACTAACACATATTTTTTTATTTTACATTTGTACGCAGACATTAAATTGAAAATTTCTTTCTCGAAATGTACACCACAAAATGATTATTCAGATTATTAAAACAAACTCAAAATAGAAAAAATTGATTCTCTTAAACAAATAAGTAAAAATTTAATTATAAAATTACATGTGTTTAATTATGATTAAGTACACACCAACGATGAAGTTAATTATAACTTTGCATTTATATTCATTGTAATTTAGCATTAAATATTTGTTTCGTCGAAAATATATTTAATGCGCACGGAGTCTTTTGTCAAGTGTTGAAATTTTAAAAAGAAACCTTTTAATATTATATATTAAAAATATTTTAAAAGTTTATTGTGAAATGGAAATACTGCAGAATGTTATCTATTCAACTGAACTAGGAACATTTTCATATTAGTTCAGGTAATCAACGCACAGAGTACATTTATTTTTAATGTTACTGAAAATGTATAATTCAAATCCACGAAGACCCTTTTTGAATTCCCGTGGTGCTCTATCTTTATTATTAATAAAAATCTTAATTTACGGAAAATAACTCCATTTACATGATTAAAATTTCATTAAACACCTTAAAAAAGATAAAATTTTTATCGAATAACAAAAAATATATATGATTCGTTGATTTTTTATATAAATATAATTGAAAGAAAAATATCAATATTTTTGTAACAAAAAACATCAGTACATTTTGAATTAGTTAATATCAATACATTTAAAGGAAAAATTTCAAATTTTTTTTTTTTTTTTTGACAATAATAAAATAAATCTGTACTTTGGGTGCATACTAAAGAGATGTTTAATTTTAGACATCCAAGAATCATTTGAAAATCGATGTCACTATTTATAAGTTTTAATAAAAAAACTGTACTATTTATGGTCCTTCTTTATTTTAATAAATCAATTTAAAAAAATCTAAAACTCCAATATAACTGGAGTGAGATTTTCGTTTTAGTTTAAGTCATAGGAAATTATTTTGAATTGAATCTAAATATCGTCGTGATTAATAAAATTGTTATTCTAAATATGTGATGCATATTCAATGTGAGGTCTAACTAGGGGATTGAACATTTATCAAAAAAACAAATTCAATTACATTCTCATTCATTGAGCTTAAAATTTCCCTCTTCCATTAAATTTTAGCCTCTATTATTAAATCACTAAAATGTATCCAACTCCAAAATTTTGAAATTACAAACAAAAAAGGGCTATCAAAACATTAGTCGTATATTGCAAAAGTATTCTCAGTATCTAATATGTGGGTGATAAACATTTATCACCATTTATTAACACTTGTACGAAGTATAAAAATTAGTAAATGAAAAAAAATAAATTATTTTTAATGAATCATCATGAATACTAAATACATCTTAAATAAATAAAAGTCTTTTTTGATTAAAATAAAAATTAAATTTTATAATATATTATATAACATTTAGTCTATTAAAATTTTACTTAAGGTTAGACTAATTACAATCGCACGAATAAAATATAAAAAATAATTAAATCAAACAGTCTGTTTAAAAATAAATAAGAAATTTAAAATATAGAAAAGCTTGCCTTGCACCATTATAACTATACTAAGATAAATCACAGTCCCAAGAATAATACATAAAAACTAAATAAATCAGTCTTATGTTTACAATAAATAATAAAGTTTAAACACTAAAAGACTTATATTAGTTTATTTAAAATCTTTATTAATTTTATTTTTTGGTATCACATAACATAATATTCTAGTAAATAACAAAAATTAATAAATGTTTATACTGTCATAATTTTGTTTAAAATACAATGTATTAAAATTTAATATACGTTACTATTTAATAATTGTTAGATAGAATTGTGTTATCAATCATCAACTTAATCATACAATCAGTAATTTATCTATAACCATTTAACTAGTTTTATACATTTACAAGCTATGTGGATTTTGATTAGTGCACCGATGGAAAAATATATGGTAAAAATCACACGGTAATGAGAATACATTTTTTGTAGGATAATAACAAGTCATTTTATTTTTATTAAACTTATAAGTTTATTTTTTATATAATTAATCAATGAATGCATTTTTACATACTAATCTAATTCGCATTCTCATAAAAAATGAATTAATTCACACGCATAATTTATACTTAAATGAACTCATTGCTCATTAAAAAATTATTCATTTAAAATCCTGAATTCAACTACAGAAAAATAAACAGCTCTAAGGGAATATTACGTTATTCTCTCGCAATGACCGAAACAACCCCAATCGGATCACAAAACTGTTTACATCAACATTCATTCTGTAGTCAGAATTATTACTATTACATGGTTTCTGCGAATGAGAATAATTTGTTGATGTGTTATTGCACGGATACTCATTTGTGAATGAAAGGATAATATCATAGCGTCGATTTTTCCCTGTAAAACATGTTATACTCAAATTATAATTGTACCTCGGGCGTTTTATGTGTTAAGTCAGACGGAATTGATTTAAATTTGGCATACCATTGAAGCCATGATAACATTCTGGAACATTAATGCAGTTATAATCTAAATCGCGAAACATTAGTGAGTCGATTTTGAACAGCATAAATAATCTATATCGAAAAAATAATAACAATATAAAAACAAAATTATTTTCTCATAAAATGTATCCGGTTATCAGTGCGATGATAATTCAGAAAACGTAGAGAAACGAATTTAAACTTAAATTAATTTTTGAAACAGTTAAATTAATGAATCACATCCAAGTTATAATTTTAACATCAAAAACTACAATAAAACAATTAAATATATTGCACTTGAATGTACTCTATCATCATAATGATATCAAAACAAATGCGATTACATAAAATCTTGTACAATATAGTGATACACATATAGCAAAATTTCCTACCAGAACATTGATTGACAAATAATAATTATTCAATAATTTTGCTTGACTCTAAATCTTAATTATTAAATAAAAAGTAAAATAATATGAAAACTATGTCATAGTTAACTAAATTAATAATACTAATAATTAAAAAATTTTATTTCATTGCAAATTAATTATTAAATAAATGTTCACAAAATTCTTATTTAATTAAGTAAGTGTATTGCTATAAATACTATTCTATACGTATAGAACATGATAATATTACAAAACAACTCGCGAGTGACAACGATTAGATAACATAACACTACCATTATAACTAAAAATACATCAACCCACATAAAATCATTTTACAACAACATAAAAAAATAAATTATGAGTATTTTTAGAGACACGGTAAATTTTTAACAGCATTGAAACGCTAAATCGATTTGACTGTTATGTAACTATGTATCATAAAAATAAGACTCAAATAAATTAGGGTAAAAAATTTTATTTTGTAGAAATTATATATAACCAACTAGTATAAGATAAAGACACCAATTTACTATTTACCAAATTTTAAAAATTCTTTACATAAATTAACCTACTTTTTATTCTAATAATGTGTTTTAAATAACAGTTATCTAAGAGCTCAGAATAGAAAATTTAACTTTTGAAATTACTTAAACGAAAATATGAGTTAATCTATTTTCTAGGAACTGAACTCAAAATATAAACAATGGAAAGTCCCAAGTGCCTTAATTCACCAACATTTTAAACAAATATTAAATATAATTGTTTTCGTTTATATTTCCTTTGAAATAATAATCAAATTTTAATTGTATTAATTTTTGAAGATATTCGAATATTCTCACATAATTTAAATTCTATGAAAATCGTATACATTTCATCAAGATTAAACATTAAAATTCGTTATATTCAATAAAACATTATGAAATTGTTGAAATACCTTTAAGCAGACTTGAAATTAAAGATTTTTTCAAATGATTTACTTTACGATGGAAGTTTTATTATTTTTAAACAAATCTTTTGTATAGTATGCGCATTACAGTTTTCCACGGTGTTTAAAAGTATTTTTTTCGATCGCATACTTGAACGATATTTTTTGTAAAACAAAATAACAAGCAAAAAGAAACTAAAAAAAAAACAATTTTTTTATGATTTATATTTTCCTTGCTATTATTTTTCTGAAGTTTACTGCTTTATGAAAATAAAAAAACAATTTAAATAATTATAATTTTCATGATATTTGAAGTATGGTAAAAAAAAAATTAAATTAATAATTTTTTGTGTAAGTAAAGGAATGACAACAATAATTATTATTTATAAATATATATAACTTCTATTAAAAAAAAATCGATTTGAAATAGGTTTTTGATTGAGCGCACATACATTGAATCCATTAAATCTATATTGTGTAATAAAAATGGCATTATTTTTGGGATTTAACAATATTCTGTATTTCGAATTAGTACACTGATTAAAAGTATAAAATTTTATTTTTTTAATTATCAAGTGAAGGTTTCGAATATATGCCATGGATTTATAATTTATTATGAAATAACAGATAACCCCGGGAAATGTTAAGATGAGATGATAATCCACATTACATTAATCCTTAACCAAGGATAAAACAATTTCGATAAAATCCAAACAAAATAAAAATGTCCTATTCAGCACATACCTACATTTTAATTTTAATACAACAAAATTAATTTACTACATTCTATACACATGTAGGATTAATTATATACCTTCATTAACATAAACTTAATTATGTCACTGAAAACTAAAAATAATATTATTTTACATCATTGGTAGACTACCCTATTATTTCAACTAGAAAATAACAGATAAACTGAACATGTGTACAACTATATACATGTTCTATAAAAAATTTTGTACTTTCCGAGAAAACTGATAAAATTATCTCCACAAAATCCTCAAATTATAATGTTATGTGACTGTGACGTATGCTAATGCCCAGTATACGTTTTTGTTGTTTGGAATAGACTCGCTTAGGAAGAGTGTGTTTACTCACGACCTATTTACACGACTGGAATAATGTACAAACGCAATTATTCCTATTTGGAATGAATTTTGAATTGCGCAGACAATAACGCCATGTAAACAAGACAGTAATAATCTCAAATGCATAGTAGTATCGATTCCTTCAAATCAGACAATATCTGTCGAGACTGATAAACTCATCTGATCCTATAATTTTGCAAAGTTTTTAATTGGAATACTTTATATTTTCATAACTGAAAGTTATTTATCTTGTAACTTTAAGCTTTATATCTTAATAATATTTTTATTACCTAAAAAATACTTGCTAAAACTAATTTAAAAAAAAGCCCACTGTTTTCTTACAGATATACAGAACGTTCAAAAGAAAGGAAACAAGTCAATTGTTACAAATAACAAGAACAATAGAAACCCTTTTCCTTAATTACTGAATACTATATTATATCCGAATACATTAGGAAACATTGACGAAACTATTTACTTTTTATTTTTTTCAAATTGTATAAATTGGATGTGATCATTCTAAAAATTTGCTTAATATCTGATTCATGTTTTAAGTTTAACGATTATATTACATTATATTATCATACCCATCACAGTAAGTATTAATTAATAATTATCAATTAACATTATAAATCATATCTATATACACTAAATATAGCACATCATTTTTTAAAGTTTATAGTCAAGTTTAAAAAAAAAACACCCATAAAATTCTTGAGATTAATCAAAATTACGTAATCAATGAATGCTTCTCTATGATATCTTCATTTCTCAATATATCTTTCAGAAAGATATTTTTAACCATAGTTGAAATAATAAACCCTTCACATGAATTTTGTAACAATGATATATTAGGTTAACAAAGTTTAAGGGTGAGCTTAAATGTAGACAAGGAAAAATATACACTAAATTATTTTGAACTCGATAACTATATTAATAAGTCTCTTACTAATTATATCATATTAAAATAACATGCATTCTCAGGATAAGTGCCGTAGTTTAGCCATAACGCTCTCGTATATAGTAAGTTATGAAAGCGCGATGGTTATGAATAGACACCATGAACGAATATGGGAATTTAAATGGGGTTATGTTCTAAATGAAGAGTGTTTCTGAATTACAACATAATAATTAATAAAGTCGGCAATAATAGCTACTCCAAGTTAGTAAATTACAGTGTTTTAAAATTTAATGAATGTCAATATATTATATGTTAAATATTGAATGGCTTCGTTTAATTTTAAGTGTTCAATGAAGATTATGTCCTTTTATTAATTTGCAACAGTAAAATATCATTTGGTACATCTAAAAATTAGGCACATCCCAACAATTTGTAAAGACATAACATGCTTTTTCTAATTATTCGAATACAATACATTACATTGCGTCCAAATTTCCACAATTATCTAAAAATTCTCCGTAAAATAAACTTTTATAATGTTGATTTTTTATCTACGTTGACAACAGAAATTACACGGAAGGGGCAATATTAAAGTTCCGATACAATGATAAAGGAATGAATAACCCATCAACAATATTTGCTGTCAAAAAAGATAACGAGTAACGTCCTTGTTTTTGTTCTACTCGTCTAGTTATCTTACGTACAATCTTTAAGCCTAAACGATAAAATAAGAATTAAAGAGAGATAAGTATAGATAGTTAATATAAATATATCAATCGACAGCAAAACAATGACAAATGATGGTTGATGTATCGAGCAAAGAGTAGCAATGACGTTCGACGAAAACAAGAAAGCCAAAGACAAGGTAGAAAGGTAAAATTAGTTTGCAAAAGCTACCTCTAGCAAACAAGCGAGAAGGTTAAGTGCAAGACAGTGGAAAGTGACGTTTACCAACAAAGAGCTGAGTTAACCAAGAAATAGAATCCTTTCTATTCGTCTAATGTTCCTTTCCTCCCTACTCTACACCTTTGGTTGTATACTGTTTATGTATTAATATACATGTATGAGTAAGGAAGGATTTTGCTTTTATATACATAAAACTCGACTAAAGCACCCACCATTTCCGATGTTATTTTCCCTGCATTCGGCTTGAACGACTCATGTGGTCGTTTAAGAAACAAACACCCATGTGCGGGCTTCAGTTTGCTATGTGTTTGTCTTGTACACCAACACTCTATACTCTTCCTGACTTGGCTAATGACGACTCTTTGTTAAGAAAAGTTGAATCAATTTTAAGACAAAACCAAATTCATAGCTTTGAATTTTGTGTCATGAAAAGAGAACATAATATATCCTAAAATATGAAAGTTTAATTTCGATTTTCGATATTTTTAGTTTCTCAAAAATTGGCATACATTTTTTCATGTAACTATGAAATCAGTTTTTTTAAGATTATATACACAAAGTATAATAATTAAAGAAATATAAAATAAATTAAGTAAAATATTATTATTAATAAGTTACATAATATTATTTCTCGATAAAATCATATTAATCATTTAACAAATAAAAACAAATAGTTTTTTAACTCGTTTTTATACAAAATTTCACAACCGGTTTTAGTAAAATTAAAGCACAAGAATATTTATGAATTTACTAATTTTTTTAATTTCCAATTTAGTGAGGTTTTTGTGCACTTTTGTTTGCCTTTAAGCTTGCTCGTAATATTTTTGAAAAATTGCATTTACAAGACTCAAATGGAATCATTATGTATGCAAACACCCGTTTAATTTGACCCAGCCGACGGACACATTCGTTTTGGATACTCGCAAAGACCTTTAATCAAAAAGCTACTAAAGCATCACCACCATAGCCAAAGTTTTTCATTAAATTCTATCTACCCACCTTTCCCCGTATCTTACTTACATATGCATACATAGGATACAAATATATATATATATATAAAATTATACATATTTATTTTCATACAATGACTTTGTTTTGACCAAAATAAACGAAAATGGATATATGATATAGTTTAAACAAAAATAACCCAAAATCTCATTTTTATCAGTAACTATTTTCAGTAATAAAATGTAGAAAAACAACAAAAATCTTGTTTTTATATTAAGATCTCAGTGCTATAAATTAATTTATATCAATATCAATTGTTTACATCGTCATTAAAAGTATTTTTTACATCTCTATCTTCCTAGAAAATACTCTATGGATTTTAATAAACCAATGATTAACTAATCACAATCACCATTTTCCAGTAAAATAATTCAAAACAACTCAAAAATGAAAAAAAATTTATTTTGAAAATTTTCAATAACATTTAACGAAAGTTTTAGTTTCGTTTTATTTTTAATCATAGAATATAACTGTAAAAAAAATATTAAAAACAACAATTATGAACCGTGTACTTTTTTGTCCACAAGATCACAAAAGATTATATTAATATATAAGTACCACTAGTGCATTGAAATTATCTAATCGGTAGTATTTCTCATTTTTCAACTGTTTTTAGCAACAGCTCTAGTAGTAAGAGTTATCACTTTGTTATTACTTTTATGTCAATTTTGTCATAAACGTGGTAAATAGAAATGAATAATTTTCGGTTGAGATTCTTTAACTTTATATCATTATTGGCTATTGAGGCTTAAAGTATTTTCATATAATTGTAATGATTTTACCAATATTCAAAAAATTGGTAGAAAATAGAGTAAAAGAAAAGGAGAACAAATTATTGTTCTACTTTCATTTTTCACGGACGGTTGGGTCATCAATCAATCGTCTTGGCTTGGTTATCAATCAACGTTGAGCCATTTCTACTCAAACTCAGCCTACCAGGAACTTCGATTTAATTTATTTCGGACGGGTGCCCGACGTACATTCGCCAGCTTGCCAGTTTCACTTTACATTAGATGGTTTGGATGCATAACAGTAGGACCGAGAAAGACAGCAGACTGAAGGTCCTCTGATATAATTAGGAAAATGGACGTTTCTATAAATGTTCTCTCATGTTTCAACCGCCAAGTACTTTTGAAAAATTGACTTCCATTCAATTGGCTAGTAGCGTCTAAACTGTTTTTAATAGCCTTAGGCAACACGAATAATATACTTTGCGCATTTTTCTTAACCATAAGCTTCTGTAAAGATCACACTAAGTCTTACTGTTTCCAAGATTTAGATTCACTAATAAAAGAATACACACTAACTGTATCAATTTTAAACATTACCTTAACATTTTCTAATAAAATATCAAATATGGATTGACACACGAAAACTACACGAAAGTGTACTTGATATTCATAAAAAAAGGTACAAGATTAAAACGCGCAATCCAAGGCATCGTATAGACAAACCTTACTACTAGGTTCCTGCACACTTATGATTCACATTCCAATACATTTTCATAGCGTTATATGTATCTAAGTAAAACACGATATTATGTCATTATAATTTAATATTATTTTTAATAATATTAAACGTAAATGTTTAATTTTCAAAAACATTCAATATTAAACAATCTTTCTCTGACTTTCATTAGAAACAAAATATGCAGAATACATTTTTTAATATTCTTAAAATTATTTTTATATATAATAATTATTCTTACAATTTTTTAATTTATGGTTTTGTCTTCCACAAACTCTGCATTTATCTTTATTCTCCAAAGAGTTATTAGGATATCTAGTCGACTTTGGGTTGATTGATTTTGTGCGTTTTGGTATCTTTATATAGCTAATACAATTCATGGGTGTCATCTTCCTCAATTAAGCTTAATTTTATACATTTGTCTAATCCCATAATGAAAACGTTTCCTATGTTAAGTTCTATACCAAAACCACAAAAACTAAGGTTCGAACACGTGTTTCCTAACGATTGCCGGTTTCATTTGAATTTTAGGGCTTTGTACAATTCACTTCTTGCTAAAAAATAAAACTTGACTGGAAAAAATGATTGTCTAATACTATAATTTGTGATCAAAGTCGTGTTGAAAATAAAAATTATTTAAGAGAGATTGTGTCATCATTTAATATGGTTATTAAAACAGTTTTGATTTAACATCAATTTTTAATTTCATTTGCTTTAAATTGTTTATTTAACTTTAATTTGTAAATATTCAGATTATTGACACAATTATCGATTATCAATGAGTGACCCAAATTAATGTAAGATGGAATGTCAAATGTGAGATTTGTGACAAAAATCATTGTGAGTAGCCATTTATTCTGTCTTGTAGAAACTCTATTGAATCGCAAATCTGATTCAATTGGATTAAACATAAATTAGTTATTTTAAATTAAGATGACAACACAATTGATCATAATGTGTGAACAATACACCACTGATTCATTTGGTAACTTGAATCGTACAATGCGTTCATATGATAAGATTATAGTGTTAACCTAGTTATAACACTGTACATAGGCAACGAATACTAAGTTACGAATGTAAGTCGGTTTTCATCAAATTTTCTCGCTCAATTTATCCAATGAGTCAATTTTGAAATATAATTCAAGGAGTGGTGGACTTCTAACAAGAAATGACTCAAAAGACGTCCCTCCAGGCTTGTCTTGAGAAATTAAATTAACATTTGCACATCAAAGAAAACACCAAAACGTTTCTCGTTTAAGCTTGACATGAAACTATACTTCATATCGAATAGTTAAAAGACAAATACAATTTTGATCATCTAAAACTAAACATTCAATTCCTGAGATTCACTTAAGCTTTAATAAAATTAATTACAAAACACTAAATTAATTTTACCAACTTTTATCAAGTCTTCAATTTAACAATTATTTGTACAACTTAGCTGTGAAATGTCCGACTTGAAAATTATAGCTACATCAAGTACTAGAAATCCAATTTATTAGAATATTATTCACCAAGTGTAATATTTATAACCGAAACAGTTTATTTCACTTTTTTTATAGAACAATATAGACCTTAATCGACTAACTTTTTCCATAACTTACGGTCTCTAAAAATTACTTTCTCAACTTAATGTCAAAGTTTCTAATCTCAAAACGCCTATATATTCGAATCGACCGTAAAAAGTAAGACCTTTTTGACAAAAAAAAAAAGGTTTTTCTTTGACTTTTTACTGTGCATCCCAAAGAAACTTAAAATTTATAAAAATTACCAAAAAAAAGTCTCAGCAATTTTTTTTTATTTCAAATTAGAACTTTAACAATTATTAAAAAAAGTAATTAATTATAACCATTATGTAAATTATAAATAAACTAAATCAGATAATTCTTTATGAAAACGTAAAAAATGGAAAAAAATATTTTGGTGGTGTTAAGATATTTTAAAAATGAATAGTGAAATGAAAATAAAATTGGCCATGAACAAATTATACATTCTATACACATGCGAAAGGGTTAGCTACAGCTGATAGAACAAAATATATGCTTTTAACAGAATTATGATGCAGTCTGTAAAATAGTAATTTGATTACTAGGCCTTTTAAATTTAATTATAGCCAGTTTGATCTTCTTTGTGAATTTTGTGAACCATAATAATACGATTTTTTCATTGTAGATTTACGTCGAATTTTTATTTAAAAAAATAGTTACAGAAATTTAAGTATCTTAGAAAGCGGAATTCAAACTATAAATAATTTGAACGAACGCAATATATTATATTTAAGTTAAATGACTACAAAGTGCAGTTTATGTATTTTCATAAACAATACTATATGAAAAAGAATCGACTTTTTGTATAACTATAATTTGAATTTTGATTTTGATTTTAAGATAAAAGTACGTTTTAATGACTGCTTTAATAATCATTAAAGTAGTTCATCACAAACCTTATCGCAGACGTTCTACAGATTTCCTAAGAGAATAAAATAAAATTAATTTGACTTAAAATGTTATATAATATTTATTTGATCTAATTTGTATATTTTTAATTTTACAATTGATAAATTATTTATTTTATCACGAAATATGCTTTGAAAATGCCTATAATCATTTAGTCTATACCCTGATACTATACAATCAATTATTATACAACGAAAAAATGAAGTGCTTGATACCCATTTCATACTTTTACGTTTGTGTTATTCAAAACCGTTTTATAATATAAACATTAAGTTAAAATTTATGTTTAAAATTGTCAGCTATTCCGGAATCTTTTCAAAAATAGAATTCAAATAATTTACTTGCATGTTTCTCTGATCTGTATTAAATCTTTTCTGTGCTTAGGTTTTCATTAGATTTTTACTATATTAAAATTTCATTAAGATCAAGGTTATTTAAAAGAAATTATAGCAATTTTAATATAGAAAAAGAATAATATGAAAATACAATTTTGAGATATATTTGTATACTTCTAAAATTGGTTTCAATTGTCAGCAATATGATATGTTCAACTAAATTAAAATTGGATTCTTTTAGTCTATTGGATATTAAAATTGGTTCAGTGAGAACTAACCATAATTTTTATGGACAGATATGAAAAAAACACATCATCACAAAACCAAAAAAAATGTTTAGTAAACCAACACCAATAGTGTAGACAACTTTTGTGCAATGTTAATTAATACTTTTCATATTTTTAAATACAAAAACAATTTTAAAGTATGTTATATATTATAAAAACTTTTCTAAAACTATCCTTAGCTTGCCTTGATAAGTATTTGAATTAAAAAAATTAAATAATTATAAAATTTATTTGTCTGATTTCAACAAATAATCCTACTGTTTATTAGTACTTTCCAGCTGTATTTTAGGAAAATATTTACCAGAGTCGTCTAAAATTAAAATACATAAGGCAAAGTCAAATTGCAAATCACGTTTATTTATTTACACCTATGGGTTTTTTTGTTAGCACAAACCCCTATTTTTCAAAGTAATAGTAGCTATAATACTCGTGCGGGTGTATTGAAGTGTACTTAAAACACCCTAATCAATAGCCTTCAACAGAAATAAGTGTAATATGCTTTGATTAATAATTCAACCCGTGTGCATTTGATATTGTGGTGATAATCACTTCTCATTTAAAGAACTCATATCGCAAAAACATAACAGGCATACATACCTTATATCATCTTTAATCTAATGCTTCAAAATATTTATACCTTATATTCTTATCTAGTAATTAATCTTAACAAAAAAGCATATCTAAGTGAACTCTATATGCAAATTTATCATATTAACATTATCAACAATAAATTCCTTTTACAGAATGTTTTCCTTTTCTTTATTTATTTTAAATGAAATATAATTATACCATATGATAATTGTTTAAATGAATAGTTTTTATTCATTTCTTTCGACTATCTTTTTCGTCTTTTTAAAAACACCTATTTTTAACTAAAAACATAGTCATGTACACTGAAATTTTTTAGCATAAATCCTGTATAAATATTCAATACAATCAGAAGAACTATTTGATCAGATAATATTTTACCATTCAATTAAATCTTTGAATTGTGGCATACAGTACTAAATGTGTGTTTTTAGTTTCAAAATAGTAATTTTTCTTAATATAATGTCAAACGTTTTGCTTTTCTTATAGTCACTCTACTTATGTTACATTTATTGGTCATAAGTTACATGATACTGATTTTAATCTTATAAGGTTATTACTATTTTAAACGAACGAATAAATCAGTAACGTGTATATATAAAAACCTGAAGCTCCAGAGATTACTTTAATTATATTTTAATCATTTACCGTACATCTAATAAATTATAGCTATATTATCAAAGAAAAAATATACCAGAATTATTTAACATGATAGTGTTTATAATGAAATTGAAAATAAAACGGAATATCACTTTAACTGTTAAATATGAATCTAAAAAAAGATTTGGTTCTTATATAGTAACATTTATTATTAAAAGTTAATAGTAGAAATTACAATACAAACCTCAATTAACATTGTAATACACTACAGAAATATTCAATAAGACGCTTTTTACTTTTTTTCACATAATCCTCTCTTTTATATATATTTATGGCATTACAAAAAATGTGATTATTATTATTTCGAATGATTAAAATTTTATTTTTAAAACAACACTGTCACTTGCAACATTAGCTGTTACAGAAATTAATTTTCTCAAATGCAAAAAAAAGGTAATAAAACAAAACCTACTGAAATAAAATTGAAATCAACTAAAAAATAATAGTTGTACTTTGCTTAACTTTTATAACGAGTTCTTGAATAAAAAATAAATAAAAATTACAAAGACATTAGTGTGAACATCGTTAACTTTCTTATGACAAGATAAATTTGTGTGTAAGGCATAAATAATAATTTAGCTTATCTATAAAGTAATTAAACGGTTGTTTTGTGAGCAGTTATTTATGAATTATCTATTAAAAACTCCTCCAATTGATAATATAATGATTTTATTAAGCACCAAAATGCTTTAAAACAATATTTAAACTTAAACACACATTTTTCATTGCCAACTAATTAATTAAATTAAAGAAAAAATTGTACGACTTATCATGAACTATTCTATTCAAGAAGATTCGATAATAATCCAAAAAACTTCTAAAACATTCACATATACAAATCGCTACTATTCAACTCCACGAGAAATATTTATATTACGTCAATATTTTTCATTTAATTCGTCTCTTTGTGACTCCGAAAATACTATAAAATAATCGTGTATTCACATTTTTAATACTATCTGCTTCCATTCATCACCATGACCGTAATTTGTAACTTATCTAAAAAATTAACTAAAGAATTTAAACTTAACTCAACCTATCAAATCTAACCTAATATATATTTTATCTCGTGTTCTTACCTAACCTCGACATCATCCCTCTTAATTTCCCCTTATATTCTCTTGTTTCTTATTTTCCAATTTACTTCTCCTACATAATACCCCGATACTATTCTATTTCCATTTTATTTAACACACGTATACAATTAGTTTAACTTAACGATATAATTACATAGTGTAATCATTAATGTTCGATTGAAAAAAAAGACACTCGTTGTGAAATCTCATCATTAACTCTGCACATGTGTGCTGGGGCATAATTAATCGTGTGACCCTGTTAATTTCGAACCTTCGTATTAAATTAATTCCAATTAAAGGTCTCTACCGGAAAATAAAATCGAATTATTGTCATGCATAAAATTTATAAAATACACGGCGTGACACACTATTCTGCCTTTCCCCAACCCAATGTGTTGTTTTGATCCAAGTACTCAGACTTTACCGTTATCATAATTATTATTGTTATTGCTGTTGTTTCCTTGCATAGTCTTCAAACTTCGAGTGCGTGTATCATTAAATCAACGTCAACAACGACCAAGAACTGTAATAATTCCCAAAAGTGATAGATGACAGGTGCAAAAGGTATGCAAACGATGACTCTCTAGGGTTTCTTAGCTTATATTATTATTGTTATTGTATTATTTTGAGGCTGTCTCATATAATGAAATACTAGTGTGATTTTGATCAGAGTGCGAACGGCTTTCAATTATCAACATTCGCTTAATCCATTTAAATACACGTCATACTTTGTTATATTTTTACACAGCTGTTAAAAAGCAATATTACTACTATTTCTATATTAAATAGTTGACACGCCTATGATAAGTGAAGATGACATAGGTGACTGAAATCGTACGTCTACTTTCCTAAATACTGAAAATATGCTAATAAGTAGTAATTGACACTAATAATATAATATAAATCCAAACTCAATTTCGTCGTCAGCAAATATGTTGATAAGGTATTTCCATGAGTTCGGCGATTAATTGGATGCGAAACTTAAAGACAATTCGTAGTGAACATTATCACTATATGTTATATGAGCTGTTACAAGTACACACAGTGAAAATTAGTCTCAAAAAGTCTTGAATTTCCCAAAAGCTAAATATGCGAATAATCCTATCTGGTGCGTTGTTTAAATGGTAATTACTGTACATCGCTATTGTGGGAATAGTACGCTGCCAAATTCGTTGTCCGTCCTAAATGTGTAATTAGCCTAACTTAATGAGAAAAAGATTGGTCAGACGAATAAATTTTATGTTCGCATTGTTTGGCACATGGCTCAGAACTGGGTTTGGCGATAAATTTGTCCATGCTGGCGTCAATCTTGCTTATTTTAATGCAAATCATGTTACATATTTTATCTCATAAAACACAATACCTATATAACGATATGTATATTTCTTGGCCAAGCGCAACGTTTATTTCAAACTATTTTCTATCGTAAAACGGTTTCGCGTTGCATGTCACATAAAATACATTTCGTTGTGCACTGAATAAACACTTGTTTATAAATCAAAGAATAACAGTTGGTATATAACTTTTTTTTTTTAAAAACGATCAATTTTGGGTAAGGTACTTAAATTTTCAATGTTGCAATTAAAATCGTTTAAATTGTAGCGTTATCCTAAATAATTTTTCTCTTTATACAAATTATGAACTTTCTTTCATTTCTCAAAAAACGAATTTTCTATACAAAATCGATCACTCTTTATATTTTTCACTTAATTTCAAGACACTTATAAAAAATGCTACCACGTATAATATACTTAAAAATACTTCAACTTAGGTGCGAATAAACATTAAAAAAAAAAACTCAACGATAACGTTATATAACGTTTGGTTAGTACGGTCAACTTGGTCACAATCACTCCAAACACGAAATCACTTACTATAAAAAACAAAACAAAGCTACTTAACTTTGTTAAAGTAAACAACTGAGTTTTACGACACCCGCATTATAACTAGTACAAGCTTTCAAAGTAAATGTCTCACATAAAATAAGGAAGCGATGAAGTTTGTACTTAGAAAATTAATAGGCCGACAACAATAACAAATCACCAGCATTTATTATGTCTCTGTTACACAAAAACATTCTTGAATGTCAATAGTACACAAAACCTCAACTTCTAGCAATCTAGAATATCTTAAATAACTTAACGGTGGCTTAAGGCTAAGAAGTCTGTCAGGGAAATATTTGAGCTGACTTCACTAAGTAATTTTTTTTTAAATATGTAATTTTTTTCTTATTTAAATGTAATAACTGTTTTCCATGATTGTCCATCAAAAAGTCAAAAATGAATAAAATGTACAGTTAAATGGAACTGTAACATTAGAATAATAAACAATGCTTATACATATTATATTGCCATACAAGTGTTCAGTAAGTAAGGAAACAGATAAATTGTTACTAACAATGAGATCAATAGAAACGCATTTCCTTACTTACTGAATACTCTATATTTGTATAATTATGTTACGGTCAATGTAAGAAATTTGACATTGTACACAATACTGGTTAATGTATGTAATGACTATTTTATTTAGCCATGTAGATATTATACATATTAACATTTTTTGTATTTTTTTATAATCTTTAATTATTTTTGTTCTTATTTAACCCGTTAATTTTTTTAATGATTTCTTCATATTCATTTTAATTAAAATCAGTACTATTGTTTTTTTTTTTTAAATATCATTCTAGCGTTCATAAAACAATTCTTCATTTTTAACAAACTTAAAAAAACAGTAAATACACAGCTTACGTGCACGATAACAAACCGAAAAAATTAAATAGATAAAATTTAATAACATCTTAGATATGATATACAAGATATCATTGATAGATTTTCAACATTTTTCTGGGGGGTTCCTAAAGAATAAAATTTACTTAGAACACGTATCAGAGTTTTACCCTACATATTAAATAATGTAAAAATATTGGTCTCAATGCCTACCCCATTTTGTGTGAGCATTGTTTAGAATGCCCAATCTCCCACATTGACCGTAACATATAAATCAATTTCATATGTATATTAAGCTAGGTTAAAATAAAAAAACATTCGCTCATTCCACACACATTAGACTAACTCGGTGTACCGTTACAGCAGAATTACGTTTTATCTAAAGGTAAATTATTCAAAGGTTTCAGTCATACTAAAATATCTAAAAAAGCTTAAATAACTTTTTCTAGAATAATTTATAAAAATAACTTGAAAAAATAGTATGACTTTTGAAATATGTTACAGAATATGCAATGAGTAATATCTATAGAACAAATATTAAAAAAATTAACATAATCCGAAAAATGAAGTAATAATAATTAAAAATTATACAGCTTTATGACTAAAAGATACATGACTTTTGCCATAAAATTCACTAAAACTACCTAAAACAAAACATGAATATTAGAGTTTATTACATCAAAAGATATATTTAATAATAATTATTTTTACTTATTTAATCAAAAAAAAACACAAGATTTTTTTTGTAGCTGTGTATATGATAATTATAAAGAGTATTCATTACGTAAGGAATAAGGTTTCTATTGTTCTCATTGTTAGTAACAACTAACCTGTTTCCATACTTATTGAACATTCTATATAATTAAATAGTATTATAGGCTTTTATAATTATTATAAAAGTGTAGTGGCCTTTAAATTATTGGAATACAATAACTCGACGTGTACGTGTCGTCAACATAATAAACTGACAAAAATTAACTCTTTTTTTACTATGAAACAGTGAAAAACTAAAATGAAAAAGTACAGAGTTCTATACATCATTGGATTGTTGCGCTTGGCAAGGCTCACATAAGTGTTCCTCTATATCCCCAATATTATGTACAGGTGCTTGAAAAGCTTACAACCTCACAAAAATGTCCTGGTCAAGGAGCAAAGGTTGGAGAAAAAAAAAACAGGTCTATTACAATAGCTTCTTTTACACCGCCCAAAAGACATTATTCTTAACATTGATTCCAAAAACGTTTGTTCTTGTTTGTTATATAATACTTTTTGGGAAAGCGCAAACGATATATTAGAAATAAACTCAAAAACATTTCTACGAATGAATGTTCACTTATCGTTCATTCACCCTAATCGAAAAATCTGAAGATAATAGCCTATAATATAAGAATTAATTTATATTTAAAATAATATAGTAAAAAATCCAGTGAGATGTGGTGGGCGCAATAGATTATTCAGTCTCCACCTTAACGTTGATATTCAGGTGCACAGTTAGTTGTTGGTTTCCGTATAATCACTCCAAAGAGAATTTTAATAGTGGCGCACATCTTGCCCCTTACTAGCTTCCTCAGCCATAAAGTCAATGCGTCAGGTTAACAGTCTGTGAGTAAATCCTCCAAATAAGTATAAGGAGATCCGACCCCATAGTTGTATGAAAACTAAGACGATGATGATTTTAAAATATTGAATTCAATACCCACCATAGTGGAAATTCGACATAGTAGCATCACTAGCATAAAACACTTCAATGCAATTCTTTACAAAGACATTATATTACTATTTCCCTTTATTATGGGAATTGAGTGTAATTTTTTCAAATTTTCACGCTTATAATTAGAAACTATTTGTGATTTTTTATACGTACCATTAAGCAAAATCTGTGTTGTAGGAGTACTGCACTCCTCATATGAGCACTCCGCTCATATGAACAAACGCAAAAAAGAAAACATACGACATAGTAAAACCAATAACTCCTCAGCTATGCATTGAAGGTTGAACATTATACAAACGAATAAACCAACGATATTTGGTTTCCTTCAAGAAGTGAAGTGAAAGTGCATAATATAAATTTTAATACTGAATTTATTCAATTCTTGTGTACAGCATTCTAATTAACTACAAGTAAAAACTTTTAAATTACTTACCTAAGTATATTTTGTGACTGGGAAAATTCTATAGTTTATAAATATTAATTGCCTTCCTACTGTGTTTACATAATTTTCCGTCTTAATAAAACACAAACTATAGAATTAATTCTCAGTTACCCTCCATTTTGAAAATAAAATAGAAATGTAAAAAATAATATACATTTATATATACAGTGTGACTTATTAATAATACTACGTCCAATTTTTTCAAGTAATAATTATCAACTTTATTTTATGAAAAAGTAATTTGTAAGTAATTTCATATTGATTTTAGGGGTAACTTTTGAAAGTTACATGAAAACCTATAACTTTTTTTTTTACAATTAAATAGGAATCGATTAAATAAAATTTTAACTGATCAATAACAAGTTTCATCTAATTACTTTTTCAGTTAATATAATATTTAGTTCTTTGCAAGAGGGGTGCACAATGTAGAATATTTTATATCTATACGTTATGATAAAAATTGAGCGTCGCTAAACAATACACTGCTCATTACATGTTCTAAATCTATAAATTCTAATATCTTAAAAATAAGTAATAAAAAACTAATTATCGACCAATTAAAATTCTCTATTTAATAGTGAAAAATATATATATTTTTTTTTCTTCGCCTTTATACCATCTTCTTGGGGTCTACTACCCTTATCCTAAACTTCCACTAGACACCATCTCCCATCATCTACGCTTACATCAGTCATACTCATATCGCATTCCATAACATTCCTCCATGTTTTTTGATCTTCCATTACCTCTTCTTCCTACAACGTATATTTCCATAACTGTTCTTATAGCTTCTGATTCCTCTCTCCTTATAACACGACCAAACTATCTAAGTATACTTTCTCTCATTTTATCCACTATTGGCGCTACATATTTACTTCCTTCTTATATATTTGTTCCTTATTCTTTAATCACTCCGCTCATCCATCTAAGCATTCTCATCTCTGCTACACTTATTCTCCGTTCTATTCTCTTGTCAACCGCACAACAATCTAAACTATACACCATAAATGGTCTCCCTGTAGTATTATATAAATTACCTTTCAGCCTCATTGGATATTCTCTTATGATAACACACCAGACACTTCTCTCCACTTCACCCACTCTCACCTAATCCTGTGTCTTACATTCTCGTCAATACCACTGTTCTTTTGTACAAATAATCTTAAATACTTAAAACTACTACTTGTACTCTAAAATTTTCTTTTACTTAATGCATACTTTTTCCCTGATACAAGTGCCATATACTCTATTATATTATTATAATATATAATATGTACCTTTTGGGACTCTTTTTCTCATTAATGCTTAATTTAAAATTTCTCTCGGTACTCTATCATACGCTTTCTCCAAATCTATAAATACTATACACAACCTTTTCTTCTTTTTTCCATACTTTACTATTAGTTATCTTAGACAAAAAACTGACTTCATTGTTGACTTTTCAGACAAAAACCCAAACTGTTTCTTTGTTACTGATGTTTCTTCTCTTACTCTTTTGTCTATTAACTTTCGCCTCTCCCCCAAAAAAAAAGATCCTAAAGATCCCTAAGAAAAAAAATTATAGTTTCCCATTTAAGTAAAATTAAAACTATATTAAAAATATTATTAATTTAAAAAAAAAAACTAAAAAATATTAAAAATATTAAACTCAAAGCCACAAAAAATTAATGAAAAGTCGCGGATACGTATTTCGGAAACAATGTTACCATTATCAACGCTAAACACATACTTACTTTTCGTTAATTTTTTGTGGCTTTGAGTTTAATATTTTTTGGTTTTTTTTTTTTTTAAATTAATAATATTTTTAATATAGTTTTAATTTTACTTAATTAATTAGCCACAAGTGATCAATTTTTATTATATTTCCCATTTAACTTTCGAAAGTTTCCCAAAAAATATACCATTAGAAATAATTTTTTCTTACAATAAACATCTTGATATACATCTTGTATATTATGTTTCATAAAAATATCTAAAATTTATATATTATTAATTGTATTGTCATTATTATTATTAGTTTGACAGTAAAAACTGTTTTATATTTAATACAATTTCATTTAACCAAACATTAAGTTTAATTTTGGTTCAATATTTGTTTTCTAAAACTTTTTGATGCAGTAACGCGTAATATAATAAAACCGTATATCCTTACAGAGCATCTTTTTATTAACACTTTAAACTCATTTCAAACAAATGCTTAAAGTAAAGATAATTTGATCTTCCTTTTGTCCCTTTAATAGTTTTAGGAATATGCAACCATTTCAATTTAATTTAAAGAATAAAAAGTTTTCGATTTTGTTTGCAATTAAAATTTATTTCCACAAAAAAAACGTTTAACATTAGATTGTCGCAATTCTTTTTAATACTAAAAACAAATGTTATCTTCCATAATCATTTCCGTAACTATGTGGGCTGGTTTTTACTGAATATTTGCTTAGTTAAGTCAGGCGAGATAGAGTATTAATAAATTCTTAATTATCGAGGTGTACAAATTAAACATGTTCGGAGATTTCCTTGATACTGACGATTGGATTTTTAATTAAATAATCTTCATTGCCTTGTGTTTGCATGGGATACATTGACGCCATGGCAATTGCTGTCGTTTCTGTAGTGTCAATGCTGCTGGAAATAGCTTGATGAGGAGTGAATGTGGCAGAGGAGGATTGGATAAGCAAAGGTGGTGAGTTGTCGCCATGGGATAGTCGATAAAATGCGGCGATAACGGTGCAGGTCACGCAATCCGAGCATGAACTCCTCTTTGATTATACTTTTCACGGCACCTTCCCCATCGCTTTGCGTTTTACTACGACATCTTGGTTCTTCCTTTTTTCCCTGTCTGATTCTACAACCAGATTTTAAAATACTTATATCCGTTTTTTATTTCAGATTCTGTGTCTCAAAACAAAATTTAAAAAAAAAACAGATGATTCCAGGTAAAATTTCAAAATGACTCAAAAATTTTATTTATTTAACATCTCAAGTTTATTAGGTTATCACATTGTTTTTAATAATTATAGTAGTTGAAAAATAGTTTAAAGAACAATTAATTTAACTATAATTTTTAAGTTATTTTTTACTTTAAAGTCTAACTTGAAATATTTATTAACAACACAAGAGAAAATTTTATAAAACGTTTCATTATACAAAATAAAAATAACTAAAATAATATTGTGCAACCATAAAAATAATAAACGGAAAATTTTCCATTTTATTCTTACCAATAAACTTTGATAAATTTGTCCACCACTGAAATTTAAAACAAATTAACATGAATACTATATAATATCTAACCAAGTATAAAAGTTATAAATTTCAGAATAAAATCTTGAAATTTTGAATTGATTTTTATCAAAGAATTGCTCTGGTTGATAAACTCATAATATAACTTTTAGATGAGAGTATAGTTTGAACATTTATGCGGCTGACGCGATGAAAAGTGAAGTAGCAACGATCCCCAGAGATTTGAAGTTAACACAACCTAAGTTGATCATCTTTTTCAAAGGAAATTTACAGTGGTTTTCATTTCCGAAACATTTATTCTTCACATTAATTCTCAATTCTGGTTTATTCAGTTAAAACTTTGAATTTTAAAATACGGTTAAATAGTGCAAACAATTATCATACAAAATTATCAGTGCAAGAAAAACGAAATAAATAATGATGTTTTAAGTTATTATTATAATAAATAAATCACATTGAAAAAGTCCAATCAGTAAACATCATTAATCTTAACCATTTCTATTCATGAAGGTAATCCTATCGTTGACACTCAACATGTAATCATAAAACATAACATGTAAATTATAAAATCTTTTTATGACAGTAAAACTACAAGTTAAATGGATCGCTCAATTTCTTTCTTCTACTAACTGGACAAATATTGAGCTTTATAGCGCTGAAATATATTATAGAAATGTTTAATATGAGTTGACCAACGAAGATTGTCATTTAAGTTTAATTAGAGTTGTTATATTTATCAACCAGGTCATGGCGTTAAAATGTTAAACTAAGAAAACTCAACAAAATGATATCAGATGTTGTTATAAAAGAAATTATAGTGGTTCACTTCTGATGAAGTGAGTGAGGTTTAATTAAAAACAAACGTCTAGCTTCTCGCGTATATTAATCAGACTTCAACAAACATTAAAATACCCGAAAAGAGGATTTTCGACTCTGCTAGCACTTCTCAAGACAAGTGTAGGAACAAAAACTATATAATCTATTTGAAAACTTGTTTATTTCGAAGAACGAATCCAGCTGTGTTATAATATTGCTTATTTGTATTCACTGAAAAAGTAACTTTTACAATATCGTTGAAATGTTCAATGCCAGTTCGTTTTTGACGTCAAAAACTCCGTCCAAATTTTCCGGGACCATAAAAGGTATTCAAAAGTAATTTTATGTACATAAAAAATAAAAATAACTCGAACAATAAAGTTCTCCAAAGTCTGTTTTGTATGTAAGTATACTTTCAATGTGCAAAAACACCCACACACTCACACGCGGAAACAATAAACGTAAAACACTTTTGTACCTTTGCACAGCTGTAAAACATTCGAAATTAACAAAATCGTTTTGTTCCATTGGTGTTTATGTAAGATAATATATTTTGTACATAAGAGTATTTTTGCAGTGAGTAGTGAATAGTTATCCTTGAGTACACTACGTGTTTGAACGTCTAAAAGGCTCTTAAGAAAGCATATAAATACCTCTTTACTCAGGGCGGAGTACATTCACTAGGAATAAGATAGTCAAAAATAGTGGCGCCAAGAATTTCCGGAATGCAATTTTATTGCTTTCAATATATGTACTTGTAATTTGTAAACGCTTTTTGTTTTCCAAAACATAAAAGGTCAATAAATGACACATGCAGAAATAACATGAACATTAGTTTCATTTTTCGACAACGTTAATACGATTGATCGCAGAGGGTATTCTTTACAAGTACACGACGACACGGTGACGTTACCGTGAAGATCATTTCTATGTAGATGAAATTGATCAGATGATTTTTTTACATCAAACACAATTGTATGTATACCACACCTCAATACAATAACGGTACGAGACAACGAGAACAGATATACGGTGTTTAAATTACGTCAATATTAATTTTCATTGGACGTACAAATACATACAACGAACATCCATTTGACAGTCGTGTTGTAAAGTGCATATTATGTAAATACTTATGTCACAGAACTGCAGACATTTGAGTTACAGGTGCGTTTTTAAACGCTTGCGTTCCATATCAGTCATGTTGATCTAAAATACACATTGTATAAATATAGTGATATCAGCCTTTGTATTGCAGTTGGTACTGGTTCGGTTAAAATAAGAGAACCGGCGATGTTACATGATTGCGTATTACCGTATAGACATCATTAACAGAGTGCAATTGAATTACATATGGCGAACGGCGTCACCCAATAACACATAGCCCCGGGCCTCGTTATACCCGACGAAACCATTACCCAGACACCCCTTCGTCGGCTTTTACACTCATCTCTGCCCACAAAAGCGCATACTTCGAGTATGGTATGTGAATGAAAAAGCACACATGCACATACACTCTAGTTGTATCATACGGTCGTTTGCATAATAATAATAATGTTCTTCTGAAGCATTCCACGATATAGGTACGATGTACTCATTTTAAATACACTGTTTATTTACAAAAAAAGTTTTTGTTTTTCGTTGTCGTTATTGCATTAGTTGGTGAACAGTTGGCAACTTAAAAACCACTGAAATTTCGATATTTTGAAAGTGGTTTAATTTTGACTTAAGTTTAATTTTTCAATACAACGATGCATTTGTAATATTTAACAAAATTATTTGTTGATTAAAACGTTTAGGAAATAATAACTGTAAACTTAATTTATTAGACATTGCGACCAAAAATGCTTATAAGATATGCCAGATAAAAACAATATAAACGACATCAGATTAATACTTAACACTTTTATAGCATAGGAAAACAGCCATTTTCTTCTTTATATTTTTATATGATTTCTATAAGGAATTTTGACGCTAATTCCGAATCTAACTTTAGATTTTTTCTAACGCGTCTAGTTTTTGAGATATTAACTTTACTGTTTAATAATTAAGTGATAATAACATTAGAAAAACGATATAAAATATGTACAATTTTTTTTACTTTACTAAAATGATTTCATGTTTAAGAAGAGTTGTATAAAATTTGAGACTTGTTATGATACATTGACCTCTAATTACAATTCTTATCGATGTAATAAACTATGACAACTATTTTCAAGTAAAAATTGTCATACTGTTACATATGGACAATATCATCAATATTATTTGTTTGCAATTATCTATATTATTTTAAAACTTTCATGTAAATAATAATAATATAAATCGAGCACAGATACGTCAATATTTTAATGAAATAATTAATCATTGTCCATAATAGTATATTAATTTTTAAGGTAACATGTAATAAATAATATAATCAATTTAATGAAGAGATAACAATAGCGTTTCTGACACTTCTTGCATATGTATATAGCTATAAAAATTAACAAAATAGGAATATTAAAGGGACTAAAAAAGGCTTAAACATGGAACAGTATACTCCCGTGGCTCATTCTTCCTTGATCTATGCATACCTTCAGTTCTATCAATATTCACGCAGTTCATTGATCTCAATTGTTTAATTCATGTGCGAGAAGTGAACACTCACGTTCAAGTTTATTTCAAGTAAACAAGACGACTTTATTCATTTTCTAAACATTCACCGGGAATATCAAGGTAGATATGAATTAATTAAATTAATAAGGTTTACGAATTTATTTCTTTAAAGTCCATGGTTAAAGTAGGAACAAAAAAGATTAAGTGATCACTAAAAAATCACTGTGTCTTTCTATTACCTATTCACTATTCTCATACACCATACACTTATTCCTCCTCGCAAATCAGAGGACATCTAATATTTTATTGGATGTTTATGTTTCAATTAATTTTATTTCAGTAACATAATAGTATCAGACAAAAATAAATGAAAGGATATATAAATTTCAACTACATAGTTTCTAATTAAATTTATATGTGCATGATTTTATTTCTAATAATACATAAGCCATCAATTTCCAAAATAACCTTTATACTGTTGTTTATATATACATAAACTAACACAAGGGACCAACTAAAATATGTCTCCCTTCAAAAACCTAGATGTGTAAAGATTTTCATTATATTAATATACTTATATCTATTGGGGGATTTGCTTTTAGATAACACATTATACGGGTAAAAATTAATAAAACTTCTAGATATAATAATTGGAACAATTTATAGTCTTGCTTACTTTGGGAATATTTTTCTGCGTCATACTTTATAAGTAAATTCCAACAAAAACAAAAATCTGAAGATACAATGAAACTAATTTTAATTAAGTTTATACTTGAGTAAATTCGCAGCCTATTAGTTATGGAATAAAATAGTTACATAACAATATTTTATTGCTAATCTCGTTATTCATTCTGGAAAAATTAAAGGGCGTAGTATTAAAGAGTTTTATATTTAAAAGAAAGTTTCTTTAAACAGCACGATAATATTATTTTATAAAAAATATATTTTAATTAAATTATTATCTGCATTAAAAATAATAATTTTATAAATAATATTGATTTTAAAATAAAGTTTTAAATTATCTTTTAAGACGCATTTTCCAAATTTGGTGATGAATTAACAAATAATAATTGAAACCTAGTACATAATAAATTTATTTAGAACTTTATATTGTAAAGAAAAAACTATAAACTAAGTTTAATATTTATTAACTCTTCAAATAAATTCCTTAATAAATTTGCCATATCGACTTATTCATCACTTAATTTTTTCTTATCGCAACTGTTTTAATATATAAGAGTATTTGTTGAACTATAACTCATGAAACATCATTAAACATTTAAAACATAAAACAATTTTTTCTTTCAAAAGGTAATCGTTGCCTATGTTTTATAATTAAAGTAAATACATTTTATCTTATCTCTTTTATTTTCCACATAAAATTTTATCAACTTTAGATTTTTAAATGGAAATATATGTGTTATATAAAAATAACTGTTCGTAAACATCTTTTGAACCAATATTTTAAATGTAATTAATACTTAAATATAAAGACTAATGATGAAGAGCATGTCTTTTTATTTTTATTTCTATGTATTTATGAACCCAACCCGTCTAGAATAAAGATGTCAGTACTGGTTCCAAAGTTTTAAACTACCTATTATTTTCTTAATAAGATAATTTTTCATTATATAAGCTAGGTCAATATTTTCATTTCAAAAAATAATTTTGAATCCCTTATAAGTCATAAGGGATGATATTAAATAAAGTAAAAATCCGAGAATTATAAATAATTAATTAAAAGAAACCAGTAAATTTTTTTTTAATGTTGTCTTTCTTTTGTGAGTAATTTATTGGCTTTGGTTAAACGTATCAACCTGTATTTTTAAAGATATTCATGAGACACAATTAAACCACCACCCTATATTGTGCTATGTCAAAATGTGTTTAGATAATTTAATTAATTTTAACCAAAATAAATTAATCTTATTTCTCTACGACTTCACAAAATCTATTGTTAAGCAGTAAGGCTATTATAAAATTAATTGTAGATGTAACATCGATCAACAAAATTAACCTATTATTTAACCAATTTTTTACCAGTGTCAACATTTCCAAAGCGTAAAGTAGTTTTTTACTGGTATAATTATTTCAAAAAAATTGTTTAAGGCAACAATTTCTAATTTTAACTCTAATACGTTCATTTAATACTATAAGAATGCTCATTTTTATATCAATTGTAATAAGTGTTAAAAATAAAATATCTATTACTGATGAGTTAATTAAAAAAAAATCTTACTTGTACATCATTTGATATATTATGTTATATTATGATATTTTATTAGATTGAATATACAACCATATACTTCAATTACTCACCTGAAAAAAAATATTTTTTTATTACACTATTTAATTATTTGATCACAGCAAACACAAGCATATTTAATGAAATTTTATCTACATTATTTTAAGTAATTACACTTATTAGTATCATATTTTTTTTTTTTTGACGTAATTTTCATAGAACTTTTATATAAACGTATAAGTTCGGAGGAAATGCATAACTGAATAACTTACTATTTCAAGAAATTTTTTTTACACATAAAATTGAATACATGATTTGTTGAGGGGCTATATAAAAAAACAGTTCAATAGAAAATAAATAATTATTTTAATAATACTCTAATAGTACCTATTAGAGTATTAACGTACTCAACAGAAATAAATAAAAGGAAAAGAAAAAAATGTATACCAATAGCTTCTGATCTACACGTCAGGAGTAAAACATAATAGTCTTATGCTTATAGCATACATTGACGTTAAAGTTTAAAATTTATATATAAAAATAACTGTAGTTTTGAAAATGATACAAAACTTTAAAGAAACTGTAGGTAAATGAAATATAGCGATGTACATCGGGTGTTATACATAATAAAAGAATACCAATCAAGGCTATAGAGGTAAAGGTTTTGTAACATAATTTTAATCCATCAAATACACATGGTTTATAATATAACTGAAGAATAAATAATGAAATGAAATGTAGGGTATTTAGAAGGATGTACACACAAAGAAAATACGATGAAGGTTATAATAGCTTAAGAATCGATATACAAACAATGAAATAAAGTGCTGAATAGTTCAAAGCGATTTAAACAAGTCGAAAAACGAAATAAATTGCGGTTACGTAGTGATAAATGCAGAGGCAAGGAGACGTAAAAGAAAGATAAAATAATCCTATAAGAGTAATTAAAACTTTACATAAACATTGCGGTAGATACTTAGATAGTTTATCGATTAATAGCTTAAGTGATTGCTACCAGTATATTATGCGTTTTAAAAAGTTATATTATTTATTATCACATAAAAATGTACAAAGACAACGAGCTATAGTATTATTGAGAACAAAATCATATAACAAAATGATAAATAATTTTTACATTTTTTCTATCTTTATTATTATATAAGATTATATAAATAGTTGGTTCATTATATAAAAATAATAATATTTTTATTGTAGTAAATATTTAAGTGAAAATTAGAAACTAGTTCACTCAATAAGAAATTCAAACAATTATATTTATTTTGTTTCTTATCCAGATTAGCAATATCGTTTGAACATTTCGGATTCGAACTTTTGATTTATCGACTTACTACTTCCAAAGAAGAATCTGCCGATTACTCAGAAAATAGTTGTTATGTTTTAAGGGTTCGACTTAAGCTTCAATATATCTTTGCTGTGGCACGTGTCAAATTCATCATCTCTTTCAATAGTTATAAATTATAATTATATTTCATACGCTTTATATTTATTTTTTCCATGAAAAATGTGTGAATCAAAATTTTAATTACTAGCATTATTGTTATTAATTAAATTTATAAACTTGTATCATGTTTTATGTAAAATAATTAACTGCTGATGTTCCTAATTAAATCATGTTTCACCACATAATTTTTCGGTCTTACTAGAACTTAAATCAATTATTTTGAAGAACTATTAATTAATCATTATTTACCCGTCATAATTAATTATGAGAATAAACCACTATTGATGATGTTTTTTTATTATAAGTGTTACAGCGAGTCTGTAATCTCAAATAATATTTAATAATTAAAAGTTATGAATGTAATTACTGAAAATGATGTACGCCATCTATATAATTTACATCAAACATTAATGTTCATGATTATACTGTTTAAAAATAATTCATAAACGTTAACAGCCTAACTTAACTGGTTGTTACTTGATCAATTTATCTAAAAGAATAGCAACAATAAAACGCTTATTTTGAATATTTACAGATAAATTTGTAATTATTCTAAATAATACAATAATTCATGATAGCATTAATTCATTTAAATAAAAACTCTACTAACCATTACCTGACAAAATAGTGACTATATGTATTTTAACGCCATCATTTTCCTCAATTACTTATCGTTTTTTAAATTTATTTAATACAAATTTGAATACTAAAATAATTTAAAATTAATAAACGCTATATTTTTGTCTCAATATAGAGTGTCTCCTTAATTACGCCTTTACGAAATATTTTAAAAAATATAAAAACTGATCATTTTTTCTTTTGCAACAATAATAATGTTGAACTATTCTATGAGAAAATTTTAATTTTTACTACCATCCTTTATTCCTCGAACTATAAACTATATGGTTTTTAATATTATTATTTTACCTATCAGGATTGATTAAATAAGATAAAACAATTTTAAAGGAAATTTTTTATATTTTTTCAAATTTCAGTGAGTTCAGGTTCTTTTAAGTTTAATATGAAAAAATAAGCATTTTTTTTTATATGAGACGCGAATGCTTTACATCTATAATGTACCTATGCTCTTACAGCCGTCCATTGTAATGCTAAGAACCAGGAGCACTTATCGATTTATAAATAAAATGATTATTTTTTCATCTCCATTAAACTCAAAAGACTCTTAACTCACTTAAAATTTAATAAAAAAAAAAAATTATTTATTCGATCAAACTTAAAGATAAAAAAAATAGGGTTAAAAACGAAAATTGATAATAGTTTAAGAACTAAGGGAAGCTAATAGAAATTTAATTTTTCTCATAGAGTAGCTCGATAATGAGTCATTATAGTTTTAGAAATAAAAATAAAATGATTAGATCATATTCATAGTTATATTACATAAAATTTTAGATATAATCTTGTTTTGGTAACAGCACTTTTAAATAATGAGTTCACAACAATTATACTTAAGTTTATAAAATTAATGATAGGACTATTTTACCTTATTATACATCTAGTTAAGTAAATTATTTTATTTAATTATTTTTAAAGAAGAATAGAAAATTTGATGAAACAAAAGATTTTTCTTAGATATAACAAAAGTCATACTGGTGATATTAAAAAATAATAATAATAAAAAACAACTATTCTGGATTATATTTTATCATTTTATCCCCTATTTTATCAAATAGAAAATTTAGATTTTCATTTACTAATCTTAAAATAGAAGTACAAAACAAAGTTTACTGCAAATCGATTTAATCAAGTTGAACTCAATAAAATAAACTTGAAATTAAATTTTATTTGAAAAATGAACATCCAAAGTAACTTGAGAAGACATGTCTCAAAAGGATATAAAATAGCTTTATTTTTAAAATTATAAAAGAGTAGCATAAAGAAACTCGGTGGAATTTAGATATAATATTTTGTTAGAATTCTGATGAAATTATAAGTTTTAATTTTAAGATTTTATACTATTTAATCACTCATTATCAGAAAGCTGAATGGTATAACTAGTTATCCCTATAATTTAGGTAATGATCTTTATTTACTTAATATAAGAACCAAAAAAAAGTTATCAAAAATTGTTTGTCGTTCTTTTTTTCAGAAAATAAACTAAATATTTCTGTTTAAAAAAGTACACAAAATATTTTAAAGAAAGATTAATTTATAATAATTTCATCAGTTCAATATAATAAAACTTCATTTTATACAAGCAAGACCAAGTATTAAATAATAGTTAATCTATGGTAAAATATCATTGGCAATTAAAAATAATTGAAATATGCAGTAAAGAAGAGAAGTTAAAAATTTAGAAAACTTTTTGAATACCAAACAAATCTAGAAAAATATTTTATTCTTTTAGGTTAAATGAATAATATCTTTTTAGGATATCACTTAGGTACTAAGTGCAATAATAAAATTTTAAAAGAATTTAAGACATTTTTTTTTTTAAACAAAAAAATAAAGTATAATTATAAAAATTCTATCGAAATTCTTTATTCTTATGAGCCAAAAGTTCCAAATTTAAGTAAAGTGTAATTTCTAAAATAATCATCTTAATATATTTGAAAATAAGTTTTTCTCAAAAAAATATTATACCTGAAAAAATAAATACTATATTTCAGAAAAGCATAGAAATTGTTTTATCTCGTACGAACTTGGTCACGACAATAATAAAAAAGTACATACGTTTAATTTGATTTGCTTATTGATTTTATGTATAGGTATGGGGATTTTAAATTTAGTTTTTTCATGAAAAAGAAACTTAATAAATCAAAACATGTCCAAAATTTAATCGAGTAGGCAACTATATTGAATGAATAACGTGACTTTGTAGAAAACGAGGGATTGAGAAGAGTTAGATAAATTCGTATAAAACGTTGAGTTACATATTATTATACATGTATGTATGCTGTAAACGTATCATGAAGGTGAGACGGACCTGACAAGCGCAAAAGAATCAAGGCGATTCCGGGCAATTTCCTGAAACCAACATCACCTACCACCGCCATTGCTGGTAGATAATGAAAACAAACATTACAAACGCAATAATAATATTCATTAAACGAAAATGGCTTCCGATTGCGATTGCCGATCACGTTTTTCTCGATACGCAGACGACCCGGATATATTATACATTTTTATTCAACGCACAGCTAAAATTATCTCTGACTAGTCTATAATAATCCCTGTTCGTCAAATATAATGTATAGTTGTCCAAGATTTAGGTTCGGACATGATAATCAAACAAATTACAACTAGTGACGAGAACTTTTCAAATTTTTTTACAACTCCGAAAAACAAAAATACAACAATACAAATTCTTTGAAAAGTAAGGAAAAGCTTTCGTAAAAATTAATTACTTATGATAAAATACTCGTTTAATCGAGAACTTTAAATATCAATTATTTTCATGCTAAACTAACTTTAATGAATCTTATTATTAAGCTCTCTATTTTTTTTACGTTAACTCCTAGACATCTTTTAATACCTACCTAGATAGATATGTTTTTTTCAATTATATTAAGATTCAATTAAAATATAACGCCATCGGGAGATTTAGGACACTGATTCTCGGGAGACAGTTTTCAATGTTGTAGAAAATGAAAAAAAAGAAAAAGTATAACGTATTGATTTTTATATCACCGCCTGAACAGTCATTGCCGCCGGCGCGAAATTGCTGTCGTTAAAAATAATTGTTTGGCTGGGTTCACCTACGTTAAGTCCTGTAATAACCACAGGTGTCGACTCGTACCACAATACACACACTAAATAGAAAAAGGGACAAAAAATTATAAAACTCATTAAAACCCAATCAATTAGTAATGTTTTTCTCGTTAGTCCGTTACCGAGATTAAGGCCTGAAAGGTACTATAAACCACCACAGGTCCAGCTGTGTTGAGTACATAAATCCTATTTTAATTGGGTGGGTTGTAACAACAACAACTTCTTAAAAACTTACAACAAACAGTTGAAATATAGGTAGATACAGTCAAGGAGCCATGTGGTTGTAATAACCTTTCGGACGTTGTTAAGTCGAATTTTAGCGGACATTCTCATCGGTACTTTTAATTGTTTAACTTAAAAATATCTAAAGTCCTATTATTACTACCATGTAATATTTGTACATATGCGTAAACAAATGTATTTAAATCTGCAACGCTGACTTCGCTGTTTAGATAATTTACATTTTTGTTTTTAATCATAAAAATATTATTGTACTGGTCAAACAATCATCCCATACCGATGTCGCTCTCAAAACGGCGCACTATCTCTTCCGAGTGTAATAAATCGAAACTTCTCTCTAGTCCGCCGGACCCTAAAGTCTGGTCTTCTACCAGTCCTCTTACTGAGGGCGCCCATGGCTTTATATTTCCTTGGCTACGGTTCAACTTTACAGCGTTAATTTGGCTCTGAGTTTTCGTTCGTGTTTCAAATGATTTGCAGCGGCCACGCTGTTTTTCATGCACCCCATGCTGTTTTCTAGTTTACGGGCATTTTTCACCCCCGCTGTCCAACCCACCTCATTTTCAGTGTTTGTCGATGAATAAAAAATTCAGTTTATTTTTTTAGTCTATCACGGGAAGAGCACAATCTACCGCTTTCATGCCACAATGCATCAGTGTCAAGCGCAGATAGTATGAACACAAAAAAGAAAAAAATCCATGTAACAATAAGCAACTGTGATCGCATCAACAAACCCTAGTGACGAAACGACGCGACTTGGTGTCATTTTCGACAACTGTATACTTTTTAGCATCACAATAAAACGGGTTTACTAAAAGGAATCTAGAGAAAACGCAAACTTCGATTAAGTATGACAGTTTAACTATAAGCCAAGACCAATATGGTTATATCAACTGGATCAATTAAATTTTAAAATCGATCCTCTTTATTTCTTCTTAAGCTTCAGCTGAAAAAATACTTATTGCAAATAGTTAGTTTCCGGGTAATGAATTTACTGTTTTTTCATTTAACTATGCAATGAAAGGCATTACGTTAAATTATTCTTTTTATTTCAGAGATATATTTAAATTAAGAACTGTTGCGTTTAGTTGTAAAATTCTATTCTCAACTAGGAAGCTTTAAAAACTTCTTAGATTGCAAGTTACAAGTAAAACATTGCACGCATGACTTCAGGAAATAATATACAACCTCCAAAAAATCAACCTTAATCGATTATAAAGGTAAAAATTTGATATTGCAGAAGACAAAGTTCAAAGAAAAACTTTCTTTTAATCCTGCCACGGACGTTGCATAACAATTACAAGGGTAATTTAAAACTCACGAGAACCAGACATTTTTTTTTTAACAAAAATTATATCACATAAAAACATTGAGTACATTAAAGTGTAATAATTTAAAGACTAACGATTGTTATATAATGCATTACAATATCAGCATACGTAATCTATTTTGAAAAAGTAAAAAAAAAAATAAGATGCTGAAGTTTTTTTCATATATGAATAGCATTTAATTCCACCGTTTTTTTTTCTTTTTAATTAATCACGAAATTTAATAAAAATATTAAAATTATTTTACAAAAAAAAAAACAAATCATAACAGAATATGAAGCAAAATACCAAAAAAAAAAAGATTCCACTCAAAGCAATATTCGTCAATATTTTTTGAGAGCTATAAGTGGATTTAAAAGTCAAGAACTAAAAATGCTATCAAGTGTCAATCTCCCCTCGAAGTAAAGAGACTTAAATATTTATTGTAATCTTAAGATCATCTTTTTTAAATTACCTAAATACTTGTTTTAAAAAATATCAAATCGTTAATTTATTATTTAAAAATGGTAAATAAAAAACCAAATCCACATGGCAAAAGTTAACGCGTTTGAAATAACTTGTTTTTGACAAATTGATATATTCACTACAATCCAACAATATAAAATACATAACATTCATACACTTCATGTAATACAAATTTATATTCTGCGTAGGATAACTAATTTGAACAACTTGACGCAAAAGTAACATCATGAATAGGGCCGACTGATTAATTCATTAATTTCTATTCAAACTGAAAATACCGAATCAATCGAATAAGCTGGCCGAGTTCACGTTAAAGAAAGCTGAATTCACTTTTACTCCAACTGGACGTTTGCAGTACAGCCAACGGATCATTTAATTAGAATGAAACGCATTGAGTATTGAACTTTTCGTACACTCACCTCGGACATTCAATAACATGCTTTCGATTGACAAAAATATTCCGAGAGCTGCATTAATCCGTCGTCTGAAAGACTGTTTGGCAAACAAATCAATACGCAATAGAAAAAAAACCAATTTAACCGTGTTTCCTCGCGAAATACCGTTTTTTTCGTTCCTCCCTGCGGTTTCTCTTCTCTTTCCATTTTTCTCCTCTATTACTTGCCGACAATATTCTCTCACTCTCTTTATCTCTATCTCAGCTCGTAGGAAATGAACGACAAAAATACTACGCCCCGAACCGCAAGTAGTTCTTTTCAATTCAGTGAGGTCGTATTAGATCGCTCAAAGAGGCACTTGACGATATTTTTCTCCCACGCGCACATACTATTTTACTCAAGATTTAAAGATGTTGCAAAACTTCCCGCAGCACTTAAACTATTGGATAGTTCAGTGGTTATACACGAGTTACAATCTACCAAATCTCGTTTATTTTATTTTATTTATGTGTATTTTTTTTCCTTAGATTTTTGTAACGGACCTATATTCTTATTGTGTATACGCGTGGAAAATGTGGACGGTTATTACTACATAAACAGACCGTTAGGTCCGGCGGTAAATAACGGGTTAAAGAACAACCATCACACTCTCTCTGGGTAGCGTTATATATAAATAATAAGGCTGAATGGGTAGGAGGGCAAAACATGTCGTAAATAACGCCTTAAAAGCCTCCTCCTTGGTGCAAACGGTTTCTCCGCATCCCCTAGAAAACTCCTCGCCGTTCTATACGTCACCGAGCGCGCAGATTCATTGTAAAAAGGTCGCACCTGAGCACAAAGCTCTACAAGCTGGCATTTCGTTTTCATAAATTATTCACCTAGCTAAGGCGTTTTTTTCCTTCGAAAAATTTATGTATTTTGGCTTTTCTTCGACCAACTATTTCTTTTGCCTATGAAACATTAACCAAAACTGTTTGATTTACCGAAATCTAAAGAATAACTTATTTCTACAGAAAAAAATTACATATTAATATTAAAACCTTTGTAAATGTATGATAACATTCCAAAGCTCACTGTCTAACCAAAAAGTTATAATATATATATATATATATATATATATTCTAAAAACATTTAAAACTTTAATGGGTTATATTGAAGAGGTACTTGCAAAATTTAAGATCTATATCTCAAGTTTAAACCACTACACACGGGATTCAAATTTGATTTTGATAGTCATTTTATAAAACTCAAAACTGAACTTTTCCAAATACTTTATTTTACTTAAACCTATAATTGAAATTTTTTATGGCTGATAGTAAATTTTATAAGGGTTATATATATATTAAAATAATTTTGGTTGAGTCGACAGCGTATTGTGACGGCGTTTAAGATTTTCTTATTATGAATAATTTGTAATATGTTTGTGTGCTTTATCTGTGTCATAAATGCTACAATGACGAACAGGTTGACAGGTGTCAAATTGTGTGTTCTTCACTCTCCGCCCTTTCTAATTCACCATTGCACTGAACGCCACATAAGTATCACTGTCTATTACATTGTTCAGTGTAGATCAATAATTTTGTTATCTTAGTTTCTGTAATTTCCGACTAATTTTAACCCCTTTAAAAGGTTAGAGACTCCTAGACGCCTCTGTTATAACCGATTCGATAAGCCGGTTGTCGGAGAATAGCCAAATTAAACTGGTTATGTTTATTTATTTATAGCGAATTTTTGTTGTTGTGTGCGCTAAAACGTTTTTGTGAAGTACAATTTATTTTTGTGAATGTCCGATACCATGTAAATTTTTTTATAATTATGGCGTCGGCTGTACATGTCTCAAGTTTCTTAGCTCTTCGGGGCTGGTAAAGTATTTTATTGAGCCAAATTATTTTTTATATCATTTCTAGTGCACCATACCATATGCACGTGTTACGGGGTTTTTTTGTTTTGGTGCCCCTATTATTTTTTCGGTCTTTCAACATGACAGACATGATATAAGACCAACTGTCATGGATAGGTATTTTATAGAAATTTCAGATATCCAATAGTGAGAGATGCGTTCTAAAACCATTCCTCCGTTTTACTCATTATTTATTTATTATTGGTGGTGAATATTCTACAATATAATATGAATACGTTCTTTAACCCGTAGTGTCTTACATGTAATGATTGAAGTATAAAAAAATAGTTCGTCAACTTGGGGCATACGGTCGGCTAGAATTGCGGTTACCATGTTTAATGCTATTCGATAATGATCGGAGGCGTTCATTGCATTTATATCGTAAAAAGTTGTTGGTGTAAATTTTTTTTTGTTTATGACTTATGTTTGTTTTTATTTTATTCTCTGTTCCCTTTGATTTACTGACGAGCTTTTTGACCATTCGGTTTTTTGCCTCGTATTAAGTTAAACTTTTTTTTAATAAATTTCCTTTAAATTAAATTAATAACAAACTCATTTTCTTACGTATTCTATCTTCAACAGACAGAAGGTAAGGATAACGGTCTTTTGTTTGAGATCATCCCATCTAAACATGGTAAAGTGACTATTTAGTCACGAGATTTTGTCGTACATCAACTGTCAACGTCTCAACGATCATTTGATACAAAATTATGTAATTAAGTCTATAATTTTGTTTTCTTTAAATTTTTATTTAGATAAGGTTAATAATAATAATTTTTTTTTATGATTTGTAATATAATGTAATACTTAAAGTTTCTTTTTTTTTGTTTGAATTTGTAAATTAAATTGGTTTTGTTGTTTAATTTTAATTATTAGACTTATTTATGGACTTTATGATATTATTAAATGTCTTTATTATGAAAATAAAATCCGGGTACCGAAACATATGTAACTGATAAGTAAAAAAAAATTGAGTTGTACACTAATAATGAATAAAATACGATAAACATAAAATATATATTTTTTTCAATGAGCAATTAATTACATAAATATCTGATTTTGACTAATTAGCAATTATCTCAAAAACTAGAATCGATCTGAAAATTCTAAATCCAGATTAGGAATCGACCATTAAATTCTATTTAAAATCTTATAATGTGTTATAAGTCTGATATTTCTAATTTTGTTTTATGCAGTGTTATTAATCGACTACAAATTATTTTTTAATTTTTTATTGATTTAAAAAATATAAATATCATTATTATAAATTAATATGCTTCATTTTTTTTTCAAAATGTATTTAAATTATCATTATTGAAAATGAAATGCCTAATTTTATATATTTACATTTTTTAGATTTTTATATTATACAGCAGAACTTTTAAAACGAGAGGTCGATGTAAATACTGCACAAAATCTATAATAATACGCAAACTTAATGTTTTTAATAAATCATGAGATTACAAATAAAAAATAGGTAGGTACATAATAAACAACAATTAACAAAACCAATAAAACAACACACTGCGCATCGATGAATAACAATAAAAAAGATTATGGTATTAAACACGAAGAGTCATAAATTTCCATTATTGCGTCTTTTTGCATTAGCACAACGAATAAAATAATGTTTGCCATACTAGTTGTTTTGCATCGATCAGTAGTAAAAGCATTAAAAATATTTCTCGTGATAAATAATTAAATAAAAAAAAACACATCATAATAAAATTAATACCTTCTCAGCTTCGCATCGAAGATAAAATAGTTGAACTGGATAACGATTCTAAAACACGGGAAAATGGCAATTTTCACTTTTTATAACTATAATAAGTGCATTTTGCACTAACAACAGTTACGAAAATTTACAGATGTAATTTACTCCAAATTTTGTAAATAGAAACAAATAATGTATTTTTACTATATTGTCATATTTTATTCTGTATGTTCAAAAAAATTTTAATTATAATATCATTAAATTAAGTGGATATAAGTATAAATTTTATATAAAAATGCTCCTTGAAATGGTCAATGAGATTATTTTGTCTAAAATTGTTAGCATTTTTTCGAAACCCCTTGTCATTTGGAAATTTGTTCATAAAAATATCAATAAAGCAATAATTACTGACTTATAAAAATATTAGACAACCCCAGTTCTTGTATTTTACAGTACTAAGATTGATTTAAATAGAATCTAGTTCAAAATATATCAACATTTTCCCATATCTATTTTATTTTTTTATAAATAGCACCCTTAAAATCAATAACAATGTAACACTATTATTTTTTTTATATGTATATAATTATATATCTTTTAAAATGATTATGATCATTACATTTTCATCAATAAATTAAATTGATCAATAGTTTTATAAATTTTAGCAATACATTGCAAATGTATTTCTTTTATTTTTACTAGTATGTACTTGGTTATATGTATAACAGTCAAATTACAGCAAATCTTTATTAAAAATACTTTTCACTAACCACCTGGTATTACTCATATGTATCTAATTACACGCATCTTAAGAAATGTAATCAAACCAATTGTTAACCTTTGAAAAGAACGTTAATCGATTATTCTTTAACCGTTTTTAATGCAATTTTAAAGAAAATACATATTATCCAAATTTACATTAAATGACTTGACCAACACGATGAGTTTGACAATTAACTAATTCTTATCATTATTAAATAATTAAACTTGCCAAAAGGTCGTAAAATAAAATTATCCGTGATTTCATAAATTTCTAAATAAGACATATAAGGCAAAATGTGATATTTATAGTCTACATACAAATTAGGTTGAATACAGACGAATGATCAAAGATATTATTATAACACATGGCTTGAAAACAAAATATTACATACAAAGTGGCGATTTTATTTTAGAATTTATCTGAAATTTATATATGACTTCTTGTAGTAAGGGACAAAAACTTATACAGTTTTCCTTTTAAATTCATACCTTACACTTTGTAATAAAAAATAATTACGAAACAGTTTTTTTAAATCAATCACTATACACTTAGGCCATTAGATTAGTAAAAATTAAAATTCACGATGTCAGCTATTAATTTGAATATAAAATATTTTATTTAAATTTATCGTGAACATCAGGTACTTAAAAATACCATAAAAATATATTTTACATTTTGCACGTTACATATTTAAAAACTTATTTTTAAATAGATTCCTTGGGTTAGTTTAACATTTTGAGCTATTGCATTATAAAAAATGTATATCTCATATTTAATAGATAATTTTAATCTATAATGTCCCTAGTAGCATGTAGAAATTTTTTAATTAATTAACCCGAGTTCCACACCACGATAACCAAAAAACAGAGTATCTCGAGTGTTTAAATTTAAGTGACAAGTATCTTCTTTTATTATGCTCTAAAATACATAAAAACAATCACAAATTATTTATTAGTTCTTTATGACTAAGGGTAAGAATCCATAAAATCTTACTCCACTACCATAATAAAGTAAATCTTAATAATAAGTATTGTTTTTCAAATAAATAAACTATTATTATACTTACTAAAGACAATAAATCTAAATTATAAACAATTATAAACCAACAGTGTTGTGTTAAGAACTGATCATTGTGTGGTAGGCCCAAGATAAGGAATACAAAATAACTGATATAACATCAGTTTCTAAAAGTAATAAATCATCTAACAACAAACATTTCAGCATCCAAGAAAAGAAATTAAAAAAAGTTTTTGTCTTAGAATCAAATAATTGTTCCGTCAAGATACTCCAATAAAGTAGCTGAAAATTCGAAACTCTGCATGGAAAAGTTTTCGTTTGTTAATTCGGTTATTTTCAAAAATTAAATGAGCAGCGTAGGATTAATGGTTAGAACAAAACAGAGTTTACATGTTTTCTAGGGGTGCCACTTATCTTAATTCCGCTCTGCCAACTACAGAAACCTATATTTGCTACACATTCCAAATAAAATACTCTTCCTTTCAGTTCTACTCTTGTTAGTGACTATGACAAAGTTCTAAATAATGTCTAGTACGAAAACTTCTCCAATTATCTATTTCTTTATTCGTCAACCTCTACGTCAAACATTTTATTATTTTTTTGTTTGTACCCATTCAATAAAAAAAATTTTTGCCCATCTTTTCAAAATCACTTTAATTACTAACACAATAACAAACATATTAATTACTTGATTGTCAATAATATTACTTTTTCTTGCTTTAACTCCACTCGTTTAATGCAAAACATCGCGATTAACATTCTTCAACATACCTAGCACATTATATTTTTATTACTAACAACAAGTAGTTCTTATGAAAAGTGTCTGATTACAGTTACTCTAAAAACATATGATATCAAAAAATAAAAAAAATGTACGTGACATGTTTTATGGAACTCATCATATAATATACTATGTATATATGCCAAAAACTTATAGTTTGATAGCAATTTAAGTAATTTTCTTCGTCTATACACCCAGAGAAAAACCTCGATCTGTATAATAAATTCATTGTTCAATTTGATAAATATATCATTACTATTGAACCTATGATATATTTATCAATTAGATAATTTTTTTTCTTGTCTTGAACAATAATTATTTATAAGAATAATTATTTTGTTCGTATTAATAAAACATTATCATAAACCCTTGATAAAATTTCCCTATCAAAATTGATTGGGGTTTTTCTTTGGGTGTACTATGAATATGAGTAAAAAACCAAATGAGTATTTTAAATGTCAAGTTTTTAAAATAATAAAATCATATTATAAGCTCCGCCACAATGATAAAAAGAATAAATAATTAATATTGATGTTAACGGAAGTAATAATAATGATGTTATAATTTAACAGTTTTTAAAATATCTTCACAAACAATATTAACTGTTATATTAATTTGTTCAAATAGTATTATTTTATCTTGAATAATACTAATAGCGATTTTGTTACATTTATTAATAGAAATTATTAACTTAACAGAGTTGGTTTGCTAAAAAATAATATGGTAATAAAAAGAGATATAAAAGTTACCCACCCTCTCTCTACAACAATTCTCATATCTAAAAGAAAACGCATTATACAATTATTATAAAATATGTTATTTTTGAATATCTATTAAGCACTTTTCGACATAATATTCCGAATTTCGAAATTGTATAGTTATAAATTATTAGAATTATTTTGTCTAGTAATTATTATTTTAATTAGATTTTGTATTAAAAAAACGAGAAATCAATTTGAGATAATTGGTTGGACGAAACACTAAAACGGTTTCAATATTGGCATAATTGCCTAAACGCAACGAGTCGGTCTGCATGCGTTGAACGTTCCCCAAAAGGGTCGTAGCAATTACGTTTGTAACATGGTCATCATAATTGAATAGACTCTTAAATGAAAATGAAACGTCGCCAGAAGAGATTTTTTAAATTTGTTTGTGTACCTTTAACCCGTTATGTCAACCCAAGAGCGGCTGTCACACAGTTTTTAACAGCGGCCAGGAAAATTATTGAGTCGCACCAGAAAATCGACCAGTAAATGTCACAAACTCGTCGACAACTTTTTAATAATTGCATTTCACCCCCGCTAAAACTTACACCGACGATTAAACGCTTAAATACATTTTGTATGGGTAACTTAAAAGCGTAATTCTCCAATGCAAACGCCATGTTTTAGGAGTCAAGTCACTCATGAATAATTTAACCTGATCAAAAAACTAATAATCCTAACTTGTAACTTGTATTAAAATCGGGCTTTAATTACTAAAATGTCAATTGATACTTTCCAACAAACAGTTATCTTTATAAAAGTGATCCAATTGAATGATTTCACGATTTCGTTAGTTTTTCATGCTGTGATTTACGTTAATCGTTCATATTCTAACATCTATTCGTAAGTCGCCTAATATACAAAATGTATACGACACTTGACGTCATCCAGAAAACGGTTTAGCCAAGTGTTTTTGTAGGGAATCGTATTCTGACCATGTCACAGTTCTATACCAGAATACTAATTTCTTTGACAACATAAATTAAAACAAGCGTTTTAAACCAATAGAGATTTTCAGCATTTCTATCACACAACCAGCAATGTATTACTCGTATAATAATTTCAATATGATAAAACGCTAATTGATTTTTTTCCTACAGCTCTCTCTGGTTATTTGTAATTACGAGTACTCGTCGTCGTCATCGTCGCTACTCCAAAGGGAATTTCCATTGAATAACGAACATTTTCCAATAATTTCCAGTGCATTGGATAAATAAATAACAATACAGAACCAAAGCTATGCTAAAATATATAATAAACCATCCCGAATGCCTGTAATGGTATAGGTGATAATGTTACAGAGTACTTTTTTTTTTGTTATTATTATTCCACAGAACTCTTTTCAATTTAAATATTCAACTATACCGTTTTCGTTCACTTATAAATAACCATGCAAACAACCGAAACCCATTAAATTGTCACGCCCAGGAAAGCTTTCAATCGAGAAGCAGAGAAAAGTATTGCGGTATTAGAGCTTGGAATGAATAAAATTTCTATTGGTATTTCATCATTTAAGTCATATTTTTCTCATTAGCAACACAAATCTATTCAATCAAAACTAAGAACTAAAAAAAATTAAATTGTATTTAATGGCAAATCTCGTCAATTAAGTATGACATTATTCAGATTTTTAATTATAATACAAATCTCAAAACACACAGCTTTTAATTAAAACTAATTATGAGTTTTATTCATTTTTTTTATTATTTATTTTTAACTAAAAAAAAATGCGCATAAATTTATCTAATATTAATCAATTGCATAAATAGACTAGTCAACTGTTTTCATTTCTAGTGAAATAAATTTTACTTATAGAATAATTTATTGAAGTTTAAATAATTTTAAACTACCCGAGTAATTACCGCGAAGCAATGTTCCATATTACTTTATTTTAAGAGAAATCTAAACATTTATAGTAATTTTAACGCATATAAGTGTTTGATTTTTTAAGAACTATTTTACTTAAATGTTACCAATAAAACGATGTCAAAACTGTTACATCTATTTTTTTTATTCTTTGCCACACGTAAAATACTCGATATTATTACCGTCGTAAAGGGAATTCGAGGGCCTCGTTTATATAACCTTCAACAGATTATTTTGGTGTTCAATAAAAAAAAAAACAAACTTGAACATTGTACGTAACTATATTATTTAGAGCGCTATAACAATGTTCAATATCGATTGCAGACAAGTTACAGCTGTTTTTTATTAAGTTTAACAGCCGGTCGAACGATCAACAGCGTACGAAGTCAATCCATTTCCGGAGATCATGTTTAATGTTTAATAAAAATTCACTTTTGTTTTTTAACTCGGCGAACTTCAAGGTTTTTTCTCTAATGACTTAAAATTCACACACATTGATGTCTTTATGAGTTTATATATATATATATAATGGATTCGATTTTCTAGTAGATACAAGAAATGATTCACAATAACCGTTCTCAAGAGGAACACTTTCATAAGGCGCTTGGATGTTTGGCGTACACTTGAAAAGTCAATTTACGCTATCCCAAAATTACAGCACAAGCAGCTTATACATATACGGTCGTCAATCAAACAGGGATAAGTTCAATGAAAACTTCAGGATTTGTTGGTTTGTTCATGAGAATGTTTTTTTTCTCAACCGTTGAATTGCGACATCCAAAAAAGAAAAAAAGGATTTATAAACTGACAGATGGAATAAACGACTGGTTTATGTAAATTCTAAACATCACTGCACAATGTCTCTGATGCGCATTTATCATATTTTTTAATACTATTCGAATGCAGGCCTCTTTAATTATGTACGACGCGCTATTAACTGCATCAATTAAAATCGTGTGTGTCGAGTACGTACAACAATCACATTGCCTGCGAATCAAAACAAAATGTGATACAAATATAACATTCTATATATTATGAAGACTTTATTACTCTTAATATTACATTCCAAAATAACTACTAAGGAAAAAGTCTGTTAAATCGTCCAAAAACAATATTTTTCGCAGACAACATTAAACTTATTACCATTCCCATTCATATAAGCTCAAAAACTTTTTGACACATTCTTTACAACAATACACAATGTGCCATGCATAGTAGAGTATTTTTATTCCCTTTTGCATTTGTAGTGAATACTTCAAAGCTAATGATTTATATATAGTTTTCAACAATCTTTGTTTCAAAACGTATTATATTTTTTTTCATCCAATAAACTCGGCCCGATTAAAAATAACTCATTTTAACAAAGATATATACAAAACTTTTACTCAAGTAATATTATCGGATAGGATTTAAAGTTAGGCGAGAAAGAATTTCGAATAATCTCTTCGCATTAAAAATGTGTTAAAATTCAGTTAAATTTTTAGAATTTATAAATTGAAATAAATGGAATAAATAAAACAATAAAAGTTTCTCTTGTACAAAGACATTTTCCGAATATTTTTAACGATGAAATTTTAATAACATTTTGTTTAATAAATAAGTTATTCTGGAAAAAAATATTATTTATTTTTCATTTATATTTTAAACGTTACAATTGTTGCAGAATTGATATAATCCAGGGACCACGGAAAAGCAAAGCCACTAATGCATTTGTCTAGGGCTCTGCGCTTTTTAAAACCTCGTGTAGATAAGTGAAAAACAAAAAAAAAAGATCACGTTTACCAAAAAAATTTAAAAAGGGCCCCGTGAAAGAATCTATGCACTGGGCGTTGCAATATCTAGCGCCGGTACTGTATAACTCGAGCTATTAATTGCTATAAATACATTTATAAATACAATTTAAAGGGTAAAACTAAATAGGCGGTATCGGTAAAGAATTTTTCTTACAGTTTTAGGTCGACAAAAACCTTTTAAAATAACTTTACGTGAAGATTTTACATCGTTGAGTATTATTCATGCAGTTTTTTAAGTGAGCCAATATGTTAATATAATATAATAATTCAGTTAGTGAGTTCTCGACATGTTTCTAATAACGCACATTTTCCCCCGTTATTATTGTGCTGCATTAACATAATTTTGTTTCGTTGTCACGTTGTTCTTTATTGTTATTATTTTTTATTTTTAGTTACATTTTTTATATTCACTACTCGCTCCCGTGGATATTCATTTGTATCCATTTTTTTCACTCCCAACTCACAAAAACTGAACCCGGATAATAAAATGGTCCCCGAACGAACGGTACACATTTATTCTTGTCATACCATTAAAATATAAATACGTTTCTCCCTCAAACAATAATTAAGATACGGAAATCTCTATATTTCTCGGTTTCATCAATGTAAATAACGATTCGACGAGAGCGAGCCATTCAACTTGTCCGACAATACTCTTTAAACAACTATGTTCGCTTGTTACACAATATCAACTCTATCCGTCCTCGTTAACATGAAACTCCGCGTGTAATTGTAACGAAATATATTTTTAACTCGAAAAAAAATGCAAAAAAGTTTGTTTTATTGTATACTTTTACAAATTGTTTTGTTCTATATATACTTCCAATTATTCATTATACACTACCCGTATACGAAAAAACATGATCGTTTACTGTTATAACTATCCGTCGAACACCACTGGGGCAATACTTACTAATATTAGTATGCCTCCGTGTGTACAGAGCTCGAACAATGGATTTGTTTATGAACGAAACGGCACGATTTCTGTGCCATATTTTATAAATACTGACTGAAAAGGCATTTATACCCACACGACCTCGTCTGTTCTACATTCTCTATAAACCATTGAAATAGTTATGCAAGCAGATGAGGACTATGTTGAATTATTCACGAACTGAATCGATACCGTTCTGGAAAAACCCTTAGACGTGAATGAAACACTAAGGAGGGATAGAGAACGGTGTTCGCGGTTACCGCAAAACGAAGAAACGGATAAAACCAAAACTCAGTGGTAATAATAACAGTAGTGTAGTACCAATTAATATTAAACCGAGTGAAAAATTCGAGAAAATAAGACTGCAGATCCTAACGAATGAGGTGATGAGGTGGCAAACGGCTGTTGTGTGAAGGTAACGCTATTCTGCGGTCATTAGAAATTCAAATTTTTACCCAAGCCCAACCACTACCACCACCAACGGATTCCTTTAGTATTCCCGGTACCATTGTTGCTATGAACACATTACTAAGACTGAATAAATTACAGAGGAGAAAATGTGTTGTTGGGCGGGGAACCGACGCGCCGCTTGTTACGCTTAGGAAGTGCGATGTAATATGAATTTCCCGACGTCTCTTATAACGTCCTGTCATTGGTATGTGCTTGCAGCACCACTGCAAGTCACCGGTACACTCTATACACGTACCCACACAAAGACGGAGAGCAGACAAGACAAGTTTGCATTGTCTTGTGAAAACTATTCAAATTCGAAAAGCGCGACCCAACGGGACCGACGCGCACGTCTCAGAGATAGTAATAATAGACTTTGCCGGTGCGTAAGTACACCGGCAGCGTCGGCTCTCGAACATTGTACAATATTATAAGTTTGTGTATGTGTTATTATATTTCTAATGTCTCGAACAATGGCCGGGTTGATTAAAAACTGCACTCACTCCGCGCAAATGTAAATATAAATTCCGACGTTTCTTTACATCTAGTTGGCGAAGGCATCTTTTGGTAATTAACTGAGTCTATTCCATCCAGAGTACAAAAGTATGAGAAGTATTTTAACAAATATGATATAAAAATGTATATACATATGTGTGTTTTTCAATAGAATTGTAGTGGTGTAACACAACATATCGTAGCATGATAATCGAATTGTCTGGAAAGTTAACAAATTTTTGCACAAAAATTTATACTCGTACAAAACTTTGTTCTTTTCACTGTTTGTTTCAAACCCGGTGTCATAACCGACCCTAAATAATAAATAACTGTAAGTCGTTCAGAGTATTTTCTCAGAAACACCGAAAACGATATTGTATTGCATTGTATTTGAAACTTAACATTGAAAAAATACAACCACTTTAAAGCTTCGTAATATTACTTTTTCGAACTCACCGAGGAGCATCATTGATTAAAACAGATCATTTTTATTAGTATCGTGAAGTGTTATATAATTTTTATCTTTATCCCAGTAAAGAAAAATAAAGCTTAAATTTTTTTTTTTAAATAAATAGTTGTATTCTAAGTATTTATTCGTTTGTCAACAACATAGTAACCACAATGGATTTTCTACATCGACTAGAAAAGAAATAATTAAAATCCTTTCTGAAGATAGAAACATTCCGTACAACACACCACGTTTTTAGTATGATGTAAATTTTATGGCAAAACGGAAGTAAAGAAGAAAAAGATTCTTGAGAACAATACTTTTTGGTTGATCAACGTAAGAACACAAGTAACGACTGACGGCCAACCATTCAAGTGCAAAACTTTTCGGTTTAAAACGCACAAGCAAACAAAAACTAAAAAGAAATTAAAACTACACAGAACAAAAGCACAAAATGTAAATAAAACAATGTTTCTAAACAGCGAACAAGAACACACTTGTCTCACCTAAAGTTAATAAAAAATGTTTGACTATATTCGGTGATTAGATTTTTTTGATTAATGGAAGGGAATTCAAATGTTATGAAATGATAATACGTTAGTTGATGGTTAATAATGCGAACCCGTCCGCAAGCGCATTTTAATATGGTCTATGAAAACTTTGAAATTTATTCACTATAAAAGAAACAAAAAAGTCCATCCCAAGAATTAATGGTAATGTTATAACCTTAATGTTAACAAACTCATGATAAAATGTGACTTGTAGTACTTTAAATTATGAAATAATGTTGATATAAAATTATCAAGAGCTCCGTTTCGAACGTTTACAATAAGATCATCAGTATTCAGTAAAAATTAATGAAATTTTTTTGTTTTACTTAATCATTTAGTTTAGTTAACGATAAAAAAAAATCACATGAATTAATTGGTTTTCCAAAAAACAATAGAACACATTCGACACGAATTACGGCATCAAGAAGAACAATGAAAATGGACTTTATTTACTCTTTCATCCTATCTCTAAATTGAAATTAGTACTTTTTTGTCTAAAAATCAATTTCCATTATTCCAATAAATCACGAAACGATAAAATTTTGAAAATACTAAACGAACTAAAGCATTTGCAAAACACAATATCTAACGGCGTTCGGTATAGGCAATATAGCTACAGTAGCGTGTGCGACATATTTCATAACGTGCAGAGAAGCACACGTTGTTGAAAATAACAGTTTGTTATTAGTATCATGAAACATTTTGTCAATAAATTACACTTATATTTAAATAAAAATTAACTGTTCAAGCAAAATAATTTAACATAAGAGTACAATATTAAACAGACAAAAATAGAAGTTTGACATTACTTTTTCATGCTATCTATTTTATAAAATATTTTTACATATGAAAACTGAATACTTACAATGTTATTTAAAAACATTTGTTTCAATGTATGAATTTTTAGTCTGGTTATTTTAAAGGAAAAATAAAAATTTAATTTCGCTTACCCGGAAATTGAGGAATAGACTGTACATTTTGTTTAAACTATACCTAAAGATTAAGCAATATTTTTTTATAGGAAGTAATCTTGAAATAGACTCCTTAATACGAAAATACAAATCAAGAAAACCAAAATAAAAATATTGGTTAAATTATTAATTTTTTTTATCAAAATGCATACGGAAGACCATAAAAAACTAACGTCGTTAACTTTTTATTAAGCTTTAATTTGTGTAAATATATAGTATTTGCTATTTCATACAATATTTATAAAGTCGTTCTATAATATTGTTGTTAACAAGTTTGTTTTTGAGAACTAATTGAATTTAAAAATTAGTACTGCCATTTTGCAAGGGCCGCTAAGGTAAAGTCCTCGTGGGTCTGTTTGCTAATGTAATTTCAAGACCTACCATTTATTTTACTGAAACGCCTATGGTGATATTATTTTATAATATTTCTACCTCCCATGAAACCACAAGTAGGCTCATCAAAGTGTGTTACAAATCAAATTAAACCCAAATAAAAATAATTAAAAATCGTCGGATCAAATTTATTACGAATAAAAACTAATGTTTTTAATTAACATATGATCGTCTTTGTAACCTAAACAATGTATCCTGGGTAGATAAAAGTTTTTATGAACATTCTCAAGTTTATCTTAACTAAAAATTATGTATGTAATAGAAGTACACACAATTGTGTTTATAGACAGGATAACAATTGAGAGCAAACATTACATGCAGTAACAATACTAATCTAATGGTTTGAAAACATAAAACATTTAATTACTAAATTAATCATTAAATTTTAGTTCTTTAATTTTCATCGAATTATTTTATTGGTTTTAATTTTATTCAAATAGGATGTTTGTTTTAACTTTCCCTTAACGACAAATCTCTTCAACATCCAATAAGCTGGTGATTATTACACAAGTAGATGTAATGTAGATGTTTATAGACGAGCTAACAACAATGTTTTACGTTTTTTGAAAGAAAAAACGATTCATCGTGTTGGTAAGTGTAAGATCGAAATAAAGACCGTTAAGGTTTAATGAACTAGGTTTAGTGGATTTGAAGAGACTGGAACAGGCGGGGCTGGATGAAATATGGGATTATGGTTTCCATTAGCGTTCCATTAGCGTTTCGGACACGAGGATTGGCAATGAGAGCTTTTCAGAACTGTGGCCAGGCGGAGGAGATATTTTCTCCAAAACAAAACATCTCCTTTGAGTGCCACATACGTACATACGTACAGAGTTGTTTCGATTGTGTAACGAAATGTTATCCCATTGGGTTTCTATTGTGTTCGTCGAAAAAAAAACAAAACAATATACCACTTGAGAGATATAACTATTACTCTCCACTTCACATCTCCTCTCGATAGCATTTTTTTGTTGAATACTAGTATGTTTTAACGCTTGTTACGTTTTTGGTTCCTCTTCAGCAAGAGTCAGACGAGAGTTTCCAGGAGGAATTATAATCGTAATCGAATAGGGAGAGGTTAATGTACTGGTAATTTAACTGGGTGTTAATGAAGACCGCAATAACCAGCCAAGCTATTAAACAGTACGTTAAAAAGAATAAAATGAAGCTGGAATGACAAAGACTTTACTGCCTTTTTCTTCTTGGTAAGATAAACAGAGATCTATGTGAGATTTACCAAAGTAGTTCATGTCAGCGATGGCGTGTCAAAGGCTCACGTTTTGAACCCACCAATATTATAATGTGGATTTGTCATCATACATCATAATCAACCAACAGAATGGCGGCGACCATCAATAAGGACCCTCTAGAATAGTTGTATAAAGGACAACTATGGACATGCATATACTTGCTTGTTGCCGACAGGAGATTTTTTTTCCTTCCATACATAATTTGTTACCTCTGATCTTACATGTGCTGGCAAGCAATATCAGTCTATAGTAAACGAACATGTACAGAAATGGTATATTCGAGAGCAAAAAATAGCCTTTAAAAATGACCCATATATATTATTTTCATATTCATTTTCTCTCAAATAACAACGATGGAACATTATTTATTTTTTTTATTTTGCGTGTTTTTAAGTGTGTTCAGATGAAAAAATCTGGACCTTTTCTACGCGCATGTACATAAATATAAATTATACACTTGAACCGTAAATATTGCAGGAGAGAAGATTGTTTACACATAAAATATTGTAAAAATAATAACAATATATATGTTTGTCCGTTCGACTTACGCATGTGACCGCCATAAAACATGATTTACATTTAATAACTTTTATAGAATGAATGGTGTCATTGAACGAATCCACCGTGAGGATATAATCGAAAAATATTTAAAGTCGTGTTATCTAATGTATACTACACGCAGTACACTGTTAGCATTTGACAACACTAGATCATAATTATACTAATTAGTGGCGACACGCAGAGAAGTACGGGTCCCTCAACTAAAATTAATTTAAACGGTACCTGTAAAACATTAACACCCTTGTAGACCTTTACAATTGCTTTTTGTCAATTCAGCCACTGTTACTACATTTTACTACGCAACCCCTAAATATAACTTCTAGTACAATTTCTATACAACGATATTCAGTTGAATAACAAAGAGATGCTTACAGAAACAGGTGTTTCCAATTAAACTTGCATGCAATCGCATAGAAACTGTTTAATAAGTTATTTTGATTCACCCAATTCTTTTTAGTTAAGATAATATCGAAATAAAATGCATATACTAAGTTGTGTCATCCATTTAAATTATTTATCATTCAATTTCTAACACATGGCTACTTTAGTTTTCAAATAAGCTATCGTTTCACACTTTTCTGCCTATTTGTTACATGTCCCGTTCAAAAATGAAAATTTTTATTATTTTCATAGTAAACAAAAATATGTTAACATAACAATTTAAAACATGTTTATTGCTGTAGATTTATACGTGGAATTCAAACAATTATAACGTTTGTAAGTTTATTCGTAAATTGCAAAATATTTATTCGAAAGATGTGATAAAAAATGAATTTATAAAATACATTTAATGAGTGAACTAACAATGAAAAATTAAATTGACAAATTATTTATAAATTAAGTACTATTATTATTACAGTCTATTAAAATTTTAGTCTAAGTATTAATGTAAATTTTTTTCCTTAACTAAGCTTATAAAAATATGATTTTATTCACTTTACTATTAAACTTAAAAAGATTGTATTTTTGCAAAGTCATATTTCTCGGCAAGTGATATCTGGAGCCCAAATGAAAACTCTTTAAAAGTCTCAAACAAAAAAATTTATTTTACGATTATTATAAGTAAATCGAAATTATTTTTATTTGTTCAAAGTATTTTATACTTGGATTTTTTCATTAAACATAACGCAGAATTTGTTAGAAAAATAATAAGTTTAAAATATTTAGTTAGGTATGTATGTGTTAAAGCTTCCATGGACTGCTTCATTATTTAAAATATTTCCAGATCATGGTGAAAATAATTAAATTAGGTATTTCAAAGAAATATATTTTAAATCTATAGCTTGATTTCTTTTAATCATATTTTATTAGCTTTAATCTAAGAAAAATTCAGAATGACATAATTAAATTAATTATACCCAATTAAGAAGCTTTAATTAATCGACATGTTTTATAAGAGAAAAATATGATGTTGTTGGATTTGTTTACAATTAAAGTACGGCATATAAAAAATCAGAAATAATTATACCTTTTATTTTGTCTATTATTTAAAGATTATTTCATAATAAAAACATAGTGTTTTTGTTCATTAATTCATTATCATTGCAATGGCGAATAATTGAAATCTCCCAAAATATACGACAATAAATATCTTAAAAAGGGTGGCAGGGATTTCTTATGATTAAAATAACGTTCGATTGACAAACCTCTTTTGTTGTTGTGCACGTTGGACGATGTGGCAGCTTGGCCGGCCGGTGGCGCGGTTGTGGCACACAACAGAAGGAGACCCAGCCGCACGTACGAAGACAGCATGGCTCATTTGCAACGCACATGACCACCGACCACCATCGTTGACGTTGTCAAGCGTCGACCACAATAATATCTCACCAAATACGGTTATCATACGCCGTCATCACGCTCATCGCACCTCATTCGCACCATAGTCGGTCGCGGACCAACGTTCCCCCCTCAAACATTAATTAATATCACAACACCAATTATAACACGCTTTTATTCTCGGACACGCGAATGGCGAACAAATATGTTAATTATTTTTGTACTTTTCAGACAAATCAATTTTAAACCGATAAAAAAATTCTCAATTTGTAGTAGAGAATTCGAAAAAAAAAAATGTTTACGCAATCAAAAAATACCGTAAGTTGATCGGAACGGCTCGCCAACACAACAGCGATGCACAGCGTACGGTTCGCCGATCTGTGTGTGTGCAGACGACGGCGGCGGCGGCGGCCGCTATTCCGTTAAGCGAGGGCAGATACGCCGGCTTTCCGGGTCATGCGCCGTTGCCACCCCAGGCGCCTAGGGATAAATGAAAGTTGCTGTCGACTTTGGCCGCTGGAACGCAGCACCGTCTCTCGACGACCCGGCGCTTCCAGCTTGTGCGTCATTGCTGCTGTGCACCTGGCTCCCGCGGTGGTTGGCGGCGAGGAATGTGATAGTCGCCACCGCTGCCGTCGCTGTCGGCCTTTATTCGCACTCGACCTATTTTAGTGTTCTTCGCTTGTTCGCCGCTACTCTATACAATATAATAATAATAATAACTCGTACAACTCGCAACGGCCACCGCTCATACTCTCTGCCATTACCGGTGGCCAACCGGTGTTTTCGTATAACAATGGTATAGACGTCGCTGCCTCACACCGATGCGACAATGTTATATCCAACACCACCACGGTGCCATTATCAATGCAAGTGCTGCACACGTTCTCCCTTCCTTCTCTTTACTCTTCCTAACCCCTTGAAATATTCCATTATATTTACTTCACAAAAACACTCGCTTCTTTTATATATACACTTCTTAAGCCATTGACTAAATTCACATTTTTATTCAGTAGACCACAACAGACAAATTAGCCATTTGACTACAAGTAAATACATACATGAAGAATAATTTTTTTTATTCAATATTATACACAGTATCGAAACTTGAGAATTATATAACTTAAGTAATATAAACCAGTCTCTAAAGAAAAAAATACATCAGTTAAAGATAAACGTGGTAAATTTTTGAAAATGGGTCGTCAAATATTCTTATAAATTACAAATATTGTGGTGTAAATATAAAAGTTGCTAAGAAAATAACTTTGAGTAAAACTTATATTATTTTAGTAGTCATAGCATGAGTAGTCAACCTGCATACATTAGGAATAGTTCTTCTTCTCGCACGCCTTTTCCCTAACTACTTAGAGCCGGCCACCCGTATACTAAAATTACACTTGACATGATCTCTCACGTCATCATACACACACCAGCAGCCTTCATTTCACCCCCCAATGTACCCAATAACTTTTTTAAAGTCTTCCTCTTCTTCCTTCAATGTTCATTTTCATAACCGTGCTTACAGATCCCAATTTCTCTCTTCTCATAACATTTAAGCCTTTTATTATTTTCGGGGGCGTTTTATAAGATGCGTCAAGAAGTGAAAGAAAAAATTATTAATTAAAAAATTCTTTTCTAATATGTATAAATGATTTACAAATATAATAAAACATTTTTTTATGATGATATAATACCAAATAAACTTAAAAGAATTTTTTTTAACTTTTGATACTTTGTAAATATTCTAAAACATTATGATTAAATAACGTATTTATTTGAGCCATTTTAAAAGATTCAAGTTTTTGAAAATTTGTTATCAGAATATATAATAGCGTAGAAACATGTTTCGTTTTAGGGAATATACTCCCTAATACCTCCTAATACTTCCCTAAAACTATAAACCCAGTTAGATCATATAACTAAGTTATTAAAGCCTATTAATACAAACTTGTTCTAGTTGATTATGTATTTGGAATAACTTAACAAAATTTGTAAATTCACATAAATCTACTCTCTGATCAGATATAATTTAAGACTGACTGCAAATTAATATCCATTCACGTTTATCATAAGTTTGTTATTAATACTAATCATCAATTTAGTTTCGAAAGACATGATATAATAAAATGTGTGTTGATAAATTATTTCTGAGGTAGTCAGTCTTACAATCGGTAGTTCATTATCTTCAATAATACCTCTTCAAAGTTTAAATACCATATCCAACAAGTAGCTTGATATTATTGTGATATTTATACACTTAATAACAATAAACATAACGACGTATCTTATCAATAAACTTTTGCGAACACGAATTTTTCTTAGTATGACATTTTAACGCTTTTTATTAGAACATACGACCTCCCGTGTTGGGCGTATTTTCATTTCCAATAATTATTCGAAGAAATATTTATTCAAACAAAAAGTTATTAATTTAGTAATTTTATCAATTATTTGAATAAAAATGTATTTTTATTATTTGAATTGACGATTCCAAGTAGTTGGGATTAAGGCGACGAAAAAGAATAAGAATTATTTGAATAGCTTTGAAACACTATTATTCCAGCCAAAATAATAATAATCACATTTTATAATAATACATTTTTGTTCGAATAAATATGTGTTCAAAATTATTCATATACATTTTTACTTAAATAATGATATTTGAAAATTATTCGTATAATTTTTTATTTATATGATTACATAAATACATTTTTTTTCAAATAATACTATACTCGATTACCCCTTATCATAAAATAACCAAGCCAATGATATAAATGTGAATGTACTTTTATTTTCATTCGATTTTTATTTCAATTTAAATTCATCTCTTAAAAAATATTGCTAATGCTTGTGAGAACGGAAAACTTATGTAGCTCTGTGTATCGAAATCAAACCTATACATGGAGGCACAGCGCATTACCGACTAAGTTAGGTAAGCCACCTACCAAGCTCATTTGTAAATACTAACTCATTTCACAGGTTATTTGGATTAATTTGGATAACCTAAAGTTCCAATTAATCAGATCATTATTATGTACCAAAGTTATTAGATAGAAGAAGTTGCTTCAAAGTCATGTAAACAAAACCATACCTAGCGCTTCGTTCTCTATTTAGTGGCATCACCCCGTTGTAAAAAAACAAGTGGCTGTATACATCTCACATAATACAACCAATTTTCAATATTAAAATAAAGTACTGGTATTATTTAAGCATAATATTTATATATGATTATATTTCTCTTAATCCCCGTCTTATATTGATAATATATTTAATGATATACTATATAAACTAAAATAGCTTTCAAAAATTTAAATACATATAAAGAAAAGTATCTTTTTTGAGATTATTCATTTATTTTACCAACATTTTTTACTCTATTCGCCTAATTTAATATTCAGCACATCATTTAAATTTTTTAGTGTAAAAATAATAGTTTAATTAAAAATAAATTTACATAATAATCAGTGTTGGGTAATTTACTATTTTTGGTAATTAAATTAAATTACAAACTACTTAATATAACATGTAATAAAGTTATATTACTTTTATGATAAAAAAAATAACTTAATTATAATGAAAGTTACATTTTTTTATTTGTATGATCAATTATAATTTATTTGAATTAAATTACTTATACCAGTAATAATTCTAATAAAATTTCTTTCAGGAGACAACAAAAATGTGTATTGACAAGGTATCATGAAAGATTTCTGCATCCATTTTTCTTCATTTTGAGCTAATTATTAACAAAAATATTTATAATAATACAATGACGTGTGTGCCTCCCCTGAAATTGTGATCTTACTAAATACGCCACTGATTTTAGATTCATTATTTAGGAAATACCTACATTTTGACACAATAATAAGGTGCTAAGAACTTTTTTTTGTTTAACCTCCAGTAAAACATTCTAAATAAGTCGCTAAAAAGCAGTGCAAATTATTAAAATAAATTGTTCAAAATAAAGTAACGAGAAAATAACAGGATTTTTTTAATTTCGCGGGTTTTAAAGAATCGTTGTTTTACAAGCATAGATGGCATTAAAAGCACATCATTGAATTAGCTGAATGCTATCCCAAAAATCGAGTTTGAGAAGTGTTTAGAGGATTAGAAGAAGCGTTGGCACAATTGCATAATATCTTATGACGAATAAATAAATATTTTTTTCAAAAAACGAAAATTTCCATTATTTTCTGAACACACCTCGTACAAAAATTATGTGCCATGCCTATAAGTTTTAGGTATTTTTTCCAAAATATGATAGTGATTTACAAATAGTCATCATTTTTTTTTTTGTAAACACATCATTAATAATTAGTAGTCGCCTGTTTAGAAGTTTGTTTTAAGAAAAAAATTTGATTATGCTGAGAATTATTGATTATATATAAAAGAATTCCCATATAAAATGGTACCCCGCGGAACATGGCTACTTTTTACTTCTCTCATAAGCAGCTCCAATTAAAAATGTTATGGGAACGAAAATTTGGTAACGATAAACGATTATTTATTACAAGAAAAATGTATTAATCGCATAATTTTTATTTTCATTTTTCATTATGCTATTTGCTAATATTTAACATCCTCTTTCAAAGCCTATCCTTATGTTAGAAAAGACAAAAACATACATAAAATATTAAAATTAGTATTAAGTTAACTCCAATTATAAAATAATATAATTATATCATACATTGCAAAAGTAATTTAAAAATGTTTAAAAAATTGTAACAAGCATTGAAATTTCAATCAAAACAAAATTTGTATGACCCGAACTTTAAAATACTTCCTTTCAGGTTATCTAATATGTATATAAAATGTCTGAACGTAATTTATCGCAGTATAGTTTTAGTTTTATGTAACACAAAATTTGTTACATTATGCTGTCATAATCAATAACATTATGACAACATACATGAAATTAAAAAACTTAAATTTTAAGAATTAAGATTTTTTTTATAAATTTTATAAAATTTTAATTTTGTTTATATTTACTAGTGTCTAATTGTTGGGAGTTAAATGCAGTGATTATTTGAAAAGTACATCGTTTGATGAATTAGCGTATTTTCAGTAATAACTTCATAGTATACCAAACATTACATCAATAATTATTCTATTGAAACACAACTTGATTATATTTATAGCAAATAGATAAATACCTTAAAAATCCTGGTTATCGTCGATTAACTTCACGTTTATTTCATTTGCTCTTTCAAATTTTTCAACTAACCAAATTTTATCTTTTCTACGTAAAATAAAGTAGAACTTAAATGTTTAAATGGCTACAAACAACTTTTTGTCCTAACACATCCTAACTAAAATGAACTATTAATATGATTTAAAAGCTAAAAATTTTCAAACAAATCTAAAACTACATATAAACGAACTTAAAAATAACTATTTTTTAATTATATAGTACTTATGAATTGAAAATTTTACAAAAATAAAAATTGTATTGCTCTTACGTAACATTTCAGCGGCGACGACAAGTTCAATTGTTTGCAACGATGTTTGCCGTTACTGAACAAATGTAGCCAACTTAACGCGTGTAAAAATAAAATTTTTGGAACAGATATTAGAACAATTTAAGGTACTGATATCGTTAGAGTAATTTTTGACTTTTGAAAAAAATTATTCAAAATAAAGTGAAGAAAAATTTTAAAAATGTATGTACAAAGGTTTTTAATTTTACTTTTACCATTCTTGTACTGAAAATAAATTTGAAAAAAAAAATTAATTTCGATTCTTAGATTATTGATTAGTAATGAATAACATTTTTATATTAAAAAAGTTAGTTACGCATAATATAAATTGAAAAAAATTGTAGTATAAGTCAGTGACGTAACCTAGGGACACCAAAAGAACTACAATCCTAACATAAGCCAGTTTATTACTATAAACCGTATATGACTTTGCCATTAGTAATAGTATATGATGAAGAAAAAAAAAGGTCCTTAGCACCTTCTTAAGAAAAAATTCTAGCTGTACTACAATACTAGGCCATAAATAATTAAGTAATGCGCAGTATCGTAAAGAAAAAAAAATATTCGACCATAACTCCTGCTAATCTCTCAATTCGAATACTGCAAACACACAATATCACTTTTCATATATGGATCCCACTATCTAACTAACTACTATCATGTCAACCAAATGAATATTTTTTTTTTCAAAAACGTGAAAATTGTTTACTTGTATAAATAAAAAAACTCAGCACAATGGGGTCGTGGCACAGTGGTTACGTGGCATAGTTGAGTCAAGTATAATGATATCTGACATCGATTAAAATCACTATCATAAAAAACGCTTCGATGCAAATCTTTAGATAGTGTTTAATTTTTAAAAATTTGTTGGATTATTCCGAAAGCTACATGATCTGCTAGTTCCTTAGTAATATCCTGATTCAGATAAAGTATGTCGAAAGAAAATGGGATTATTAAAAAATATTATTTCTCATAAAATATTATGTTGATCCATACACTTTTCAATAAGTTATAGCATTATAAAGTTAAAAATGTAAAAAATAAAATCGAGAATTTTCATACAAAAATAGTATTTGATAGCCATTTTCACCATGAAGACAAGTCCAGAGGTCAGATTTTTTTTTTCATAATAAAGTACATTAAATTATCTTTAATTTAAGATATATATAAAAGTGTCAGACCTTCCGGAACACTTTCAAAAGTTAATTTTTTGTGAAAAAGTTGTCATTTTAAATCCTCCCTGTGGGCAGGTAAAGGGTCAAATTTATAAAAAAAATATACCAAATGATAGGTAAAGACATCAAGCATCTATATAAAAAAAGAATTATATTGATCCATACATTTTCCAAAAAGTTATAGCATTATTAAGTTAAAAATATAAAAAAGAATTATTTTACAAAAATCGTAATTTTTTTATTAAATTTGATGTCTATTTTCACCACGAAGACAAGTCCAGAGGTCAAATTTTTATTTTCATAATAAAGTATATTACATTACCTTTAATTTAAGATATATATAAAAGTGTCAGACCTTCCGGAACACTTTCAAAAGTTAAGTTGAAAAAGTTGTCATTTTAAATCCCTCCCTGTGGGCAGGTAAAGGGTTAAATTTGTAAAAATAATATACCAAATGATAAATAAGACATTAAACATCTAAAAAAAAAAAAATTATATTGATATGTTCATTTTTAAAAAAATTATGGTAGTTTTTAGTAAAAAAAATTTTGAAAATTAGCGATTTTTAAATTTGTAATATTTTTGGAGGTTTCCCCCATTTACGGAGAACGAGGGAAATTTTTTTAATTTTTGTGGGTAATTTCTTCGACTAGATATGATTTGTGATCTTTTGACGTATCATTGAAAGAAATCCGTTCGGTGAGAGCTGAGAAAAAGTGGTAACAGACAAAAAAAAACACATCATAGTAAAACCAATACATTCTTAGCTTTTTAAAATAAAGCTAATATTATGTACTATATATTGAAGAAAAAATTTTTTTCCGATGACTTATCTTTTATGTGTAAATTGTCGCTGCAGTTAAAAAACTTGCAATTTTGGTGTTAAAATTTACAATTTCATATTTTATTTTTTCAACTTTAAATTACTATAACTTTTATGTATGAATCAATACAATTTTTTTTCATTTATTTCTTTCATTTAACATATTTTAACTTTTATGCGAAGCTGAGAAGGTATGAATTTTACTATGATGTATATATTTTTAATATTTTCTTTTTTGTGTCTCAAAATTCTCAGCTGCCACTGCACCGATTTTTCTCAACGATACGTCAAAAGATCACAAATAGTATCTAGTTGAAGACATTATCCTCAAAAGTTGAAAAAATTTCACTCGTTCCCCATAAATGGAGGAAATCTCTAAAAAAATTACAAATTTAAAAATCGCCAATTTTCGACCTTTTTTCAATTTATTTTATTTAAAACTGCCATAACTTTTTTAAAAATGACCAAATAGATATAATTTTTTTTTTATAGATGTATGATGTCTTTACCTATCATTTGACAATTTTTTATACAAATCTGACCATTTACCTGCCCACAGGGCGATTCAAAATAACAACTTTTTTACAAAAAATTAACTTTTGAAAGTGTTCGGAAATACTGACTCTTTTATATATACCTTAAATTAAAGCTTATGTAATATACTTTAATTACCCGCAAGGGAATCCGCAAGGATTACGGGCCTAACAACCCCGCGGACCCTAGTTATTTCAGTGGGGGTGGCAACACGTACCACTGCTCTTAGCCGGTCATGACTTTGATTAGTTGGGACCGGTAGGCCTGGGCATACCTGCTTGCTAACAGCGAATAGGCCCTCCTAACCCAGCCATACCAAGTGAAAGGGTTGCTAACTTGTCACAGGGTAGTTAGCCGAAAGGTAAAGTGACCATTGGGATCCTCTATGGCACCTGGCGCACCATAGAGTATACAGCCTTATCACAGTATCGAGCTCTGCTGTGACGGACCTTTATTTCTCGACTTCTCGTGGGAACTATATGGATAAAAACATAGAAAAACCACAAAACAACGAACTTGTGACGATCAGGGATCCTACGGACAACCTGTCGGAACAAGANACCAGATTAAGGGGCTAAATCTAAGGGATTTTAAACTGTTTCATAAACAAGCAGATAAACCAAGAACTTGCATTTTGGTTAATAATAAAGTTAAAGCCAGCCTGATACTTAATCTATCAAGTGCAAACTTGATTATTATTAGAGTAACACTAAATGATGGTAAAAACATTATAGTAGCTTCAGGATACTTACCATATGAGGTCACAGACCCAGGTAGGGACCTAACTATGCTCTTTAATTATTGCAAAAATGAAAAATTAGAACTAATCCTAGGTATGGATGCTAATGCACACCACACTATTTGGGGGAGCAGTAACATCAACCAAAGAGGAGAGGTTATAATGGATCTATTGCTGACTACAGACCTAAGTATACTGAACAGAGGTAGTGAACCTACTTTTGTTATCAGGAACAGGCAGGAAGTCATTGATCTAACAGTTTGTTCAAAAGGGTTACTTCAAAAGATAAAAGGGTGGAAAGTGTCCTCCGAACCTTCTCTTTCTGATCATAGGCACTTACGATTCACTTTGGAAATTAACAAAGTTGAGACGGAGTACTATAGGAACCCGAAAAGAACAAACTGGGACAAATACAGGGCAGATCTCTCTCGTGACCTGATTAACCTACAGTTTAGATTGGGGTCGAGACAGAGTACTGAAAGGGCTGTAAATATGCTACAGGACTCCATTGTCTCAGCTTACAAAGAAAACTGTCCTTTAATAGAAAGGAAAGGTACAGGGCAGGGTGTAGCTTGGTGGAATGCTAACCTGTCTAAATTAAGAAAGAGTTCACGTAAGCTCTTAAATAAAGCAATGAAATCAGGTTTGGAACAACACTGGGAATCCTATAAGGACGCCCAAAGGAACTACAAATCTGCATTGAAAAAGTCCAAAAGAGAAAGCTGGAAGAAGTTCTGTGGGGATATACAACAACTCCCTATAGCAACTAGACTTCTGCGATCACTAAGGAATGGACCAAACAAAACTGTCGAGGCAATACTACTGCCAGACGGAATGTTCACCAATAATGATAATGAAACATTATCACATTTGATGAACACACATTTTCCTGACTCTACAATTAACAACAGAGAACAGGAACATGATGCACAGGACAAACGTGTGACCTGTGCTGATTGGAGACTAACCAGGAAAGTGATAACCCCAAGTGGAATAAGATGGGCAATAAAAGCCTTTGGCAGTTTTAAAGCTGCAGGCTGTGACGAAATTTTCCCTGCACTTCTGCAAGAAGGGTTAGAGATAATCGTCCCCCATCTCTGCAAAATATTTAGGGCATGCCTTGCCTATGGTTATCAACCAGAAAGCTGGCGTAAGGTTAGGGTAGTGTTTATACCCAAACCTAACCGCACTAACTATTATGAAGCAAAATCCTACAGACCAATAAGTCTTACTTCTTTTCTTCTTAAGACTATGGAGAAACTTATTGATAGGTACATCAAGGAGGGGCCTCTTAAGGAGAACCCTTTACATGAAAACCAACATGCGTATCAAACGGGGAAATCTACTGATACAGCTCTACACTGCTTAACTACTAAGATAGGGAAAGCTGTAGAGAATAAAATGTATGCAGTAGGTATATTCCTGGACATCGAAGGGGCTTTTGACAATACTCCCTTCGATGCTATGTGTGAATCTGCACAACAGCGTGGAATAGAACCACTTATTATTAAGTGGATAGAATCCATGCTTAAGGAACGCTCCATTTTGGGACAGCTCAATGAGACCAAAGTAATCAAGAGTGTCAAACAGGGATGCCCACAAGGCGGGGTTCTATCCCCCTTGCTATGGTGTCTAGTATTGGACTCGCTTATTAGAGAGTTAAACAAATATTGTTATACACAAGCCTATGCGGATGACTTGGTTATAACAGTGGTGGGTAAATTCCCAGACACTATTATTGACTTAGCACAACAGAGACTTAACACTATACAGATATGGTGTAGTAAGTACGGTCTATCTGTTAATCCAAATAAAGCAGAGGTTGTTATGTTCACTAGAAAGAGAATAGGACTAGACAACCTGGACACTCTTACTCTGAATGGACAAGAAATTAGCTTAAAATCAGAAGTAAAATACTTAGGTATTATCTTGGATAGTAAGCTAAAATGGAAATCACATGTTGAGTCAAGAATCAAAAAAGCAATGACCACATTGTGGACTTGCAGCAGAGCCTTGGGAAAGACATGGGGTCTTAAACCAAGAGTTATGTATTGGTTGTACACGTCAGTGATTAAACCTATGATATTGTACGGTGCCCTGGTCTGGTGGACCAGAACAGCACTCATTACAGCTAGGAAAGAACTTAGTCGCATACAGAGAATGGCTGCTATTGCCATCACTGGAGCATTAAGAACTACACCAACGGTCGCATTAGAGGCACTAATTGGATTGCCTCCTCTGCATCTAGAGGTGAAAGCTCACGCCAAAGCTACAGCACTAAGATTCCACAACTTAGGTATGTGGACTTTGGAGAGTGATACAACAGAACATGGTAAAATACTAAAAGAGATAGACAAGGGCTTTTTAGAATACCCCTTGGACTATATCAAACCGGTTCTTAAGAATAACATTCCCTACAAAGTGGAGATCACTACACGTATAGAATGGAATATTAACCACCTGACTGACAAAGGAGGATTTGTGATATATACAGATGGATCCAAAAAATCAGGAAAGGTAGGTGCTGGAATTTGGGGCTTAAAGCCACGAATAAATGTCAGTATGTCATTGGGCACAACACCCTCTGTTTTCCAAGCAGAGGTGATGGCGATACTGGTAGGGGCTCAGAACCTGCTGGTATACAAAAATAGGAAGATAACTATCTTAAGTGATAGTCAAGCGGCTTTGAAAGCACTCTGTAACGATCAGGTGAATTCAAAGCTGGTCCTCGAATGCAGGGAAACTTTAGAATCACTATCGAGGTTCAACAAAGTTACACTAGCGTGGGTACCAGGACACAACGGTGTCACTGGAAATGAGAATGCTGACTTTCTAGCCAGGAAAGGAGCAGAGAACACCTATGTTGGACCAGAACCAGTGGTAGGGCTCACTGAGCAATCGCTCAAAGCGTTACCCAAGAATTGGTGCAGAGAACAACACAGGAAAATCTGGAAGTACTTGGTAGTACCTAGACAATCTAAAATGTTTATCAAGACCCCTGGTTTATTGCTGGGTGATCTTAATAGCATGACTAGACATCAAATAAGCACCCTGACTGGTCTACTGACAGGACATGGTCACCTGCTTAAGCATCTTAACGCAATGGGGGTATCGGAATCGCCATTGTGCAGGAAGTGTGGAGTAGAAGAGGAAGACTCATTTCACATCATGTGCGAATGTGAAGCCTTGTCCACACTAAGATCAAACTACTTGAATAAACCATTTCCTGAAAAAGAGGATATTAAAAACCTAAAACCCAGAGAGATACTTAATTTCGCCAGAAAGACAGGACTCTTTGGTCATCTTTAGAGGTGACTTTATGGTTGGTAATGTATTAACACTTTGGTGATAACACTTAGGTGGGTAAACCGAATCAAAACAATTCGGTATGAGGTGCGCACAATGAACCAACAGGTCTGAGTGCATGGGCATTATGTCCACCTCAATAATAACTAAAACTAAATATACTTTAATTTGAAAAAAAAAAATTGTATGGATCAATACAATTTTTTTTTAAGAAATAATATTATTATACTTCTTTCATACGATATAATTTTTTTTTTTAATCGGACCATTTCCCTTAATACAGGGGGAGATTAAAACTTAAAAATGCATATAAAAAGTAGAACTTTTTTAACTTAATTTTTGAAAGTGTTCCGGAAATATTGACACTTTTATGTATAACTTAAATTAAAGCTTATGTAATATACTTTATTATAAAAAAAAATTTTGGACTTCATTTTATTTTCATGGTGAAATCGGACATCAAAGTAAATTAAAAAAATTCTTTTTTATATTTTTAACTTTATAACACTATAACTTTTTGAAAAATATATAGATCAATACAATTTTTTTTTTTTGATAAATACTATCTATATACCTCTTTCATTCGACATCCTTTATTTTAAATGTAGCTTTTGGAATAATCCACCAATTTTTTAAAATTTAACACTATCTACAGATTTGTATCGAAGCGTTTTTTATGATAGTGATTTTAATCACTGTCAGATATCTTTGTACTTGGCCCTACTAGGCCACGTAACCACTGTGCTGGTTGTTTTTTTTTTAATTAAACTATTTTCTGTTATACAACGGCGGTTTAAATTTTTAAAAATTCATGTTAAAAATAAAACTTTTTTAACTTAAGTTTTTAAATTGTTTTGGAAATACTCCGAGCTTTAAATATATGTCAAATTAAAGCTTTTAATAAATACTATAAGTTCAAAAAAAAAATTTATCCTGACACCTTTTCTTCTATTGGAAAATAGCTTTTGTATTTAATGAAAAAATTTTATTTTTATGAAAAATCACTGTTTAACATGAAATATTTGAATACATAAAACTACCATAACTTTTTGAAAAATGAACAAATTAAAATCATTTTTTTTTAATTAAAATTTTTGATATTTTTCTTTTATTTGATGTCAATTTTTTGAAAATCTGACTCTAAACTTGCCCACAGAAGGATTAAAAAAAAATATATTATACACAAGTTAGGCTTTTTCAATTTAATTTTTGAAAATGTTCCGAAAATATTATCAATTTTTTATTTAATATTAAATTAAAATTTATAAATAAAATTAAAACTATTCTTCTTTTTATTCTTCTTCGTCGCCTCAATCCCAACTTCTCATGGTTTTCATAAGCTTTAAAATAACATAATAAAAATGAATTATCTAATTTATTTTGACTTTTAGCATATTGTACACATATTTCACAACAACGTTGACTTCTATCTTTTTTCATAATATAACCTTAAACATAAATGAATGAATTTTGATCTATAATTTCTAAATCTCTATAATCAACTGGTCCAACGGAAAGGGTTGTTGAGAGTTGGAGAATTATTTGAAAACTTTTTGTCAACATCTGTACCGAATTAAGTTGGAATTTGAGTCAATATTTCATTGAATCATTAGTATAATTAGCGTTTTTTGAATGTTGAATGTAATTAAGTAAAAAAAAATTTTTTTGAAGCATTTAAAAACTGATACGGTATTGAATTTTATTGTTTCCGTTTTACTGTCAAAAATTACAAAATAAGGCAATCTTGGTTTATTCTTCCAGTTTAGAACATGTAAGTATCTTGTTGAACTGTTGTTTTGGACAATTTTAAACCCTTCCATAATAAAACCAAGCCAGATGTGGAGACTAACTAACTTTTTATAAATTTCATACGATTTGTAACATTATTACCAATTTTTTTATCAATTACTTCTAAATTAGAAAAAAAACAAGAATTTTAAATTGTTCAAAAGTTAATTTAAATGGTCGATTGAATATTTTTGAAGTCGGTTGTTTAAAAGAATTAAAAATATCAAAAAGTTTATCCATATTACTAATGAAATCTATTAAACACTTAGAAGAAAAATGTAATTTAGTGGTAGCTAGAAACGTATCCATTCCAACTACAACACTTTTGTGTTCATAATCACTTTGATCAACCTATGCATTGACGGATAAGAAAATCAAAAATTCAGAAGTTGAAGGTCCAAAAGTTCTATGATTTCCTGCTGTCTTTGAAAAATTATGATATCTAAAATTAAATTAAAAATTGTTTAACAATTTTTAATAACAATTATTGTTATGAATAATACTGATACTGTTAATAGTATTTTTTTTTTTATAAAATTCTAATTATTTTAGATGTAATAAATAATTAAACGTTAACTTTAAAAGGCTACAACTTCTTTCAACATTTTTAAACAAAAAACACTCAAGTGCGGATTTAGATCATTTTTTCACGTTTAATGCGATATACTGTATATAAATCATATCATTATGACTACTCAATGTTCCTCCGTAATCGTCTGACACAGTTTTTGATGCACCGAAAAAAATTATTGTGATGCCCTCTTAAATTAAAAAAAGGTTTTTATAAAGAACTTACAGAGTAGACGATTTGCTAATAATAAATCAAATATGATTATAACATTAATTTTTTATTTCATGTAACTTTTATTTTGTATTTTCTTTTCTGAAATTTTCCCTTTTTTAATTTTAATATGAGTTATATATGCTTGTGTTAACAACCCTGACAAATTTTGTTTAGTATGTATCAAATATTATTTAATAATACAGCGTAAAAAAATTATTGGACGAAAAAAAGTTTGAGCTATAAGTTTAACTTCTTTTTTAGAAAAATAACTAACGAAATCAACTTTTAATGCCTAGATTTAAAGGTCGAACTTGTATTAGTATACATTTTTACACGTACCTTTTAAATATTATATATTTAAGTTTGAAAAAAAAATGTTTTTATTTCTAATGAATCTTCTTCTTCTTCTACCTCGCCTTAATCCCAACTACTTGGGGTCGGCCACCCTTATCCTAAACTTCCATTTGATACGATCTCCCACATCCTCAACGCTCACATCAGATGTCCTCATATCGCATTCAATAACATCCCTCCATCTCTTTTTTGATCTTTCTCTACCTCTTCTTCATTCAACATTTATTTCTATAACTGTTCTTACGGCTTCCGATTCCTCACTTCTCATAATATGATAAAACCATCTAAGTATATTTTCTCTCATCTTACCCACAATTGACGCCACACCTATACTCCTTCTTATATGCTCATTTCTTATCTTATCTTCTCTAGTCACTCCACTCATCCATCTAAGCATTCTCATCTCCGCTACACTCATTCTCTGCTCTACTTTTTTATCAACCGACCAACACTCTGAACCATACTTCATAGCTGGTCTCACTACAGTATTGTAGAATTTACCTTTCAGCCTCATTGGAATTCTTTTATCGCATAAGACACCAGACTCGTCTCTCCACTTCCACTTTTATGTATAAAGTATTTTTTTCATTATCATTATATCGTTGGTATAGAGGAACATATTAATCAATAAAAAAACTTTATTTTTTCAAATAATTTTATCCATTTTTGATTAATTTTATTAGAAATAATTTATATAAAAATTTTTTCTTTTTATTAAAATAAAGGCCGCATCAACAAAGGACGTGATTATATGTATATCAAGTGTATATCACTATAAAATAGCTATTTAAATAATTAGATTAGGAGGTTAATAATGAGATTGAATAAAATTAGCAAATAATCACACAGATATTATATTAAGTCAAATAGTTCGGTAGCGTTGAGGAATTTTGTTATTAGAAATAATATATTATTTTTAATAGTATGACATATTTTTTTTTAAAAAACACTATTTTTTGTTCACAAAGTAAAAATGCAAATATGGTGAAGTGCTAATTTGACCAATATGGCTGCTATAGTCCTCCCTCCTTATATAACTTTATACAAATAACAAATATAAAATATTATTTTTTAAAATATATTTTACTTTATATCCTTTCGTATGTACAAAAGATTTATATTGACAAAATATGAAGTATTCCACAATTGCCAACAATTTCTATAATAAAAAATTATTGTTAATCGCTAACACTTAAAATAAAATTGTTCAAATTAATTTAGTTTTTATCTTATCTACGATTCCATTATCAGAAAATATTAAAAAAACTATAGTAAAGATCATAATAACCAAGGAGGATTTATCCACTTTAATAATAGTATATCTATAAAAAAAAATAGATACGACTATGCTATATTAAGTCTTAATTTTAAGTGTTTTCTTAATCAAAAACCAAGAATTGATGTTCAACGTTTTAGTTAAATAATTTATATTAATTTTATAATTTTTGTATTTAAATATTAACAATAACAATGAAGTATAGTGTAAAAGTAAGGCACAATTAATGTTTACTTTTTAATAAAACTTAAAGTAATTAGATTTTTAATATTTAATTACGTCTTTATATTATATTTTCTATAGATTGGAATAATTGGTGGATCAGGATTAGATGATCCCACATTTTTCAAAGATTCAACAGAACTCAAAGTTGATACTCCTTTTGGTCAACCATCAGATTCCCTTATCTGTGGAAAGATAAGTGGTGTGGATTGTGTTCTTTTAGCTAGGTATGAATTATTATTAGTTTTAAAAAATAATTTTTACTTATTTACTTATTTGCAGACATGGGCGAAAGCATTCTATCAGTCCTACTAATGTAAATTACCGTGCCAATATTTGGGCTTTAAAACATCTTGGATGCACTCATATAATTGCTTCATCTGCAACAGGATCTCTTAAAGAAGAAATAAAACCCGGCGATTTAGTCTTACTAGACTCATTTATTGACTTGTAATAATAACTATAATATTATTAACTTAAACAGAGTGATCTGTTTATTATAGCTGAATTAATACCTATAAATTACTTTTTAAAATCATCTCTTATAACTTATAAGGGTGTTAACTTTACATTTTCATATAGCTACGTACATAATTTATTAACTTATAAGGTCAAAGAATAAAGTAATTTAAATAGAAAATTACTAATTGATAACAACTTTTGAATCAGTATTTCAGAAGTTATTAACAATATAAAATAATGACTGGGCATGCTACTATTTTTATCTCTTGCAATTTCCCAGTTGTACTCTTCCTCCCGTTGTAAATGTTATACCATTTAAAAAAATAAAATTGAAACTTCTAAGGGATAATCTTAAAAATAATTAAGAGCTAATAATTCAAAAAAATGTGTATCTAAAAATATTTTTCAATATTGTATTTATTTTGAGAGTAATAGAGTGGTTTATGAAAACCCTATTACTCTGTATATCATTAATAAAACTATTCAATAATAGGATTTTTTCAGTACAAAAAAAAGAGAATATTCAATGTATGGTAAAAATGATCAAGTTGTACATATTCCCATTGAACCTCCATTTTGTTTGACAATGAGAAATATTGTTTTAGAAACAGCAAAACACCTTTGTATTCCAATACATGAAAATGGTACTGCTGTAGTTATAGAAGGTCCTAGATTTTCTTCTAAAGCTGAAAGCAATATGTTTCGTTCCTGGAATGCTGATTTAGTTAACATGACACTTGTTCCAGAAGTAAAATTAGATTAATATTCTAGTAATTTAAAATCATATACCATTTAAATAAACCTATCTGGTATAAATTATTATAGCAATAGTTTTATTAGTGTAAATAAAATCACCGCAATAGAAATATTTACATTTAAAAACAAACACAATTGTCATTTAAAAAATTGTATTTAATACATTTAACAACTTATCAGTAACTACGTTTTTTTTAAATAGTTGTTGACATAAAAATTAATGCATTTTTTATGCACTTTTAAATATCAATAGATTTTAACAAAATATAGTCAAAAGTAATATTTACTTAATTTTATGATAAGGTTATATTGGCAAAAGAAGCTGGTCTTTTATATTGTACAATAGCTATGGCCACTGATTATGACTGTTGGAGAGAGGACACTGAAAAAGTTAATGTTGCCAGTGTTATTAAAGTTTTTCAAGAAAATGTGAAGAAAATAACACACATTTTTTTAAACGTTGTGCCTATAATAGCTGAGAAAAATTGGGACTCTGAAATTGATGAACTTAAAGTAAAAAATAAATTATTATTAATTCTTTTCATTTTTAGTTCATTTAATTATTTGTGATAAGATTTTTTAAATATAAAATATGACTGATTATTGCAATTGATTCTTATAAGTAGAAACTGAAATTTAATCATTTATTATTGTAACTTAATTTAAATAGAATTAAAATTCCATTCTACATATTATATTTTAACAATGATCTTGGTTAATATTTTGTACAATAATTACAATTTGTTTTCAAAGTTTATAATAATGAAAATATTTGTGCAAAGAAAAAAATTTTACAGTATACTAAGAACACACAAATAATTAAATTAAATTTGTAGTAACTTAAGTGATACATACAATTATTATGCTTCATTTATAATTCATATTAACCATATTAGCTTTAATTTATTATGTTTTTAGAATTTAGTGCATGATAGCATTCAAAGTAAATAACATCAATCAGAAATAAAAAAAGAAAACCAATACTTCCATTACAAATTTTAGTATCAATTGTAACAAATAAAATGTGATATTATCTATTTCATGTCTGCTTTATTTACATATATTTTTAATTTTTTTATTTGAAAATTAATTTTAATATCAAATTTTTCATATTTTGTTCAAATGACTACCCTGTTAAATAAATGCAAAGTCCGTAAGCATTAATTTACTTAGTTTTTCTTTCCATAAAAAAATTCAATCAATATAATATTAAAAATTTAAGAACAATATATATATATGTAGTAATCTCCCAACATCAAAGTTTTAAAATGTTAATTGATAAAATGTTGTAAAATTTATTATTATAAATATTAGCATAAATTATTGATGTAGTAAAATTTGGTCCTGATAGCTCTCAAACACAAATTCAAATACTTCAACATTAAACAATTTATAGGGTTATGTATGAAATTACAATCCACATTAAAATCTATGAGTATCTAATCTCATACTATAAGTGAGACATATTGGATATACTAATAAAAATGAAATATTTTTGCTTACGAATTTATCATTATTTTAAGATAAAAAAATGTTGAAGCAATTACTAAAATATAATTAAAAAGAGGGAATCAGAAGTATATTTTAGTAATAACTCTTAAGAAAGATATTTAAATTATATTTAGTTTAGTATAAGAGGTAGTGAAAATATTAAGAGTAAAAAATGGCTTTAGGATCATTTTAAATATAGTTTCAAATAATCAATATAAGCAAAACAAAAAATAATCATGGCAATCGTTGATAATAATTTCATTCTTTAATGACTTAATTGTGGTAACTTTTAAACAAATGCATTGATTTTTCAAGTGATTAAATTGAAGCGTATTAGTAACGATCATTTTATCAAATATTAATCATAATTAATATAGATTGTAAAATAATTTAATTGACCACCTCTGAATCCCCCAAAAAAAAAAAATTTTAATTAGCTGTTATTCAATCACACAGTCTTAACAATTCAGAGGATATCTACAATGTCAGTATTTTTAAAGGATTAAATACTGGGTATTGTTAAATTCATTATTTACAATACAAATCAGTATTATTTTTTAACTACAGTTTAATAATTAAAATATTTTAATTCTATTAACCTATTTATACTTATTAAAATAAATAATTTTTCTTAAATTCAATAATATAAAATATTATTTTTAACAACTCAAAAACAACAAACAACGTAACGGTACTAAAACATGTTTAGAAAATATTGCTTTTAAAAACAAAAATTAAAATATTAATAGCACAATAAGGAATGTATATATAGGCTAACATTAAGTATGAAGACAGACCAATTAGTAGAATAATATTGTATTGAACTACATATTATTCCGACAAAAAAATGATCAATAATAGATTTTTTTTTTAATGTGCGATTTAAAAAAAATAAATCGTTTAAATGATTTAATGATGGGATGATTTTGATACAATTTAATTTTACGCTTTAGCATCTACCATATCTATATTTATTTTATAATAAACATATGGGAAGTACTCAGCTTGTCCAAAACCAAGACCAGGTATTTCGACACTCTAAGAAAAGAAAAATAAATTACTACAAAATAACATATCAACAATATCACTACATACATCATGTGTACCGGTAGCACTTCCTTGTTGAGCACTACTATCTAAATGTCCATATAATTGATGTAAAACGTCACGAAGCCGCTTAGTATTTTTTTTATTTGGATGCAATAACATAGCTTGAAAATTAACAGGTAAACCATATCTGTAACAAACATAAATTGATTTTAATTATTCATAATAGTTAATTTTAAACAGTACTATAAGTTCTTAAATGTATTTTTTTTCAATTTTTAGATTTAATTAAAAATTAAAAACATTCTTTCTTAAAAAAAAATGTCTGAACATTTTTAAGCATTCCTATATGACACTTAATGAATATTATTTTTTAAAAAATATACAGGATAGACAAAATTAAAAAAAAAGAATATATTTAACAACACTCCCATTAAACCTACTCTTTTATGAATTAATATGTTTTTAAGTGGATCAATTAGATAGAAATACTCATAAATTATATACATTTTATAACACTTAATTACAATAGATTAAATTTCTCTTCTAAATTATTATTTTTAAATGATGCTATTTTTGTAAATACATAAAATTTCATAATTAGCTGCTTTTGAGAAATTTTTTAAGAACGCAATGTGAAATTAAATTATACTGTTCAATTAAAATTTATATACAAGATTTACCAAAGATTTTAATTACCTTAACACAGATTCAACAAAAACACGAAGCGCTTTTACATGTATCCAAGCACAAAAACATTCACTAAAATTGACCTTTAACCATCTAACCAGAGGTCCCTATTTTCACAAAAAAATGTTAAGTGTAGTTAACATAATAATGTTTAAAAAGTGTCCTAGTGTTCTTACAAACTGCTTTTTTTTATCTGTTACAAGTTTGGTAATCTCATTTTTTCCAGCTGCAAGTTCAACTTCATTATAAGTAAAATCGCGAACAATAAACCTAATATACATGAATTTTTATTATTCATTTCTTAATAATATTTTTAACTTAACAATTTTAACCAAAATAAATAATTTACTTCTTTTCCCTAGCATGGTGCTTGAATTCTTCTGCTACTTTTTTAAACAATGTAACAGTAAATAAACCATAATCATTGTCTTGATTTACCAATTGTGTGGAACGAGGTACAATCATATCTGTTAATTTTTCATAACTTTGAGTCCAATCAGAAAAAGCAGATCTAAAGGAAAAAAAATCAAACTATTATTAAGTAATTATTAATTAGAATAGCTATAAATATATTACTTAGGAACAACTACTAGCAAAGTTGTAAGATACTCTGAATCTTGAATAAAATGTTCCTTGCGTACAATATCAACCAAATTTCTTGTTAACAAGCTGCCAGTTTGTTTTTTTTCCATGTTTTGTAAACTGCTTTTGAGATTATTGTAAACTGATGACTTAGTTTTAAGGTCTGCATCAATCTGTCCTACTTGTTTACTTATAATATCAGCTATGTTACGCAATGATTGTTTAATAGGATATTTTGCCATGTCCCATTGGAAGTGAGTTAAGTAAACGGCAAGGTCTCCTAAAATTATATTCCACATTTAATAGTTAATATTTACCACTTTTTTTTAACAAATATAATAAATTGATGCAGAGCATGAAACAGACACAAATCGTAAAAATTAAGAAAAAAAATTAAAATAATGTAGCATTTTATATATTTTTCTTCATATATGACATTTGATTTTATTTTACATATACACATATATATATATTTCGTTTTTTCATTGTTTTTTTAATAAAAAATAAAAATCATATTCAATTATATATATTAGATATAAATATTATATTTTTATATATATAGATAAAAGTTAAAAACCCATTAAACTCGCAAAAACAAAAATTGAAGAATTACAGAAAAATATCGTAATATATATTTAAACTAGAATTAAACAAAGGAATTTTTCTTAATTAATAACCAATATTTTAATTCAATTGTAACAATTTTATAAAAGTTTAGTCGAATCTTTTTGAACAGTACTTAATAATAGAAATAGACAAAACTGTTCCATGCCCTGATACAGATATATTAAAATATTACTATCTCCAATTTTTTCTTTAATTTTTATAATACAATACTGAATGATGGTCAATATATAATATAATAAAATTGTAAGGTTATTGTAACATTTATTTAATTTATATATTAAAATATTATACACAACTCAGGAAGATTTTAATAAATTTCAATAAAAAAATGTCAATATTAGCCCCCAATACTAATGACAATAAATTATCATTATTCAAATGCTAGCCATGGTATTAAATTCGAATAATTGAACACTAATCACAAAATATTGAGTAATATTTATAGAAATATTTTAATAGTTACTCTAAGATATTTTTCTTTGCTCTTACATTAACAAAAATAAATAAAATAAAAAATAAAATAGGCAAAAAAAATTAGTGTAAATTCAAACTTCCGTGTATAAAAACAATATTCTGTGCATAAGCCTAATGTGCATGTTAAAACTTTTTACCTACTATGATACTTATAGCAATAAAGCTGTTTATTTTAATAACATAAATTTTGTTACCCAGGGACAATTTCAAATTTAATTAATTAAAATAAATTAAATTTTACCTTAAACAGTTTAATATATCATCATAGTCAATTTTAAGATAGTTGAATAAAGTTAGATAAAATTAAAAAATAATAATGGCTACGAAAATTATTAAATATTATCATCAAACTAAATACATACAATCATTTTTAATAAATATATACAAAATAATTATTTTATCAATACTAATATAGATTATAAGATCAATACTTCTGGTATATCTTGATAATAAAAAATTTTGGATTCAATCATACTTTAAAAGGACAATGACTTAACAATTCTTAGAAATCATTGAAACGCCTAAGTTTTTATTAAGATGAGGTTTAAATTAAACTCTTTAGGTTTGGGGGCAGAGTTGTATAGTACATATAACTTTATTTTAAATATTTTTCATAAAAAAAAAAAATCTCGCTAGATGAACTTTAAAATTAATTTAACAATTTTAATTTTTTAAATACAATCAACTCAAGTTAAGTAAATTTTAAATAATAATTCTTCAAGAAAAAACTGTCATCTTAGCAAATTAATATAATAGAAAACTGCAATAATATTATGTTGTTTAAATTTTAGTTATTTATTTATATAGTTATATTTAATTAGATATAATAATTAATAAAAATATACTTGAGCTTGTCAATTATTATATTATTTATTATTATAAAGTGAACAAATAGCTAAATAAAATATAAAATGCCAATATTTGCACAAATACATTCAAAACAACGAGGAAACTACTATCGATAATGAAACCACAAGCTAAAACTGCATGAAGCATCCTACAAAAAGCAGCCGCTTACCTTGGGACGTTAGACACACGCCTGTCGGCCATCTGGACTTTGAATAGCTCAAGGCGGGCTCTTCCCAGCACACGGCCCACGACTCTCAAGACAATGCTGTGTCCAACGCCACACACAACAAACCCATAACAAAGCTTTTACTTATTGCAATCGCCAACAGAAAAAAAGTCATAGGCCTACCTCACTAACCTATGGTTACATGGCACTATTCGTCGACCAATTATAACATTATTATATAATGGGTCTTTTTCTAAATTTCTATCTAGACTTGACTAGAGCCACAAGTTATACATAACGTTGAGTAAAAGGTTATGAAGTATTCATTACAAAGAAAACTATACTAAGCAAGTCATCTAAATAAAATATGTAGAGTAAATTTGTGGTATTTTTAAGATCATTGAATTTTTTTTTTTTTGTAAAATAAAAGTATTAAACCAGAAATGGAAACTTTTATTTTTCAGCTTTTATTAATAATGCTTTATCAATTTTTAATAATTTATTTTTTTAACAGAGTATAAAACCAAAATTTTAAAGGTTACTTTACTATAAAACATAGTTTTAAAAATTTTTTGTTCTTTATTTATTTCTAAAATATTTTAAAAATAAATGATTAAATTTAATTGACTATGTTCAAAAAAATCATAAAAACTGCAAAATAATGTTTCAACCCCAAAACAGTCAAATGTTTAATAAATTAATTTTTATTTAATCATTTTTATGTGTTAATTCTAAAAAAGTTGGCTGACCAAGTAGTTGGAATTAAGGGGAGGAAAAAGAAAAAAATTAATAAGGCTTTTTTTAGTCAGCTCCTTAAAAAAAATAAACTTGTAAATCATAAAACCACAGCTAATTCGAGTTTCAAAAAAAAAATATGTAAATGGTAAATTAATTCTTAATATTTAATAAAGTAGTAATGCCATATATTCATATTTAGCATTATATAAGAATAGTTATTAATTGCTATGTATACAATTGCTCAATTATTTAAAATGGATTTTAACGCAGAATAACTTTATTCCTAAAATCTTTGTACTTTCATTTTATGAAAGAAATTTAATTAAAAAACAATTAAAATTAAAATAAATATTTTATTTTAACTTAATTTTTTATAAATATTTCAGTAAGTTACATATATAACACTGAATTCAAGAGAGCCTTATCTCAAAAAAAGTAGTTTTGATATTAATGATTTCAAATCATGTATATTAAGTTTACGTCAATTTTTATACAACTTTCTAACAAATTTAAATAGAGCATAATAAAGTATATTGAACAATACAAAAAATATCAAATATCAAATATTTCAATATATGGCCCTTTGCACTCATAATATGAAGTGATTCACATACAATAATTGTAACTTTCATTTAATAATTATTATATAAAATCATAAATAGTACTTCAATCCACATTAAATTTTAAGTTTTAAATTGTTAGCAAATATTATTTTAATAATTTTAAAATAATTTAAACTTTAATTGATGTTATAAAAGTTCTTCAAAACAATATATATATATATATATACTTAAAAATTCCTTATTGAATAGTTGGATTTTAATGTTATTACAAAGTAAGAGACTGAAATAATTAAAGATGTACCATTTTAACTAATGTATGAAGCATATTAATATTCATATTCCACCAAAAGATAAACTACCAATTTCACACACTACATGACAAAAAGTAAGAAAAATATTAGAATCGGAACAATATAGTTAAGTTTTTTTAATGTGCATTGTAAAATATTAATCTTTAAAAACATATTAATAAATAATATTCAAGCATTTAAAATATAAAATAAAGTAAATCTTTAAAAATCTATTGAAAAAATCATGAAGTCTGAAAGATCTTGTATTATCAGTTAAAAACCCCCTCTACAATCATATTTCACATATAATACTTTTATAACACAAATTAAGTTAAACACATAATGAAAAACCAAAAGAAATGCAAGTAAATTCAATATAATAATTATATTATATTATTATGTCATTTAACCTTTCAAATAGTATTTAACACAATTTTTTCTGTTCATTTTTAATAATTTTACTTAATAGTAGTTATTTGAATATACTTTTGTATTTATTTAAAAAATATAATGCATTAAATATTTGTTGGCCTTTTTAGTTTATATAGTTTTTCCAAATATTAAAAATGAGTATAGAATTATATAAATTATTAATAAAATAAAATTAACACATGGATTGGATGCAAGGGTATAGGAAAAACTCAACTAAAATGACCAATAAAAATTTAGGATAATGTTCCAAAAATATAGGATAAGTAGGTAAAGGTTAACTACATAGACATATCACATGAGCTACATCGGGTGTGTCATCATTGTTAGTCAATGGGATAATGGGTAAAACCGTTCTACAACTAATACATACCATTATTGGCCATCAAATTTTCTTGAAGCTTATCCCGTTGATCTTCCAAGACCTCACCCAAATAAGAGGCCACTTTATGAGTCACCTGATCTACGAAGCTGTCTAATTTTCCTAAATCATCTGACAAACCAACTAGTTGATCCAACGTACCGACTTTCAAATCAGGTATATGAAACTTATAATTGATTGAAAGACTGTTTTGTTTGCTAGTAACATTATTGAGCGTCTCCCAGGTTTGTTGACAAGTCTTGTCTCCAGGAGCCGATATCAGCCAATATTCTGTCATTTTTTCCGAATTCTAAGTACTAATACATTAAATATTAATCAATGATGTATAAAATATAAAGTTTTTACAAAATGGGCAGGGTCAAAAATCAATTATTAAATTAAAAAAACTTCAATAATGTCATACAATGTATACAATTCTACAAATGTAAAAATGATAAAAAAAATATTACTTACTTTTACAATGGAAAAAAATTAGGGGCGATTTTATTTTACTAGTTAAGTAGACAGTTTCTAAATTGGAACACGCCTAAACCGAAAGAGACCTTGTTAACAGTATGATCATTTGTTTTCGATATCATTTGAAGTGATATGAAATGGACACACCCTAACGCGAAATAATCGGAAATTTAACAAAAACGTATGAAAAATAATTTTTGATATTGAAGGTTTACGAAAGACACAAGAGAATTTTAATTTAAAAAATAAACTAGTAATATAAAATTGACATGTCTTTTTAAACGTTTTAAATAATGAAAAATTACATTAATATAATAAAATCAATAAACTATCCGTACCAACATTTTATTTTTAGAAAAGGGAATTTTTTTATCAAAGACTTAAACATGTAAATGATTGATAACATAATTTCGTATAATTGATAGAACCAGTTAATACACATGAGTTCTTTTAAAATTTAAATATTCGTCTCTTTTATTAGACTTTTTACTACTAATTTTAGTAACTTAAAATTCAGTTTTATCACTATGGCTAATCATGATGAAGTTATAAAACGAATTGGATCAGTTCTTGCTAACTCTAAATTACCAATGAAAGAACGTTTTCGAGCTTTATTTACACTAAAAAATATAGGTGGTAATTCTGCAATAGACAATATAGCTAAATGTTTTACAGATAGTTCGTGCCTCCTAAAACATGAACTAGCATATTGTTTAGGTCAAATGAGAAATGAATATGCTATCCCTTATTTAATAAAAGTACTAAAAGATGTTGATCAAGAGCCAATGGTACGACACGAAGCAGGTAAAATATAACTCAGTATAAATTTCTTGACTTAGGTTAGTACTATAATATAGTTATTATGTTATAATTAGTGAACAGATTTTTAAGTTTTGACTTTAAAATATAACATATATAAATTACATTAAAAATAACCATCAGTATAGTTAAATTTTTTGCCTTCAGTGCTAATAGGCAATGAAAAATCACTGCATCTCTTTCTCTCCTTAATATACAGTTCAACTGTATATGGCTGGAGTCAGACCAACCTTGTGTTCAATAACCAAAAAAAAAAATGTTAAAAGTTATCTCTTAAAAACTAATATTATATATTAATATATCATAAAGATAAGAACTTCTGTGATAAAAATAAATATATTGTGAAGATCAGATGTGATCCTAGAGATAATTTTTATAGGTACATGAAATAGATTTTCCCAACTATTAGTGACTAAATTATCTCAATGAGTAAAAAAGTTTACTATATATTCTAAAAATACCAACTACAAATGACTTTAATAAATATTTTGGGTTATAACACCCTAGTATGAAATCATCCTGGGTGAAGATGCATTTTGGAGAAAGTAGTAAAAAAATTGTCTTATATATATAATATTCTTGATTATTTAAATACTGTAATAAAATTATTTTTTTTTATATATATTAGCTGAAGCTTTAGGTGCAATTGGAAAGCAAGATGTCATACCAATACTAGAAGAATATAAAAATGACCCAGTCCAAGAACTTGCTGAAACATGCCAATTGGCACTGGGGAGACTTTTATTACCTAAAAATGAAGCAAATGTTGAAAACATATATGGATCTGTTGATCCAGCACCTCCTTCATCAATAAAAAGCCTAGAAGAACTTGAAAAAATTCTTAATAATGAAAATGAAAGTCTTTTTGACAGGTATAAAGCTATGTTTTCTTTAAGAGATATTGGATCACCAAGAAGCATAACTATTCTTTCTAAAGGTATACTTATTTTAAGTTTTTTTTTTTTGTTAAAATAATGTTTTTTAATAAGAAATTAATGTATTGCAGCCTTATCAAATGGAAGTGCTCTTTTTAAACACGAAATTGCTTTTGTCTTGGGCCAATTACAATCTCCACTTAGCGTACCATATTTAAAAGAATCACTTATGGATGAATCCCAGAATGATATGGTAAGGCATGAATGTGCAGAAGCATTGGGTGCAATTGCTACAGATGATTGTTATGAAATATTAAAAAAATACTTAGATGATCAGAAGATTGTTGTTAAAGAAAGTTGTGAAGTAGCTTTGGATATGTGTGATTATGAAAATTGTCCAGATTTTCAATATGCAAATACTTTAGAAAAAATAATAAGTTGAATTTTTTTTTGTAAAATTTTATTTGCCTTAATCAATAAATAAATTTTACAGCATTTGTTTAATTTTTATACTATGCTTAAAATCCTATTTTTACTTAATTATTTTAGAAACATGTAATTAGAAACTAGATTAAAATAATTTTTAAGTTACTCTAATACCAACTTTTTCAATTAATACAATATTTCAGTATACTTATATATTTCCATACACCAAGGGCTTTTTCAGTTACATTGACTATTGAAATGTATGACAAACAGTAACACAAAAATAATTTAAAAAAACGAAAGGTGAATATTTCTTTTTTCTTAAACTGATGATTAATTTTTTATCACTAGAATTTTTATAAAAAGTTACAAAAATTAAGTAAAGTAAAGTATTTTTAATATTTTTTAGCATTAAATTAATATTTTTATTTTTAAATAATATTAATCACAAGTGATCAATTCTTATTACACAATGATGATCACTAACTAGTTAATTATTTTTCTAATAATCTAATTAACTCTAACTAATTTAATTTTCCTTTACAATAACTTAGCTTTTTTCTTTTAATTAGTAAAAATAACAGTTAAGCTAAATCAAAAATTTCGTTAAAAAATGTGTCTATACGCTAAGTATGTAGTGAAATTAAAAAAAAATCCATTATAAATACTGAAATGTGTATTTTATATTTTTTAATTATCAAAATATACATTGATTAATAATAATAATAATACTCAATCCAGATGTATTATTATATGATAAAAATAATTATTATTGGTAAAGCCGCTTTTCTGCTCTCAGAATTAGGGAAAATTCTAAAAATAGCTTAAATATACAATGTTGGACAATCTTGGAACTTGCATTACAGTAATTATTATCTGTTCTACTTCATAATTTTGAATACTATTTTTAAAACTTATTTATATTTTACATACAGCTCATTCACCCTAACAAGTTAGTTGAAATTAATGCCATTTTATTTAAAAATATGCATGATAGATCTAAAGCTACAAAGCACTTAAAAATTCAAGATATTGGAAAAATGGTTTCAAACTAAATTTGACAATGCTAATTAGAAGTTAATTATTAATACAGTATCACCTTTATCATTAATTAAACATTCAGCTTTCATAGATTATTGCAAACTGACATCTCATGAAGTTCTAGTATTCCGTAGAACATTGAAGAGAGACTAGGAAAAGTTATTTGACAGCTTAATTAAAGAAATGAAAATAGGTTTTAATAACATAAGTCATGTTTGCCTAACAGCAGATTGTTGGTAAGTTTTTCATAGGTAAATTATTTTATGCAGTTTAAATACTTTCGATCCCCAATATGCCAATGATATATTTCTTGTGATTTTCTCATTGATGGTGTCCGGTCTCTGGTGCATTATGCATTATACATATAACACGGGTATTATACCCGTCCTCTCCATCATTGGCTTAGCCAAGAACCATCTTTGACATCCCAACATGTGAAAGAGAGCCACCACCTTTTGTAGCATGTTAAATTAAGATAACCTTAAGTATTTTTGTTCTTTTATCACTGACTGTATTTTTTCTTCTGTTAGCTGAAATTATTCCTCCTACATTATGACACTTGATACACTCAGGTATTAAGGTATATTAATTAAATATTTCAAATTTTATATTCACTTTCACTGACCAAATACACACTTTATGTCACCTTGGGTTTGAAGAGTATTTATTCACATTTTGCCTAGAATTTAAGAATTCAAAAAATATGCTATTTTTGTGTTATATTTCTGGATTTTGTATTTTATTTTATTTTAAAATACCTTACAAAGGTTTTTGAGTTTAAAAAAATTGTTTAACTTATTTGATTTTTATCTCATTTAGATTCAATGACTTCAATGAATTTCCAGAATCCCATCACTGAAATCTGCTCGTGTGAACAAATTTCTTATTCATATTACAATTATTTTACTATGTCATTTATTTTCACAGCTCTCGCTAGATTTTTTAAACGATACATCATATAATCAAAACTATTATCTAATTAAAGATATTACCCTCAAAAATTGAAAAAAATCATCCCATTTATCAAATAAAAAGTTGCTTAACCAGCTTTCTCCATACAAACAATTGAAAACATTCTTTTCTAATATTTTTTAAGTGTTTTAGATCAAGAGAAAGATAAATTTTGAAAGACTTAACCGACATTGAACATTAACTAAAAATATATGTATATCAAATGTAACTAAAAATGTATAACTTTGTGAGACATAGGGTAAAATAGAATGGCTAGATTGAAAATTAATTCTGAAAATTTAATTTCCCCATTTATGTCAATGATGCGTAGACGAAAATAGAGTAAGAATATTGAGGGTCTAATGATATTGTCGTACGTCGGTAGTGCCCCAACGTAGACACAAAGGTTTATTAAAGTTTTATGTATATATATATTGACGACGAGTTCGTCGTCTAAGCTCTTCTCGAGTCCTCCCGTTGGATAAACTGATCAGCCCCAATCTCTCTAATTAGTGGACTACTAAAGGGGTAGAGTTTAGACCCGTCAGCACAGTCTAGCTCAAAAGTAGCAGACTGAAGGGTGGCTCCTTGTCAGCCACCAGCACAACTACCTTTTTACTATACCCACTAAAGGACGGTTAAGCCCAAACACTAGCCAGCTCGTACACTAATTATTAAGATTGACTAAAGGACCAGCAGTCCAACCTAGACTCTAGCCGCACACACACACACACACACACACACAATTTCGAGATCACCGTGAATATTAAATATTTGCGCTAAGTCCAGATTTTAAAATAGTTATTTTATTTACGAAATGTATCAAACACAAAGTCAAATATAATATAATAATTTAACACAAAAATTAATTAAATCTTAAAAAAAATATAAAGTTATTCTTACGTCAACGACCTAACCCGTAACTCGATGTTTCTTCGACAAAAACGTCCAGTCTCGTCTCGCCCAGTATCGTCCGTGTCGTCCTCCTATACTTTTCATGTTTCCCTTTTATATTCTTTTTCCCACCATTATTAATTTTGCTTACCCTGCATTTCCCTTTTATATGGAATTATTATATTGCTTAAGAGTTCAAAAATTGCTTACTACTATTGTAAAGCTTATATTATACTAAAATCGCTCCAACCTATAACATGTTTTTATAGTACAATAAATACATCTAATTAACTAAATTTGCTCTCAAACACCCATTTATTTTCACTATGATTATATTGAGTGATTATTTTACTATTAGCCATTCAATTTCTCTTAAAATAATAGCTTTTTTTGCTTTTGTTAGTTAAATGTGTATTTCCATTTATCTGTAATAAAATATTATAACATAAGATGTTCATTCCTTACATTTTATGGCGGTGTCAACTTTTTTTTTTTAATGGCAACTTTCATATTTAACTAGTTTATAAAAAATAAAATCATGTAATTAAGAAAATTATTTAGCAATAACAACTTTTGGATCAATATTTCAGAAGTTATTAATAATTTAAAGTAATAACTGGAGGTGAGGAGTATAGGTGTTGCTATTTTTATCACTAGTTATTACATTGCGTCATTTCGCCACCCACCTAGGTATAAAAATGTTAGGGGGGTCCTTATTTTCCATTTTTCAAATTTTAATCGGGCTACCCCTGGAATTTGTTCAAAACTATAAAAAAATAATTTTTGTTAAAAAATAAAATAAAAATATTTTTGAAAAATAAGGTTAACTTTTTTAATTTTACTCATCATTTCACAAGAAAATAAATACCTAAAAAGGATAGGATGCATTACAAAAATGTTGTTTTTAGTTCATACTTTAAGACACATAGATAATGATAGAAATTTTTAGCTTCGATGCGAAGCTGAGAAGGTATTAATTTTACTATGATGTGTTTTTTTTTTTTTTTTTTTTTT
>NW_026099575.1:5168269-5209791 GCF_025091365.1 Daktulosphaira vitifoliae
ATCACTGTCAGATATCATAATACTTGATCCAACTATGCCACGTCACCACTGTGCCGCGACCCCCCTGTGCTGGGTTTTTAATTAAAAACTTTAATAATAAAGATGCACGAAAGATGACAAAATTGCTCAAGGGTACCGAACTATTTGAATTAATATAATATCTGTATAACTTATGTGTTAGTGACCAACTTTTATTCACTCTCATTGTTAACCTAATGTAATTATTTAAATAGCTATTTTATTGTGATATACATGTAATCACAGCCTATGATAATGTAGAGTGATTCACCCATTTATTTTCACTATGATTATATTGAGTGATTCTTTTAACGTTAGCCATTCAATTTCTCATAAAATAATAGTTTGATTTTTTTGCTTTTGTTAGTTAAATATGTATCTCCGTTTATCTGTTATAAAATATTTTTTATGTTTATCCCTTATAACTTACAGTAGAGTCAACTTTTAATTAGGTAACCTTTTTTTATTTTTCTCATTATTTCACAAGGAAATAAATATCTAAAAGCACAGGATTCATTATAACCCCTTACCAGCCCACAGGAAAGGGTTTCAAAATGGCAACATTTTCTCAAAATATTAACTTAAAAATGTTCCTGAAAAACTGACACTTTTATATATATACCTTAAATTAAAACTTATGTAATATACTTTAATTTGAAAAAAAAAATTTGAACTCTGGATTTGTCTTCATGGTGAAAACGGACACCTAAGTTAAAGAAAAACGTACGATTTCCGTAAAAAAATTCTCGATTTTATATTTTTAAATCTATATTGCTATAACTTTTAGAAAAATGTATGGATCAATATTATTATTTTTATTTTTATATTTTTATACCTTTTTCATCCGACACACTTTTTTTAAATAGGACCATTTCCCTTTATACTGGGATGGTTCAAACCTTTAAAAATGCGTATGGAAAGTAGAACTTTTTCAACTTAACTTCAGAAAATACTGACACTTTTAAATATATCTTAAATTAAAGCTTATGTAATATACTTTTGAAATAATCTACCAATTTCTTAAAATTAAACACTATCTAAAGATTTGCATCGAAGCGTTTCTAATGATAGTGATTTTAATCACTGTGAGATATCTATACTTGTCCCAACTATGCCACGTCCATACTGTGCCGCGACCCCACTGTGCTACCGTTTTTTTTATTTAATTATAACGACTTACCTTATATAAAATAAACAGATGAAATTGTTTTCTTTACAAATTAATTAAGAATCAAAGAACAATTATTTCTTCAATTACTAACATTATACAGAGTGTTCAGTAAGTTAGGAAACAGGTAAATTTTATAAACAATGAAAGCAATAGAAACTCATTTCTTTACTGAACATTCTGTATAATCCTGAATACATTATTGATAAATAGATGCACATGTTAGTTTTTTTTTTTAACACTAAATCGTGTATATTAATTAGAAATTAAGTTTTAAGGGACGTCATTCCTATTAGAACAAAAATAATTCTGTGGTACTATATACACTAATGATAATATTTCAAAGAGTTAGTCGTCTCAAAAGTAGTTCAAAAAAATTTTTTAAATGCATGAAGTCACAAGCACTAAATATAACATTATATGTTATTTTCTTTTAACTCGCGTGAATAAATTTATTGCGTTTTCGTACTTATCAACATACATTTATATAATAATTCTTAGAGAATAAAATTATATTGATCAGTGCCACATTAGATATTACTTTCAATATAATTATGCGTAGAAAAATGTTATTTTATACAGTTAATTTGATTATGCCTTGTATAGGAATATCATTCCTCACCATATTTTGATTCTATCTTCCATCTGACAGCAATAAGAGAGTAACTTTAAAAAAAAATATCTAGTATAAATCAAACATCAGAATGATTTTTAACACGCTTATATTAGTTTCACATGTATATTTGTAAATTGTTTGTAACTCACCACGCAGCCTCATCAGCCCCCCATAAATACGCCCCTGCGTGACTGTGACAGCGATGTCATAAAAAACTAAAAAGTGAAAAATAAATATAATTTAAAAGCGTGTTTTTCAGTTTTTTAAACTATATTTATTGAAATATTATATCTATACACATTTTTTTGAACACCTTAAGTATTTTTGTTCTTTTATCAGTGACCGTATTTTTTCTTCTGCAAGTTGAAATTATCCCTCCTACATCATTAGTGGTTCGAAAGCATTGTAGTTGACAATAAGTTAGTTTGTTTTTGCATAGAAAAAATTTGTCTACAATAGACAAATTAATTAATAACATAGAATCAAATGTAAGTTGTATTAATATTTAGACGATTTCTATCTTAAAACTAATTGCATGAGTCAAGTGTGACATTACCTACTAGAAATTATTTTTTCAAATTTACAAAATCTAATAATAATTTCAATAATAGAAACTGTAAGTTATAAAAGAAAATATTTAAAGCAACAAGCTCAAAAATATAATTGGACTAAACTTTTAAACTTCAAAGAAATGTAATACTATAGAAAATGTTATGTTAGACCTAACATAAACTAAGTAAGAACTCTAATATTAAAACTTTCAAAGATTATAATGAAATTAAATTTTTTTCCTAAATCTTATTTATGTTATATTATATATAATATAGTTATGTGGCGGTCGAATGTTCTAGAATGTTCGGCCGCCGCCGCCTCTAGAAGATTCCTCTGACTATTTAAGGGCAAGATCGTCGCTCCAGTCAATCAATCGATCAATCAATCACTTACGCACTCTGTCTTAAACGCGCTTCGTCTCTCGCTGTTATTTGTTAGTTCGTTGTAATATAGTATAGTTGTTATTAAATCATAAAAGTGTTTATTACTTCTATATATATTACACCTCGCTACATTGGTGACCTCGACGATAACAAGTATGAACGCCGAAGAACTACGCAATCAATTGGAGGAGTTACGCCAAGAAAACGCTCGCCTTGCAGCACTACAGGCACAGCAATATCCAACAGCTTCAGTGAATCGCGTTGCCGTCAAGTTGCCACCTTTCTGGTCCGAAAGACCGAGCTTATGGTTCTCACAGGTTGACTCGCAGTTTGCAATCTCGGGAATAACAAGTGAGGAAACAAAATTTAATTATGTTGTGGCTCAGCTTGATACGCGTTACGCCGCCGAAGTAGAGGATATTATTACTAACCCACCGCCTACTGAACGCTACAAACATCTACGCGCAAAACTCGTTGAACGGTTGTCTATCTCAGAAGAACAACGTGTGCGGCAACTCATCAATGAAGAAGAACTAGGTGACCGTAAGCCATCACAGTTCTTACGACATCTCCGTTCCCACTACTACATTACAAGACAATATTTTACGTCAACTTTGGCTCCGCCGTCTACCATCACATGCACAAGCTATTTTAACCGCACAATCAGAGCTTCCTCTGGATAAGGTAGCCGAGCTGGCTGACAAAATTGTTGAAGTGCAGCCAGCCCCCTCGCAATTCGTCCATGCTGTTGCCACGACGAACAATAAAAAGGAACTCGATGTTTTAGCCGCCATTGAAGCACTCGCAAAACAGGTAAGCGAATTATGTGCTAAACGCCCGCAACGTTCCCGCTCTAGGTCACGTAACCGTTCAAACGTGGAACTGACTAACGGCAAAGGATGGTGTTGGTATCATAGCACTTATGGAGAAAAGGCTGCCAAATGTAAGGCTCCCTGCAAGTATCAGGAAAACTCCAACGACAGTCAGTAGCGGCGGCAACAGACTGTCCGAACCCGAGCAGCCGCCTGTTTGTTACAGATCAAATAACAAAACGCCAATTTTTAGTCGACTCCGGTTCCGACTTATCTTGTTACCCTCAACGGCTACTACGGGAACGACGCCATGCCACCGATTACGACCTCAGCGCGGCCAACAACAGTACCATAAAAACTTACGGGACGGTCCATCTCAATTTGAATTTAGGACTTCGACGCAGTTTCCCGTGGAGTTTTATTGTCGCCGACGTGAGTACTCCTATCATTGGTTCCGACTTCATGGCATACTACCACTTGCTGCCGGATTGCCGTACCAAACGTCTTATTGATGGTGTCACAGGCTTGGCTGTGAATGGTAAGGTTTCCTCTGTAAATCAATGCAGCATAAAATCAGTTGCCAACACTTCCCCTTGGGCTGCACTTCTCGCAGAATTTCCGGACATCACACGTCCCACCGGATTGCCCAGGACAATAAAACATCAAACAGTGCACCACATTCTTACGACACCTGGTCAGCCAATAGCCTGCCGCCCACGCCGCTTAGCTCCAGGTAGACTAAAAATCGCCAAACAGGAATTCGCGGAAATGGTCAAGGCAGGTACCGCTAGACCTTCAAGCAGTCCGTGGTCTTCACCATTACATTTAGCACCGAAAGGGGAGAACAGCTGGCGTCCTTGCGGTGATTACCGCGCGCTGAACGCCCGAACTATACCAGACTCCTATCCAGTCAGACACATACATGATTTCTCGCACAACCTGGCTAATTGCACGCTATTTTCCACAATCGATCTGGTAAAGGCTTACCATCAAATACCTGTTAATCCGGACGATATATGCAAAACAGCCATTACCACTCCATTCGGACTTTACGAATTTCCTTTTATGACATTCGGATTGCGAAATGCTGGACAAACTTTTCAACGCTTCATAGACGAAGTTACCAATGGGTTGGACTTCTGTTATGCATATATTGATGACATTTTGGTATTCTCTAAATCGGAAGAGGACCACAAACAGCATTTACGCACTCTTTTCGGGAGACTTTCTGACTACGGTGTTGTCGTTAACCCGCAAAAATGTGTATTAGGTTCGGCTGAGGTGAAATTTCTAGGTTACCTAGTATCTTCTGAAGGCACCCGCCCGCCACCGGAACGCGTCGAAGCCCTACGACAGTATCCATTGCCAAAATCTATGCAAGGATTACGCCGGTTTTTGGGAATGGTAAATTTTTATCGCCGGTTTATTCCCAAAGCTGCCGACCTGCAAGCACCACTTCACGGTATTCTCAAAGGCCCGAAGACAAAAGGTTCCCAACCGATAGAATGGACTCCCGAGTTAGAAAAAGCGTTCACCACATGCAAAGAAAGTCTTGCGACCGCTACTCTTTTAGCACATCCTCATCCAGCCGCACGACTTGGACTATTCACAGACGCATCTAGCCAATCTATCGGCGCATGTCTGCAGCAGCGAGTCAATAACATCTGGCAACCCATAGCATTTTTTTCAAAGAAAATGTCGGTGAAACAAAGTGCGTGGCCTGCGTATTATCGTGAGTTGCTTGCCATCTATGAATCGGTGAAGTATTTCAGGCACATTGTCGAAGCACAACCATGTACCATTTTCACCGATCATAAGCCACTCGTATATGCTTTCACCCAACGGAGAGAAAAGATACCTCCTACGCAACTCAACCAGTTGACATTCATATCCGAATTCACCACCGACATTCAACACATTAAAGGTGATGAAAATATCGTCGCGGATACAATGTCACGCATTGAAGTTGTGTCTCTCCCGCTGGACTACCGAGCTCTTGCTGCATCTCAAGACACGGATGATGAACTCAAACATTTTACTGACAACAATTCATCTCTTCATTTGGAGAAGGTACTAGTGCCAGGATCTTCAGCCTATATTTATTGCGACACGTCAACGGGACGCCCACGACCATTTTTGCCACAACGATTCCGGCGTCACGCATTTGATCAGTTACACAACCTTAGTCACCCCGGTGCACGCGCAACAGCTCACTTAGTTTCAGAACGATTTGTGTGGCCAGCAATGAAAAAGGATTGCCGTTCCTGAGCACGTGCCTGCGTCCACTGTCAGCGATTGAAAATAAGCCGACACGTCTCAGCCCCACTGGGAAACTTTGAAACACCTTCACGCCGATTCAAACATGTTCATGTCGATATCATCGGTCCATTGCCGCCATCACAGTCCTTTAGGTACTGTCTGACGGTAATCGACCGTTTCACCCGTTGGCCGGAGGTGTATCCACTCGAACGTATAACAGCAGACGATGTCACTAAGGGTTTCCTCAATTGCTGGATTTCACGCTTCGGAGTACCTCAATACGTTACGACTGACCGTGGTACTCAGTTTGTTTCAGCTACTTTAAAAACTTTAGCAAAACGTTTTGGTTTTACGCTTCGCCCCACTACCAGTTGGCATCCTGCTGCAAACGGATTCGTCGAACGAATGCACCGACAACTAAAGGCAGCCATCATGGCCCACGCAAAAGACTCGTGGACTGAGTCACTGCCTATCGTGCTTCTCGGAATACGTTCTGCGTTTAAGGAAGACTTAAAAGCCACGTCTGCGGAACTTGTTTATGGGGAGCCTCTTAATCTTCCTGGTGATTTCTTCACAGACAATCAAGATAATAGCAGTACGAACGACCCTACTAGCTTACTAGATCGTCTTCGCAGTGTTATGAATAAAATCCGTCCAGTACCTGCATCTCGCCACTCAAATCCACGATCATTTGTTTTTGCGGACCTTAAGGACTGTTCACACGTATTTCTCAGGGAGGGAGGTGTCCGAGCAGCACTTCAACCGCCATATCAAGGTCCCTACGAAGTAATTGCCCGAAATGACAAAACGTTCACAATAAAAGTTCGAAATCAACCAGTTACGGTGACGATTGATAGAGTAAAACCTGCCTACTTCATGGTGAACGAAAGCACAACCGATAGCCAGGCACATGCTCCACCAGCGACTGTCCCGAATACGCCCAAACAAAAACAACCGCCTAATACCGATCCATCAACACAGCCAGTACGAACAACTCGCTCAGGCCGCCGAGTCAGATTCCCGGACATTTTTGACCCTAGCTAACTCCACTCCGTAGGGGGGTGGTGTGGCGATCGAATGTTCTAGAATGTTCGGCCGCCGCCGCCTCTAGAAGATTCCTCTGACTATTTAAGGGCAAGATCGTCGCTCCAGTCAATCAATCGATCAATCAATCACTTACGCACTCTGTCTTAAACGCGCTTCGTCTCTCGCTGTTATTTGTTAGTTCGTTGTAATATAGTATAGTTGTTATTAAATCATAAAAGTGTTTATTACTTCTATATATATATTACACCTCGCTACAGTTAGTAACAATTATAATTTTAATAATTATTTTGGAATTGGGGACAAAAAAAGTATTCTTTTTTTACAATTTTTTCTAAACTTTCTGCGTTTTTATTACTATTATAATATCGTAAAAACACATAATGGTTAAAGTATACATTTTTTTGGAAATAACTTTATTATAGTGAGAAAAATTAGATTCAAATTTCAAATCAGGCACATATTTATTCTGTGTTGTAAGATATTTTTTGTGCAAATTATCTAGTCATATAGATGAGTTATCGAAATCAAAGATTCATTTTATAAATAATAAATATTAGTAAATAAATAATTCAAAGAATGTTACAATTATTGTGAATATTTAGTAAAAAAAATTATAGGTATTTTGTTTGAAATTAAAATAAATTATTCAGTTGTCAATGTGTTGGACTATAAGACTGTAATGAGACCAGTTATGATGTATGGTTCAGAGTATTGGGCGGTTAACAAGAAAGTAGAGCAGAGAATGAATGTAGCAGAGATGAGAATACTTAGATGGATGAGTGGAGTGACTAGAGAAGATAAAATAAGGAATAAACATATAAGAAAGAGTAAAGGTGTAGCGTCAATTGTGGGTAAGATGAGAGAAAATAGACTGAGATGGTTTTATCATGTTATGAGAAGTGAGGAATCGGAAGCCATAAGAACAGTTATAGAAATAAATGTTGAATGAAGAAGAGGTAGAGAAAGACCAAAAAAGAAATGGAGAGATATAATTGAATGATCATGTCAAGTTTAGGATAAGGTTGGCCTACCCCAAGTAGTTTGGATTAAGGTGAGGAAAAAGAAGAAGAAGAATGTGTTGGACTAACACATTGTTGTTTCTTTAACGTTCTTTAAATAATTTTACCATACAGCATATTTAACTAAAATTTATTTTATTTTTTATATTAGCTATTTCCGAAATTTCTTACAAATTCAATGAACTACTATATTTTTAATAATAATAATTTAATTACTTACTTTTGAGTTCAACATAAAATAAATTATTAACAGGAAAGAGACCAAAGAAGCAAAAATCTTGTCAGTTCTATAAAAATAGCTATATCTCAAAAGGAGCACTTATAAAAATTGTAATATTTGTCAATAATTTGCGAGAATGGCATATATATTACAGCTAAATTAAATCACAATTAAAAAATCGCGTATTAGAATTGCTGACCAGTAGTTAGCGGCACGACTAGTTATTCTAGTTATAGATCATTGTTATATTTAAAATGTTATTACTTTATTAATTTACTAATTAAAGGTTCAATTATTATATCAAATTATAACTGTATATCATAACTGTTATAACCATTATAATGATTCTATTTCACTTAAAAAAATCAAGTAGTAAATACAAATTGATCGCATAAACAGTACATAAATCAGAGCCAGGTTACCGAGTGCACTCTTGAACATTAATAGAAGAGTTTATAAAACGGGATAAATACGGTTTTATTTTGAACTTTGATTTGTCCTAGTACTTATAAAAAAATACTGGATTACTTATTGAACGCTGAACTTTCCCAAGTGAGTCGCGTGAACCAATATAATGCGACTTGGAGTCAGTTCGCGCAGTGCCAACGGCTGGTTTTGGATATTACGGAGTCATCTTTTATCACGTATATTAAAATCGGTGTGTTTTAGCCAATGCGCTCGAAATAGTCAAGAAAATCTGAAAGTTTTATGAAAAGAACAGTGTATAAGGCCTTAGTGTAAAAGTCAAAGTTCCGGTTCTAAAGACTGACTGGAGTTAGTTAATAAGAAGTAGGCTGTTTCATAGGCAGACATCGTGTGGTTTAAGAGAACATAGCCTCATAGCATTAAAACATCATTCAAAAGTTATAAAACTGTATTATTTTGATTATAAATAGTTTTTATTGGTGTTATCTATTCTACTTTAATTTTAAAGATTAATATTTTACAATTATAATAAAATATTTAACCAACAGGTGGTGATATAAATCGTACAATAATAATTACTGTACGATATAATTATTATGTCATGAATAAATTGTTTTCTTATTGAGTAAATAGTAAATTTTTGTTGTAGGTTCCATACCGGCTAGTCAAATCATATTTGTTAACTATATTTTACAATGAACGATTAAATAACATAATAAATAAATAATGCCTGTTTAAGATATTGTGCAATTTTTGTAAAATAGATGTACTTCATTAAAATTAAAATAAAATAAATTATTATTAAAAGTTATTTTTATTCATTAATATAGATTTATATTTAAAATAAAATATTGTTATATAAATGATACGGATGCGAGAGTAAATCCACTCAGGGCTAGATTAATAGCTACATGAACTCTGGAGTGATACGTTGAGATGGGTTACTCTATAGAAAATACCACCACCATAAAAAAAATGATGAACAAAAAAAGAACTAGAAAAACTGTCACTATTTACTAGAATGTTAAAATTCTAGATAAGCCCCTTAAGGATGTAAGGCTTCTTCTTGCTCCCAAAAAATGTGACTAAATGTCCGTTACGGGCTAGTTAGCTGAACATTTCAATTAGATATAGTAATTATAAGTGAGTGAATACACAAAAATTATTAATATTCTAATTACAATAATTGTGTTTATATTATAGAATAATTTTAAAAAAATTCAGCAGGTTATTATACGTGGGACTATGTAAAAAATTTAATTTTAAAAATATTGGTAACTGCGATTTAACGTTGTACTCACAAATCATATATGAGAAAAAAAATATTATTAATAATGTACTGTTCTGATAATGAAAGTACAAACTTATATAATTATAACCGTCTTGCAATTTATATTTAACATATAAAATTCCTCGATAAAATATAGTGCTATGTGCAAATGCAAAATAGTGTCCTAATAAAAATACATATTACACCATATAATTAAGGTTCATAATAAACATATGAGCAGAAATGAATCAATGCGCATATTATTACCATACGCGTGGACTTAAAAAAAAAACGGTGAAAAACGAACGGATTGAATTTAATTTTTTATTATATCTCAGGAATGTCATTGAGCGGGTCTGATGAGAATTTCAAACCTTAAGACGTAAAACGGTGGCGTCAGCGAGCGTTTTTCTCAAAAACGGTCGAAATTTTACAAAGCGAGCGGGCTAGCGGCAAAAATTTTTCGACCTTCGCCAATAATTTTCCTGGAGTCTGATGACCGAGTAATTTCGTTGAAAAAAAATTTTTTGAAAATCCGAGCACGCTAAGTAATTTTTTCAGAAAAGCGTTTTTTTCCTTGTTCTATTATATAATAAGATTTATTTACTATACGTTAACGCTCTTTTGGAATGACAAACATGGAATCCTTAAAGACAATAATTAATAAGGATAATAGGCCAATCAAAATTATCCTCATTTCTAGAAAAAAGTTACTCAGTACATGACCTAAATGTAGTACACTATAATATTTCACTCTGAATTGAATAAACTAAGAAACTTGCTACTTACTAAAAATGATAAAATATGCACAATTTATTAAATAAAATTGAAAAAAAATTTAAATAGCCACATAAATAAATTAATGTTAATTTATAATTATACTTAAATTGTATATAATAAATGTACAGGTTTTATTTTAGGTATATTAAATATAATTTTTTGAAATGGAATAAGTATAGTAATGATATAAAAATAATTTAGTAAAAGAAATAAAAAAAAATTATTATTACACGAGCTAATTTATTGCATTTATATTAAAAAGGGCGATAATTTTTAGGATAATGTACAATAAGAGCATTTGTAATAGCATTAATAATATGTTTAGATTGCTCTGCTCCAAATTTAGCTTTAACAGCCCAAAGTAAACATTGTTCTATTTCTTTGACATTCTTATCATCAAGCATCTTCAAAAGTAATTTGATTACACGACCATAATGTTTTTTTATGACTCCATACCAAATATTAAAATAGTTGAAACTCTATTTAAATAAATAAATTATTGCAAGATTTTTATTTATAAATTTAAATTTACTAAGATAACAAACCTTTAAATCAGAATCTGGTGAAATGAATCGGGTTACTTGAAGCCATACATCATCTATAATTTCTAAAGTGATATTTTTTTCTATACTTTCTATTATTATTTTACTATCTGCCATAAAATAGAAAAGTTGGCATAATGCTGCGCCTTTACGACTCAGTGCTTCAACTAAATTATTTTTTAGTCTATCATTTGTCCTAATACCAATCACAAACATAATTAATTTTTCTAGAAATCACCAATTATTAATAATACCAAAAACTAATTATAAAAGTTTGAAACAAAAATTTGAATAGGTAAACTATAGTCATGGGTGCCATGGTTTACCCTAAAAATTATGAAAATGATGTATTTTTATGTAGAAATATTTTTTAAATGAAGTTAGACCTCCAAACATTTTGTTCAAAATATGTCTTTACTGTAATACAATTGATGTAATAATAATATCATGTGTAAAATACTAAATATTATTAAATTATGTTAAAAAGAAAAATTAGATTGAATTAAAGTTGATTATTTCTAATTCTTCATTGTGTTTAAAACTCAAATTATATCTATATAGTCCAATAAATGTTTAGCCACAGAATAGATGAAATTTAATCTATTTCATGGTTTCATTATCCTAAACTCCTCCAAATTGGTTTATTAATCATTTATAAAGCATTACGATTATGATACAAATTTTTGTATTACGTTTTAAGCTTCAATGCATCAGGTCTTTGATCTGATTTTATCCCATAAAAAGCTAGGAGTTCATTTTGATTAACGTTTGCCAAAACTTGATCTGCTGCATTTACAATAAGATTTAATTTATCACAGTCTATATCTTTAATTAAACAATTTGGAAACAATCGTTTGTCATCAGGCTCAATACATTGTATCCATGAAGTATGCACTGACGAATTTTTTTCTCCAAACTTTTTGGCTAAACTTTCATATAGCTTCGTAGAATCAGTGCCATACTCTAAATAAAATAAAACACATTATTTATAAGTTTAAAATATTCATTCGAAAAAATTAAATTATTAAAAAACTTTTTTGGGGAAAATGACTTTATTGTATAAATACTTAAAACATTTTTATACATTTAAGAAAAATATTTAAAAAATTATTTTTGGAACTGTTTGTATCTAAAAATAAATTTTATAATTTTATGAGACATTATAAGAAAAAGTATTCTTTTTTAATTTTCTAGAATGTCAGTTATCTTCTTTATCTATTAAACTATTCATTAAAAAGAATAATTACCATTAAATTATGTTTAATAAGTGTAAATAATTGTGATGAATTTTTTCATGGTATACAGAATGATTTTTTTTTATCATAACCCACTCAATTACTTACAGAATAATAATAATTTTTACATTTTTTTTTTAAATTATCTTTAGTTACACATTATTCTTGAATTTTTAACTATGTAATACTTATTAAGTTCATCCCTTATGCTTGATAAGGATGTCAACTTTGTTTTTTAAATGGGAACACATTTTGAATTAAATAAAATGTTTCAGTTTTTTATTTAATAGCAAATAACATTTGAACTTTTAGTATAGCTTTATTTGTTTATTAGATATAAATATTTAAAGTTTCAAAATTTTGAGTTAATATACATGTATAATACACAAGGGATTACAAATACAGGTATCTAATTGATTTTTTATGACATTGCTGTCACAGTCTAGGATTTTTTATAATTAATTATGACTATCAATAGATATACTTTCTGTATTGTCAGTTAGTGTATTTATATACTCACAACAATGTGCCTTTTTACCATTGATAATAACAATGGTGTGTACCTTCTAATATCGATGTCATAAAAAATCAATTAGCTACCTGTATTTGTAATCCCTTATGTATTATACATGTATATTAACTCAAAAATTTGAAACTGTAAATGTTTATATCTAATAAACAAATAAAGTTATACTAAAAGTTCAAATGCCATTTGCTATTAAATTAAAAACTCAAACACTTTATTAAATTTAAAATATGTGTTCCCATTTAAAAAAACAAAGTTGATACCCTTATCAGGCATAAGGGATGAACTTAAAAAGTATTACATAGTTAATAATTCAAGAATAATGTGTAACTAAAGATAATTAAAAAAAAAAAAATGTTTAAATATATTATTATTCTGTAAGTAATTGAGTGAGTTTTGATGAAAAAATCACCCTGTATATCAAAATAAATGTGGCTTATAAAGAACAATAACTACATAACCATTTAAAATTTATTCATGTTTTCCAAGAAAAGTTACAGTAACATAAAGTTTAACAAATATATACATTTTTAATAAGTTGTCAATAAATTAATAGTTATGAATATACTACTCTTGAAACTTCAATATTGATTTTTTTAAGCACATAAAACTAAACAAACCTAGTTTAGTTAACCAATTGGTTTTTGCATCACATATGGATTCCTTAAATTCTTCTAATTTTGTTTTATTCTCATCAGTTGTTTTTGAACCAGATTTTGGTTTCAATGTGTCAGTAATAAAATATTTAAAATTATAAGAGTCCTACAATCCAACAAACAATTAATATAATATTTTTCTTATAATCAAACTTAAACTTAAATCCTATTAGGGTTTTATAGTTAAAAATAAATAATAGTGCAAAAAAATATGATCATTTTAAATTAACAAGTCATACTTTTAATAAATAACTTTGTTAAAATATATTTAAATATTTTTGAATGACTGTATATTGAAATATAAATGAATACAGATAATTATTCAGAATGCTGAAATAATCTCAATGTTTTTATAATTTTCTTTTATACTTTTTTAAAGTATAATTTAGAACATTTATCTATATTACCATTTGATAATTATAACCACCTAATCTTACATTTTGGTAAAATTAAGTAAATAACACATTTTTATTAATAATTTGCTTGAAATACACTAGTAGACACAAATTTATAATAGAGTAAACAGAAAAAGCACTAAATAAAACTAGAACACAACAACAATATAGTTTTAATGGCAAAGGAATTATTTTTTTAGAACATTTTCACTTAATAAATTAAGTAACTATCAATTTAAAAATTACTGAATCAACAAACAATTATGTTTTAAGAAACTGTAACTAAACTTACAACTTTTTTTCCATTTTCATCTTTAACATACACAATATTTCCATTTAAAAATTGACCAGCTGTTAATTTTAATGAAAGTAACCTAATGATTAAAAAAATGTTAGGATGTTTAAAATTGCTAAATTTAAATTATTTATATTAATAATCTTACTTTTCATTAGGAATTGTACCTATATACAAGGTTACTAAATTACTTTCTGGTGTAATTATAGTATTTGGACACTTTTTACCAAAAATTGACGCTTGATAATGACTATTGTATATTTCTAAGGTTAAAGGATTTTGCAATTTTTGTACTAATTGAATTTGTAACTCAGAAATTTTATCTAAAAGTTCTTTTCGCTCATGCCTTACAATCATTTTAGCATGATAGTCTCCTTTATCTAGTTTTTTAATGTACTATATATAAAAAAGATATATAAAATTAATTGTAGTTAAAGGTTTTTTTATAATTTTTTAACATTGATGGTATCTATAAATGAATAAGTTAACTCACTTTACTTGAATACGCATCACCAGAAGTAATGTACTGTTTATTGGAATCAAAAATCATCCATAATTGAGATTCATATTCACATTCATATAATAGTTCATCAAATAATCCACAACTCAAATAAGTTTCAGTTGTTTTCGCCAGTGAAAATGAATAAGTTAATATTAATTGATAAATAGGCCTTTGTAATGGAATAACATCACGGGAAGACAATGTTATAATTTTCCCATCATTAGGTCTAAATATTTTAAAAGTAAAGTGACAATTATTAGAGATAATTAATATAGATTTTAAAAAATCTATGATTACTACAGAATGACATTTTCTATTAGGAGATGTAAATATAAGATAATGTATAAACTTTTACTCGCCTTGAAAATTAAAACATTTTTTAAATATTATTTACTATGAGATTTAACAAATCAGAAATCGTTTAACTCGAATAACATCGACAGCAAGTAAGTATAAGAGATATTACAACAATAAAGAATACTATTAATTAATAAATCGATACACTATTGATCTATTTATTGAATTTAAAATTATTTTACGGAAAATATTAGTTGGTATTACAAAAGTTTATTTAGATGTGAATTTCTCTGCTCTGCTAATTTAGAAGAGATCTATTTGAGTGAAAATAATTGTTATTTGCAAAAGGGATTTCCACAACTTAATCTAATAAACTAAAACTTTTAGGTTCTTAATCAATATGTTGTCCAAAGACAAGATAATCTAAAATACTTTTACAGCTACAATGAGATATTAAACAGTTCTTTTATGTAAAAATTTCAAAAGTATGTGTTAAAATCAAAAGGTCTTACGGATAAAGAAAACGGAAAAGCATTCATTCAGCGCTGAAAAAGCTAAAAAGTAATATAAAGACATAGCGTATGAAAAATTAGCAACCCCATACATAAAAAGTATATTCTTAAAAATGTTTACCAATTTTTTTTACTTTTTTGCCAACTTAAAAATTATTTTTTTAGAATAACACAATATTATGATAATGAAAGTTTTTTCAAATGAAAAACTATGGATACTAAATTTAATCAAATTTCATATAAAATTATTTTAGTAGAATTGTATTACTTTAGAACAGTGACAAGTTGTTTCAAAGAAACAGCCGGATGAATTTCCTCATTCTTAATTCCTGGTCTCAAAGTCACCGAATGGAGTCCCATACCATGATATGCTGTTAATTGTCTAGTTTGAGGTACAACACCATGAAATTGTAATTTGTATGACAAGTTCATATTTGCGGAGCTGGACCAATATTTAGCCAACACAAATTCTAATACCACATTTTCCTGTATTATAAAATATTACCATAATAATATCTATTATTATTCAATTTTGTAATTATTAGTTATTTAAGATATTTTAAATTGTCAGGGGAGTCATATACTCCCCTCATATAGGCCCTAATTGTTTAGACTACCAAGAAAATTTTAGTAGGTTCCTGTAATAAATCATTTGTTGTAACTATCTGACCTTTTCAGATACAGACTGTGGCTTTTTACAAAATTTGATGTCAAATTTACCACTTTGTAGGAGTTAAAAACAAAAAACCCAGCACAGTGGGGTTGCGGCACAGTGATGACGTGCATTGTTGGGTACAGTATAAATGATATCTGACAGTGATTAAAATCACTATCATAAAAGTCGCTTCGATGCAAATTTGTAGAATGTGTTTAATTTAAAAAAATTGATGGATTATTCCAAAAGCTTCATTATCCTATTTCCTTATTTATATCCTGATTTCAAGTTTTATGATTTATAAGTGTAATATATGAATGTATATTTATATATAAAGGGAAATGATGTTATTAAAAAAAAAAGTATGTCGAATGAAAGAGGGATATAAATATTATTTCTCGTAAAAAAATTATATTGATTTATACATTTTTCAATAAGATGATATAGGATTATAAAGTTAAAAATTAAAAATATAAAATTGAGAATTTTCATACAAAAATAGCATTCAGTAACTATTTTCACCGTGAAGACAAAATAAAGTCCGAAATCTAATATTAAAAGAGCAAAAATAATATTCATTCAAGGTCCATGGCTCTTATGTAAGAGGGAATTATAGGTAAAAATATCGGCGAGGTTTTTGATCCTAATCCAGCGCGCAGTGACAGGAATTCGTGTTCCAGCCGATTAAAGGTCCACAATTTTATTATAGTTAAAAATGTAAATTATTACGAATGTATATAATTGAATCAAGAAAAATTAAGTTAATAGGACACATCATCCGAGACAATGACTTTATAATAAATATTTTGTAAGAAAAATAACTAGAAAGAAACGAAATGGACACCCGAGGAAACAATATTTTTAACATATCTTGGAATAGAAGGAGTGATTTCAACAAGGTATTGCCTTTAATAGGCGATGATGATTTATAATTGGGTACTGATGATAACGAATATAGTACCACTGATAAAATTTATTAAGTCTAGTGCCGTGACACGGTCATAACTTTAATTAATGTCATTAGATAAATTAATTCTGTAAAGTACTTTATTTATGCTTGTAAGTTTCAACGTGCAGCAACAGCATTTTAAAGTTAAAAAAAAATGTTTTGGTATTTATTTAAGTAGACGGTCAATGTTTATAGGTATAACTTTAACTTAATAATTTGAAATGAAACACAAACATGATTTAGACATTTTATAACTAACAAGTATTTTAAGTAAGTAATTAACTTTTAATTTCACCTTAATGCGACAAATATTTTTAGAACCTTTTAGAGATTCGATTTTTTTTCTCACATAAATCTAAATACATGTTTATATTTCAATTTGATATACTAATAATAATACTCCCTAAAGGCTTTTAATTGAATTATTGGGTTTTTATGGATATCGGTTATAGCTGGCCAAAATTGAATATTTTTACAAAAATTTGAACACAATAACTAGGTAATGATAAAAATAGCCTATATAAAGGAGGGATTCAAAAATGTATGTTAAATTTGAATTAACTGACCTCTAAATATAAAAAATGTATTTTAATCCTTTTTATTAATCAATAGTCAAAATTTTGATCGATTATAATTTTGGACAAATGAAAAGTACTATTACTCACATTGTGCTGCACAATGGGGACAACTGTGAAGACTACGATAGTTCTCGCATATTAATAATCATCAATAATTAAATAAATAAACATACAATATTTTGGAAAAAAAAACATTTAGGAATATTAATTTTATTGGTTTCTAATGTATATAAAATTGTACACCGTTTAGCACAATTTCTAATCGACTAACTTATCGCACAGTAAAGTAATAATAATTATCAATAGAACACCCTAAGCACTTTGATATAGGTTAAAATTAAAAATATATTATTATTACTAAGTAGTATTTTTCAATTATTACAACATAAATACAAGTTCATATATTCTAAAAAATAATATGAAATAATACTTCTATTAATTTGAAGTTCTTTAATCAAGTTAAATGTTTTCACAGTCTTTACATCACTTTAAAAAATGAATGAAAATCTTATTTATTATATATAAAGAGTATAGTGTATAGTGTTCAGTAAATAAGGAAAAGGGTATCTATTGTTCTCATTGTTTGTAATAATTGACCCGTTTCCTTACTATTTTTGAACACCTGTAAAACATAAGCAGGTTAAAAACGCACATATTTTATTTATTGAACAGGATCCTTAGATCCACAGACTATTGTGCAATATATACTTTTGAGTGAGTTTCCATATTACAAAAAAAAAAATACAATAACCTTCTGAATTGAAGCTACCATCCGAATAGTTAAGCAATAAATTAAAAATTATGTCATGTAGTAATTTTGATTTATATAAGTAATATATTTTAAGGTTTCAGTATGCTTTAAGAAATGAAAAAATATTTTTTTCTAAGAGAAACTGACAGGAATATATCAAAGAATACAAAAATAGACTATAAGTTTTCATAAATTATTTATCGTAATAAACCTCTCTTCGCGACTAATTCGTATTACAATTTATTTTATAACAATACTAATAGTTATGAAGTATTTAATCACTTTTAAAAGCATAAGTAATGTACATATTATAAAAACAAGTTGTTACATGTATAATTAAAATTAGTTCATTATGAGTTGTCTGAGAAATTACCAATATATCATACTACTGAAATACGTTACTATATTACATAGATTTTATCATAAAAATTTATACCATTTCCGGTTTTATATTAAATAATAATAATATTATTTACCTAAATTATCTCAGTCGTAAATTTTCATCTACGAAGCGAATATGCCAAGTGAGGCAATATAATTAAATTGCTTATGATAGAGGCTAATGAAAAAAGGCTTCAAATTATGATACGATAAAAAGACAATAAAATCGAAATTAAGGTATGTTATAAACATTTTATTTTTATAAAAATTGAAAACGCATACCTGGACAACAAAATGCGTTTGTATAACATTCGATTTCAAGTTGAACATTTTTTGAGTTTCCATATATTTACATGATTTTTGAGGTAACAATTGAACAGTGTGCAAAATGAAATTGGCGGTTGTATTATTGTCCAAATGTTTGATATGAAGTGCTAATATTTTATTAATAATTAACATATATATTTATTGTATTAAGAAGTAATACGTACAAGCCCATGAAACATTTTTCGGAACTAAAATAAAATGTCTATTTATTGTACCGGCTTCAAATTTCACATTCTCGTATGAAATAAATCCAGAACTGTTCGTTATTAAGGGGCGAACAACAGTCACTTCAAAAGTAAATACGGGCCCTTTTCCGGTATTCTTCGTGTCATAGGCCTTCACACTGTATATTTTTTGTGGAAAACATAATTAAAAATATGCAAATAAATAGTAAATAATAAAAATGTCAAAATTATCTCACGTAGCTCCATGAACACCAGTAGGCAATCCACTAGGGTCAATTTTGACATTGAAATTGCGTGACATGTACATTAGTTCTAAGTGTTTAGGAACTTGTACCCAAGAAGCATCGCAAACTAAACATAAACTTATTTGAAAGTTGATTTTTTTTTGAGCATCTAAAATGTGTAAGGATTATAAAATAACTTCTTATATTCCATATAATTTAAATAGATGGTAAAAAAACATATTGAGTAATAAAGCTATTTAAATTTCAATAAATAATGATACAAATTTTATCATCGTATTAGTTATATTATATCTTTTTATTTTAATTACTTTCAGACTTAAGTAATAATTCATACTTATTGACTGATATTAATCAGATATAAATCTAAATTTTATTTTCATATTTACTGATAATTGATTTTTTTAAATATGTCATTAAAAGTTTTTAAATAAGTCGAAACTTTCAAAAAATAAATTCGCTTTTTTCGGACTAATTACTTTTTTCGTTTTACAGAATAATAAATTTTGGTTTCTAGAAACGCAGAATTTTTTTTGTATAGCTTTCAATACATAATATTGTTATAGCTCGAAAATTAGCTTTTATAACAATTTTTTGAAAAGGGAAGTTTGTAGAATTGGTGCAACAAGTTTTGAAGGTACATAAGAATTGATCTCGTTAATATGGGGTGGGTACAAAGAAGAAACGCAATAAATGAATTATTTTCTAACTGGACTAGTAGTGGTTTAAATGGCAACATAATTTAAGGGTTAAAAATTAATACGATTTTCATATACCTAAAAATGCGAGGTCATAAGTAACATTGGACTTTCTCTAACGATATAAAGAAAATACATGAAATTCCTATCTTATTTGTTATTATAGACATTACGTTATAATTATTCATTTTTTAAACTTTTATATTTTAAAGAATTTATTTAATTTAGAATAATTCTTATAATTTAAAATTATTTATGTTCATATTTTCACAATAAAAATGCTCAAAATCAGAAATTAATATTAAAATCTAATTCAGTACCACTAGAAAAAAATTCTAGTGAGGGAACGTGTTCTTGGCAACGTCATAAAAGTAAAACTGTGTAGAATAGTGCAAATAATTTAACATCAACGACTAAGTAAACAAAGTTAAAATCAGACAAAGGCCTATTAATTGTCGATCACCCTTAGGAAATTCCACGAAAAACGTCTGGATCAAGAACATTTTCTAGCGTACCAAAGCTATTAACATTTATTATTTTACATGTTTTGGAAACTCCCTTCGTGTGAATGATTTATATACAGGCTTCTTGAATTTAAAAATAATATGAATTATTTATGTTAATTTAATGATTTAAAAACGTGGGTACAAATAGCTATTTTACAAATCATCTCTTAATGTGAAAATTGTACAAAAATAATGATACATTAAATAATAATTAAAACTCAACACAATTTCAGTTAATCATATGATAAATATTATAAAAGTTTCTTAGAGAGTGAAAACATAGCTATTGACATATTAACATAAAAATAGTTCCGATTTTGATGTTAATACAATTTATAGTTTTCGATAATCACTCACAGTTATTATAATTAGTAGATAAATCTGTTAAATAATTTTATGAACAGTTAAACTAGTTAATTATTGTAAGTTTAAATCTATTTAAAATCTACTACTTGTAAAATAATTATCAGTGATTTAAGACCATAATAATTATGGTCTTATATGAATATACATTTCTTAATATATACCAATTATTGATGTACATTTTGGTAAAAAAATAAATCCATCTTAATGTTGTTTAGTATACCGAAGAATATCTTTCAAACAAATGATAAAAATAAATGCGATAGTCATATAAGGATTAGTAGTAGTTATGGTCAACAATTTTGGATATGTGAACACCTGCAGTTTGTGATGTCTATAAAAACTAGAAACAAATAAAAAATTATATACCCCGCTACTCCCCCCCTATAAAAATAAAATTCCTAGAAAAACGTTATCGTTTGCCTTGAAGGCAAGAGGAACACGTGCAATGAGCCTTTCGTATCTACATCAGTCATATAGTCATTGTAATCTCTTGCACAGTAGAGGAACGTTCCAATTAACCATTAGTGTTTAAACGTTACTCGTACGTGGATCTCAGCTGAACGTGCGCAACCGGCTCACAAGAACGGTTACGTTTAGTTAGTTATATAAAGTAAGTATTTACATAAATAATTAATTTTAATTTTACTTTTTTTAATAACTTTTTTTTAATTTAAAAATAATTTTTTTTACCGTTTTTTTCGTGGTTTTAATTGAATTTATTGTTATACGTTTATAAATTATAATATATTAATATTAAACCTTAATATTGTTACAATTAAAATTACTATTAATTATATTAGTTAAAGTATTATATTAATATTTAAACATTTAGTTATTAAGTATAATATGTATACGTTTAATGTGCGTTACTTTACTTCTTAACAATTGCAAACATTAGTATGATTTAGTATTTATCATTTTTTTTTTCTTTTATTCTAAATTAATTTTTATATATATATAAATATCTAGAAATTTACAAGATAAATCAGTATTAATAAGTTTGGGATACTTGTAAGTATACAAATTGGGTTCATATCTTACACTTCGAAATATCTGACTCACATTAAATTTTATGTAAAGTACTCTTAGTACTCTTACAATTATAATTTATAAATAAACATAAACAATTTATGTTTATTATAAAAAAAATCTGATACGTTTTTTAATCTTCAAATGTCGGCATATATATAGTTAACGATTATTTCGATTTGTTTTTTTTTATTGATATCGAATATTCAAAAATTAAATTTCTGTCAAAAACTGTTAATAGCATATTAAAGTTTGCATTTAACGCTGTTATTAAACGTATTACACACATGACTATTTTGCCTATTTACACGGAATTATAATAAGAACATTATTATGCATTTTCGAACTTTTCCTTTCTTCTGGAAGCGTCTCATAAAATCTCAAAGGGACTGGAGTTGATCACGAGAGCCGATAGACATAAGTGCCCGCAAAATTTGTCATTACTGATAATTTTAGTTCACAAAATGCACATTATTTCGAGAAATACCGAAAATTTGTATTTGAAGTAAAAACGGATAAGAGGTTTCCAAAATTACAATCCTAGTTAAATGTACTCTCAATTGAATCACATAACCTTTATAAATAGTTAAAAACTACATTATTAAAAATATTAATAAAATGCGCGAGACCTAATTACAGCGCTAAAGCAAACTTAATGTGCTATAACTTTTTAACTATTTTTGACCGATATTATATTTTTAGCATATTCGTAAAAATTGTGTAAAATAAAAAAACTAGCTCAGTGGGGTCGTAGCACAGTGTAGCATAGTTGTTACAAGTAGATGATATTTATAGTAATTAAAATCACTATCATAAGAAACGCTTCAATGCAAATTTGTATTGTGTTTAGTTTTAAGAAATTATGGATTATTCCAAAAGCAATATTAAATCATATTTTTTGTTAAATTTCGATTGCCATTTGCCCATAAAAGATTTTTTTTTTTTTTAACTTACAGTACTTAACATGAGCTTTAATTTAGCATATAGTAAAAAACGTAGTATTTCAGGAAATTTTCAAAAGTCCTACTTTTTATATGTATGTTTCAAGTTTTAAACCCCTCTGTATAATGGGAAATTGCCCAATTTAAAAAAAAGTATGTTGGATGAAAAGAGTATTTATAAAGTATTTAGAAACAAAAATTTGTGTTTATCTATACATTTTTCAGAAAGTTAGATGTAAAAAATCAAAAATTTTAACACAAATAACATTTTTTTAACTAGGGCAGCTATTTGCATGAAGTCTATAAGACAAGTTTTTTTAATTTATTTTATAGTACATAAGCTTTAATTTGATATATGTTTGAAGGATACAGTATTTCTGGAACATTTTCAAAAGTTAAATTTTTGTGCAGAAGTTGCTATTTTAAATCCTCCCCGTGGGCAAATAAAGGGTCAAATTTTTAAAAAATTTATATCAAATAAAAGGGTTTTTACTTAAAAAAAATTATTTTGGTATGTTAATTTTTGAAAAATTTAAAAGTTTTAAGAAAATAATATTAAAATTTAACATGTTTAAAAATTGTAATTTATTTTGGATATTTCCCCCATTTACAGAGAATGAGGAAATTTTTTTCAAATTTTATGGGCAATGTCTTCAACTTGATAAGATTTGTGATTTTTTTATGTATCATTGAAAGAAATCGGTTCTTCGTGAGAGTTGAAAAAGAGTGGCGATAAATATAAAAAAAAACAATAATAAATTAATACCTCTCAGCTACGCATCAAAGCTAAAATAATTGAAAAAAATGTTTTGTGAGCTAAACTGCACATTTGGTCTGGATTAATACATAATGGCTGAGTTTCATTTATTACATAAAATTAAACTCGTTAGACAGATATTTAAGTTTTTTTAGTAAGTGACCCAAGGGCAGGCATATGCATGCTCCTCTGATGTTAAAATATTATTATTATCACTGTATATATTTTATAAAAAATTATTATCTTTAGTTCTAAGAGTTGCAAAAATACATTTCTCATAAGATTTTATTTCTTTCAAATATATTTTCAAAAAAATTGAAGACAGAGAAGACCATTTTATTTTTATTTACCAAGGGCAACACATTTTCTAAGTACATATCTGAAAAATTTAATTATCAATAGATGTTATGTGGTCAAAGTATCTAAATTTATCCATATTGATATAAAAATTAATTAATAATTTATTACATTTTTTTATTTTATGAGGAAACTGATTTTTTTTATACCTTAAAAAGCAATCTGATATTTTAAACATAAAAATTACCAAAAACTAGTTAACTCCAATCAACTGATAACATTATCCTATGTGAGTGTTAAAATTAATTTTATATCTTCATAGATTTAAATATGGTTTGTTTTTTTAATACATGGTTGATTTTACATTTTTGCTTGCTTTATTAAAAATTTGAGGTAAGTTTTTTTAATGACTTGCATTGTTATTCTTTACATAATATCTTATTGTTTAATAATAGTAATAAAAAATACATTTTTGTCTTTGCAGTTACTCTTTTAGGAAATTCTTTCAATAGAGTATTAAAATATATATATATAAATTACCTAACATATAATATCTATTTTTATGTTTTATTAAAGTTTATATTGATTTAATAAATAAGTATTTAAATTCATCATTGCAAATTAAATGTGGTGGATAGATGTATGAAATTACTAGAAACATAGAAGGAGAGGTGTAAAGCTTTTGAAGAAATAGGTTTAAGAATGAATACGAATAAGATGAGTATATAGAGTAAGAGTTTGATAAAGGAGAACTCGAGGTAGGTGAACTGAAGAGATCAGTGACAATAATCGCGGACGTGATTGGAGAGGTGGAAAGTTTTATGTATTTAGGATCAGTTGTGCAAAAGAGCGTTAGTATTGACACAGGATTAAATGGTTGAAGTGGATAGAAGCGTCTGGTGTCTTATGAAATAAAAAAATTCCAATGAGGCTAAAAGGTAAATTCTACAAGACTGTGGTGAGGCCAGTTATGATGTATGGTTCAGAATGTTTGGCAGTTAATAAGAAAGTAGAGCAGAGAATGAATGTAGCAGAGATGAGAATGCTTAGATGGATGAGTGGAGTGACTAGAGAAAATAGGATAAGAAATGAGCATATAAGAGGGAGTAAAAGTATAGCCCCAATCGTAAATAAGATGAGAGAAAATAAACTTTGATGGTAAATAGATGGTTTGGTAATGTTATGAAGAGAGAGGAATCGGAAGCTGTAAGAATACTTAAGTTGAAGGAAGACCAATAAAGAGATGGAAGGATGTTATTGAATGCGATATGAGGACAGTTGATGTATATCTAGATGCTTGTATCAAGTGAAAGTTTAGGTCAAGGTTGGCCGATCCCATGTAGTTGAGATAAAGGCAAGGAAAAAGAAGATTGCAATTAAATATTTGTATTTTAATAAAAAAAACAATGTATACAATTTTCCAAATTTTAATTTGGAAAAAATTTCTACTTAAATTTAGTTTTTGTCTACTTATTTTATTGTTTAACTTTCAGCTTTAAACTAAATGAAATGGAATATAGTCTAATAGTAAATAAATAATTAATCAAATTAATTTTATCTGTTTATTTTATGATCATAAATTTAATTGGCATTCACAAAGTTTTAACTAGAAATAATTATTAAAACTATTTATTTTTTATTTTTCAGAGCTAATATTGTGAATTTAATCCAACAACCATGGATATGTATATAACACAAGATAATTTTGTTTATTGTGATTATTTTTCGGTATGCTACTAGTATTAAACATTTCTATTATATTTAATATATTTCAATGTATCATTAATAATACTTGTGTAATTTGTTTTGTTTAATAGATTTTATCTTATATTTTAATTATATATATAATAAATAATATATAATAGAATATATATAATAAATTTATAATTTTTCTTTTTATTATTAGCCAGATTCATTGTATCCTCCATCACCTTTTACACAGTCTTATTCAAGTGCATTGTCACCTTATTCATCAATATCATCTCCATACACCACACTATCTCAAACTAAAGGATCATTTAATCAAAGCAATGTTTTCAAATTTCCATCCCCTATTGATGATTCTTATATAGTAAGAATTATTTATAGTTATTTTATTATAAACTCTTCTTTCTTTCAACTTAATAATTATTTTTAATTTTAGCAAACTCGTGAAGATGTTATAAGGTTGACAATTTCAAAAGCTAAAAGTATTTCCGAAATAGAAGAATTGGGTCAAAGTCTAATTAACATGGATAAAAGACATGTATTTCAAAATAATGGTCAAAAAACTCTTTTACCGATATCAAAAGAAGAACCTAAAAGGGGAAGTGAATTATATGTTGCATTGCCTAAATCATGTCTAGAAGGATTTTTATATGCTATTTTTTCACAAGTACTATAATATTTTGGAATATAAATTAATAATTATTTTTAGGCTATAAATATAATTACTGAATTATTAATTAAAATGTTTTTCCCTTTTAGTTTGGTGAGATTCATCAAATTCGTTTGATGATGCATTTCACAGGTTCAAATCGTGGTTATGGTTATGTTATGATGAAAAATCCTATTCAAGCTGAAATGGCGCTCATTAAGCTTAAGGATATTTCTTTACCTGGCATCAGAAGTCAGTTATCAGTCAATATGTCTACTGATAATAGAACACTTTTTGCTAGATGTATACCTCATGACTTAACAGAAGAACAATTGCAAATGGAGTTTGAAAATCGAGTAGAAGGTGTTAAGAAAGTTAGAGTGTTTAATGATGTAGAAGATCCATCAAAAAACAGAGAATTTTGCTTTATTATCTTCAAAGATCATAGAAGTGCAGCTTTAGCTCGACGATCAATGGCAGAAAATCCACTTTTTATAAATGGTACTTCAATAATGATTCAATGGGCAACTAGTGAACCAGTATTTCGATACTCTGTCCTGAGAAGAGTAAATATTGATATACTCAGAAATAAATTTGAACTAAATTGTTTAACTAATAATTTTCTTTTGTAGATGTCACAATTACATGTTCGAAATATGAATGTATTAACAACTGAAGATGATTTATGGAAATTAGTAGTACAATATGTAAATCCAAATCATATTTTACTAATAAGAAAAAATAATACATGTGCTAGAATAAAATTCTCTCAACATGAATATGCTAATCTAGTAAGAAGAAACCTTGATGGTAAATGATATTATTATATTAACTTCATTACAATATTGATCCTAAATTATAAGTTCAAAATAAGCAACGTAAATAATTAAATTAACGTAAAAATAATTTTTAGTCCAAAAACATTAAAAATTTTCTTAAATTTTATAGGTAAGGAACTTCATGGAGTTAAACTTATTGCTATGTGGGATAAAATCGAAGGATCCAAGTATGAAAAATCTGGGTGTTATCAACCTCCAAGCCCATGAATTAATAATGATTTTTTGATAATTATTTAATTTAGTAGGTTAAGAAATAAAAAAAAAATTGTTTCCAAAATTCTTATCATGTTTTTTATTATTCCTTATAATTATGATAAGAAATGTTATTATTAATATATTTATCTGTATAAAAAATTTCTTACCAACTTCACTGTTGTTCATAAATACTGGTTCCACACTTACTGAATGCTCAGTAGCTTTATCTTCTATCCCATTTCTTATATGGATTCCTTTTTTGCCATCAGCTCCACAAGATATTATAAATTTTAAATAAGATTCTGTTTCACTGTAATTCTGACATAAATATTCAAATGATTTTTCAACCTAAAATAAGAATATTATTTAAAATCTAATGTATAATTTTAGGTTGTCTTTTGCAGCATGTAAATAAAATTTTGTAAAAACTAATTAAAAATTAATTTTATTTGAGTTAATATTTGTTAAAATAATTTTCGACCTTAAGTTTAATTTATTAAGATAATGTCAGGTTAAAACTATGTTATTTTTTTTATCTTGCCTGTAATAAACCATGTCCTTGTGAAAAATGATCAATCTTGTCTTGATATTGTGCTGAGTTTTCTAATGCTCTTTTTATAAAATATGGGCAGATTATTATATTTTTATCCTTGAGTCCAGAGATTAAAACAGCTAATAAAATTTTCAAAAACATAAAATAAAAACTAGTTGATATTTACTGTGACATACCTACTGCTCCAGCAACATGAGGTGCCGACATACTTGTTCCATTCATTAGCTGGGTACCTCTTAACATATAACCAGGCACAGAAGCAATAGCACCACCAGGTGCACAAACACTAATACCTCTACCACCATCTATAGTTGGACCTCTTGAAGACCACGTGTAAGTATTTCCAGGTAATTTATTCAATAAAGAATAATCGGCTGCCATCATATCTGGTGAAACGTACGCTCCAACACCTATGATTAATCAAATATTCAACACTAGAAGAATATGTGTCCCGTTTTTCAATTTATCATCTCTCAAAATAATTTCACTTAATGATCAATTAATGTTATTACTTAAATGAAACTCAAATTCCTTTATAACTTTAAACTTGTATTTAAACTATTTTTTTAATAATCAGAATCATTCAGTAGTAATTGTTGCATTATCAAAGAAATTTTTGTAATATCTATGTTTATATGAATAGCTAAGACCAATCCCAGCAAAAATTAAGGAATATATTTTAGGAGAAATGATCTTTTTTTGTAAAAAAAAAAAGTTTATATAAAATTTGACCAACATTTTTTGAGGTATAAAAATATTCTAAATATATCCACAGGTCAGAAAAATTATAAAGGACCCTTTTATTTAGAGTACATGTAATTAGAAATTAACAATAAAAATATGATAGATCTTTATTATGGCAGAATACCATAACTTTGTTTTAAGTGTAAGAAAACTTATTTTTACTATTTAATTTAATACTCCATCATAATATAATAAATAACTAGAATTTTGTGATATCAAATTCATTAAAATTTTCAATGATATTGATTATGAAAGAAGTCTAAAGAACCCTTATACATTTAATTTTTGATATATTATAAAAAAACATGTCAGTGTCATCAACAGCGGCATAATTTAAGCTACTTCATGAAAATATATGAATATATTTAAAAAATACCTTTTTTATCAGTATTATTTATAAAAAATATTTTATACAATAATTTAACCTATAATCATTGTCTTAGAAATATCTGGTGGAGCTCCTATGGTACATAAAGCTGGTCCATGATTACCAGCTGAAGCAACCCAAGTTACAGCATATTTATCCACTATATCATTCATTAAATCACCAATTCGCCTAAGTAAAAAAAAAAAAAATACAAATTATAATAATAAAATAAATTCTTTATAAATATATTATATAATAGAGTTTGTCAACAATATATTTTTGGATATCGATAATTTACTGAATTTAGGCAATATATCACAAAATTAAAATTTTCTCAATATCCAGATATTGTACGAAAAAAAAATGTTTTTTTAATATTTAAATGTTTTTACCCTTTATTTCTTTTTCAAGAATACCGTTATGTTACCATTGTTGTAAAAATCAGACTATGGTATACCAACCAAATCAGAATATATTAATATAAAAATATATAGATAGTAGCTATATTTCATAAAAATTATCGAATATTTTTTAATTACTTTTTATTATGAAGAAATAATTTTTTTTGGTTTCAAGATTTTATCATTATATATTATTTATATCATTATTATAATATTATATTATAATGTTATATTATTAAATGAATGAAATTGTTCTTTTTTGAATAATAGTATTATAGTTTTAATGTTTTGGTTTTAAATAATAATAAAAAAAAACATAAGTACTCTTTGTATTTTTTTAATTGCTTTTTCACAAGTAAAAACAATTTTTCTTCTTTTCAAAAATAAAATTTAAACTTTTACAGAATAAAACATCATTACCTTTATCACTACCATCTAATAGGAATTTATTTTTTTGGCTTAATAATTTCAGTTTATTTTTCAGATTGAGTTTTAACTAGTTGTTGCTTTACATTCTCTAATTCTCCTCATACATTACTTTGTTCGTGTTTTGTAAAAAATAGAAATAACAAAAATGTCATAATAAAAAACCTAATCTCAATTAAAATTTTGTATTAATAAATATAATTTTTCCTCTATCTCAATTCTATATTTCCTAATATATTTTAATACAAAAAATATTAAAAAGATTATCACCAACATTTTTAGCCTAATATCAAATAATATATATTCTATAACAAAGTGACCAAAATTATAACAGTTTTTTTTATTAAAAATTTAGTTTGATTATTGTGACATTTCAAAAATAATCGTTATTGTTAACAAGCCCTATTATATATTGTATTTATTATTAATAATGAAAAAAAATGGTAGGTTCATTTACAATATTTTATAAAAGAAAAAAATTAAGAATTATTCACTTTAAATTTTTTTTAATAATTTTAGAAATAAATTTGAGTTATTTTAACTTATTATATTTTTAAAATTTTTTGGAAAATTAAAGTTGCTGTTTTTTTCTGGGGGTTAGATAACCAAGATAAATTAGATATTCACAACAATAAATGGAAATGCTTATAAATAAAATAAATAATTATTACACACTAATTAGGACTTCTAAAGGTTTAAAATATATCTTCAAGTTTAATAATTAAATAAATATTTGTTACATCGAACCATATAAAACATCTTGAAAAATATGTAAAAAAAAATGTAGAGAATACAAAATCCATATTTATACTAATAATAGTTGTTAATGACATACCCTGCATTAGACCAATTTGAATGTTCCCCATAACTCATATTGATTACATCTATGTTGTATTTTTTTTTAAGCTCCATTACTTTTATCATAGCTCTAACAATTGCAGTTCCAGTTTCCATAGTTTCTAGGCGACTATCACCTATAGTTAATGAAATAATTTGTGCTCCAGGAGCCACACCATTTTTTTCAGGTTCATCTGGGAAACATCCAGCAGCAATAGCAGAAACGTGTGTCCCATGCGATGCTAAAATTATTAACAATCTATAATATTTAAAAAAATTATAATTTAACTCTGCAAACTCACAGCCAAGGGATACTATTTCTAATACATTTCCATCATTATATACATTAAATGAATAACATACAAAATCAGAGGTGGTAATATAATCATAATTATTTTTTGGATCTTCACTGAACTCTCCCATAACTTTACATGATTCCAGGTCTCCTATTTCTGATGTATCCAAACATACACTAAATTAAATTTATCATTTGATGAATTATTTTTTAAATAAACAAAATAAACTAATTAATTAACCAATATGATTGTTAAGAATTATGTTTATAATATAGTAATTATTTTGTAACAACTTACAGCCATTGTTTTCCATTGTGAAAAACAACACAATCATAAACCGGAGTAATACTTTTATACTTTTTTTCTAAATTTTGTAAAGCTTCAACAGTATTATCTAAATCTTCTTTTATAAGTTTTTGGCTTCTAGTTAATGGAATTTTAGAACCATCATTTTCCTTAACAAAAAAAATAAATAAATAATTTTTGCTGAAGAAAAAATTTAGTTTTATATGATTTAGCTATTGATTAATAGTAGCTTTGGTACCCACATGGCAGACAGTAACAAACAGAGAACTTAATAAACAAATCAGTGTACAAGATTTTAGCTATATTTTAATAGTATACTGATCTACAATTTTTAGAAAAATGACTAAATTATTTTTTTATAATAGGATTGCTAAAGAAATTTTTTTGCCTAAAAAATTCCCAAAAACAAAGTGGAGATCCAAACAAAGTTTTTAGAGACATAGTTTACAAATAAATAATGAGTTTTGTAAACTATTGATGGAGCTAGTTTAGGGGAAGCGTTTACTCTTATCTCCCTCTTGGAATACTGCCCTACCAAACTATTAATTTTAATATTATAGTAGTTCTATTAGTAAGGAAATAAAAATTTGGTTTAGTTTCTATATTCTTTAAAAACTGTATTATCTGCAGTTAAATTATAAAGGGGTCATACTGGTCTAGTGAGTAGACACATATATTTTGACATACTGGGTGGTCCTAGATTCAATCAATAGGGTACCAATGAGGTATTTATTTTGATTTTATCATTGGTGGTGTTTGGTCTCTGGTGCAAGCCGTTCATAATATACATTCTGTTCTATCATTGGCTTAGCCAAGAATCATTTTGGACTTTCTTACATGAAAAAAAGAGGGCTACTACCTTCAGTATCATGTTAAGTTCAAGTAATAGAAGGATGTAAAACTGATTTTTATTTTTAACCGTAGTTAAATTATAGTTTACAAATATAAATTTTAATTTGATTTATGCGAATAAATTTAAAGTTAATACAATTCAAAAATTGCTTACATCACTTTTTTTTAGTTGAACAGAACTGAACCAATAATATACAAAAAAAAATCGTTTTACTGTTAAAATAGTAATTAATTTGTATATTATACTTTATACTTACATTATTAAATTTATTTTGATCAGAAATTGATTTTGATAATAATGGTTTATGATAAATATCCCATGATTTTTCTTTCTTTTCTTCTTCAATACGTTGCTGTACATTTTTTGTGTATAACTCATAAGCATTTTTTATACCAATATGATATTCACCACTGGGGTTTATCCAACTGTTTGGAATCTGTTTTTTAAAAAATATTTATTTAAGTGAAAAAATAAAACTCAACATATTTTCTGTATTAATTTAAAAGCTTTAAAATTTCAAATTGAAATTTAAAAAAAAATTAAAAATGAGATATATTATAATAAAATATAAACATAAAAAAATTTAACCATTTTTTCAAAATTATAATTTTAAAAGAAATGTAGTGGTCAATGATAAACAAATTACCTTATAAATCATTCACATAAATAGAATTTTTTGAAGGGGTTATTATTTTATAATTATGTTATGTTATTTTGTGAATTAACAGAAAAATAGTATTATTCTAGGTAAATAAAGGTTCAATTCATAATTAACAAGGTTCAGAATTTAATGGATTTATTACGTTTATTTTAATCATTCTGAGTAAACCAAAGATAGATATTTCTGTTAATTATTCTTAACACTAAACAGTGTATTTTATTAGAAATTTAGTTTTAAAGGACTTAGGGGATCACTTTTTCTCAGAATAGAAAATATTCTTATGATACTATATACAATTATGATAAGTTTTCACAGAGCTGGATATCTCTAACTTATTCAATGAAATGACTCAATAAAATTTTATAAACACATTAAGTCTTGAGCTCTTATAATTAATAAACTAATTTTTTTTAATCAAAGTAATGATCATTTTAAATTTCATGAAAGTTTAATAATGTTTATAATATAACTTTCTTTTTATAATTTTCACACTTAACACAAAATTTAGATCATAAAATATTTACCTTTAGTGTTCGACCACTAAGTCCTTTAATTTCATTATTCTCAGCTTTAACAATAGTTGAAGTGTCAACATCTCCGGCACCACTACAATCATACCTAGCAATAACTTTAGGCTTTCCTTCACTAGTCACCTATGAAAAAAAAAATGTAATTGAAGAAATTATTACATGTTTATTATTTACAAAACTCATACTTTTAGTCCAGGAGCTCCAGGATCAACACCGGAATCAAATATAGCTATTGTTACGTTGCGACCATCATAAATTGGATTTTTAATTAAAAAATTAGTGACTCCAGTTTCTTTTTTAGGAACTAATGATAAAGTAGGAAAATCTTCAGTTCCTAAGGCAGTTGACATTTTGATTCTTTACAAAATAGGGTTGCTAATGAGAAATAACAAAAATTGTAAAATATAAGGGTAGATAATTTGTAATATAGCTTCTTAACGATTCGGCAGGCAATTTTATTTAAACGACTCGACTAAAAGATAAATTTCTCCTTCTTTTATGATAATAGATAACAATATTAGTCATTATTTATAGTCAAAGAATATAGATAAACACAAATGATAAAATGTTAAAGTATTTCTGAGGAATTATTTCATCGGTATTGTAATCATGAAATTGTCATAATGTAGAAACTTTGAAATAAAAATTCAAATATATACAGAAGTAAAATACAAATACAATATATGATGAAGTCAGTAACTTTACCAAACACAGAATTAATTTGAAAGTATCTATTTTTGTTGTGTAAACTTATATACCTACGTGAATTAATGACATCAAATGCCATTAATTCACAAATACATTTTTTATAAAGTTATGACAGTTTATAAAAAATAAAAAAATAATAAAGTTGTCAAAATTAACCTATATGAAAAAAAGTAATTTTATAGGGGATTTTCATTATTTACAGAGAAGGAGAGCATTTTTTTTCACTTTTTAAGAGTAATTTATTCAATTATTTACGATTTTTGATCTTTTGACGTAACGTTGAAAAAAATCGATTTGGTGAAAGTTAAGAAAAAGTAGCGACATACATAAAAAAAAACATTGTAATGTAATACCTTTTAGGGATGGGTAGTGAGTGAGTGAGTCAACTCAAAGAGTTGACTCTTTTAGGTGAACTGAACGAGCTGAATCAGTATGCCATAGTACTGTGTCTCAATGACTCAGTGTGGACTACTGAGAATTGAATTTAGTTTAGAACGTCTTATCCATAAATTCTGAATCATGTGAATTGTGATGTATAGATTTAACATACAGAAGTAGAAGTTGATGGAGCAATATTTGGGTCATAAATCGTCTCTTCTATTACATGAGTCTTTCTATCTAATAAATTTGATGGAAAATTTAATGGATACTTAGATTTAATATGAGGAAATGAGGATCTTCAATCTCCGGAGTAAACACTCTATGTAAAACCTACTAAAATATTAGTGACTATGCACTATAAGTAACTCGTATTTTACAAAATACACAAAGTGTTGTAAAGTTTAAAAATTAAAGTATACTGATTACAACACAATAATAAACAATTATAACTTTCAGTGTAACTTTATAATGCATAATGAAGCCAGATATAAGAGTTCACAAAGTACAAGTTCATATTTCATATCAGTATAAAATTTGTGAAAGATTACTAAGAAATAATGCACATTAACGAATGTATAAATACATCCATTTGTTTAACGACTTTACCACCGAAAGTACGTGAGCAATATCATGACTTGTTGTTCGCCGATCTCCACTTCAAAACGCTCGGTACGACTGATATGTTGTTGGGCGGAGATGTCTTTTCACATACTGTACGTCCAAAGGCGGAGATCATATACATGAAAGGTTTACCCTCCGGGCTTGACACCTATCTAGGATGGATATCAGTAAGTACAGTCTCGCTCACTGACACCCCACCATAGCCACTAACGTCACTTGCCGTGGCTCTTAGCCCACCTGTTGACAGTTTGTTGCGTCAATTCTGGACAATAGAAGAACCGTGTCAGCACCGCTACTTCCTACAACAGAGGATGAATTCTGTGATCACTGGTTTACACATACTACCACACGTGGTGTATCGGTTGTTTTTGTGTGGCGCTACCGTTCAAAGATGAGATTATCACGATTCTAATAAAAATACCGCTGACATGAGCGCAAGGCTTAACCACGTGCTCGGTGAATCTCGTAATTTTGCACTCAAAAGATTATATAATCTCGAACAGTTATGAATACAACACTAAATTTTTTATCTGTAATCAAATCTTAGTAAAATTGACTAAAATTTTTATGAAATTAAACAATTTATAATAATAATACAATATATTTTCCTTTTATATAAATATTTATTACAAAATTATTTTTGAAAATTGGGTAAAATTATNTATATTTTCCTTTTATATAAATATTTATTCCAATATATTTTTTGAAAATTCAGTAAAATTATAATGTAACTAACAAAATGAAAAACTTAATGGGCAGCTTCAACTTTTTTTTTGTTTTCCTGACCCTTCTTCTTGCGGCTCGTCAAATACATAATCAATTTCTTGATGAGGCCAGAATGATGGCTTGTTTTCAAGATCTAATGTCAAATCAGGCTCAATATAAGCAGCATCTTCATAAGTCATTTGGGAATATGGCAACAAATTCTTAATTTCCTCGATCCTTAATTCTGCTTCTTTAATATTAGAGGCAGCTACCTTTTTAAATTCTTCTATTTCTTGCATCTGTAATTTTCATAAGAGAATAGTTAGACAATGACATTATATGAATAAATAGTAAAATTTAAAAGCACAAAAATAAAACCTTTAAATTTTATTATTTTTACTTTTATACGACAATTAAAAAAAAAAAAACAATTCTTTTTAAGGTATTTTTATATTTCTCTTAATTAGCTGGTACAAAATGATCTAGTGCATTTTTCTTTATCGATTTGCTGAGTAATAATAGAAAATTAATCTTACTTTGGAATTTTCAAACATATAGGAGATATAGAGCAATATTTCCTAATTTTTCTATTCCTAGTTTTTGGCAGTAAGACATTAAGAATTCAACAATAAAAAAAATCAATCCTAACATTTATGTGGAGTATGGTAATAATGATACATTCATCGAAAATAAGGCTTAATTAAAAAGTAAAATTTGATTATTTTTCCAAGTTCATACAGCACTTTACTTTATTCACATTACAACATTTAAATCTGAATGCAATATTTTTAAAGACAATTTTCTAAAGAGTAATAAAAATATGTATGAATAAATAAAGAGAATATGTACAGTTTTTTTTTCAGAGCTATCAATAAATGCTGTATATTTATCTTCAGGATATGGAATTTTAACGGCATTGTATTGCTTTTCAAAATTTTCAACTAAACCAGCGATAGGAATAGCATTCTTGTATTTGTCCCAATCAATTTTAGGTGTTTCTGGGGATAATGCAAACATTCTGTAAATTATTTCATTCAATATTTAAAATATATATTAGTAATATAAATTTATATCATTTTTTTTTAATCATTTATCATATTATATTAATCTATAAAATTTTAATTTAAAAGATATTTAGCGATAAACATCTAATTCGATCAAAAATGATCTTTGAATGATCTTTACATACTTTCGGAGGTACCCATCAGATTTAGTTTTAAAAGCGAAATAAGCAGGTTTTTTAGCTTCAGGAACACGTTCACTAATAGCAATCCATTTAACAGACGACTGAGCAATTCTTCTAGCCATTTTAACTTGTATAAAAAATGGATAACAAAAGCACACTTTGTTTGAATTTATTCAATTTACAAATGCATTCAGATTCTTACAAAAATTAATGTTATCACGTAGCTGTAGGGATGGCAACGATATATCGATATACTGTTTCGATATATCGATTAAAGATTTTCGATATTTATATTTAAATTTGTATTTTTTGTTAGTTTATCTAGATAATAAAAAAATTTAAATGTTTATAAATACATTATACTTCAAGTTATATGCAATAAAAAATAAAAGCTATTTTTAGCCCAGATTACTCTAAATGTTATGTTCACTTTTCACGTCCAGTACTGGATATTATTGTTACTTTTTTTTATGAATAATAGAAATACAATAGTACTTATAATGCACTCGGATAAATCATTATTTAATACAGCTGAATATTCTTAATTCGTAGAATTCGACAATTTTTTAACTCTCTTACTACACGAGAAAAAACCAATACATTGCTATAGTCAAACACACGAGTCTAATGTACTAGACATTTTTCTGATTATATTGATTTAACTCAAACTGTTTGTTCACATACTTTATAGATTTCACCAGTATTTCTTTTAGAGGTGTATACAATTCATTATCTTTTTTTAATATCATCAACTAATAAATATTAAGTAACAAGGTTTATTAAAAATTTTACAACAATCAAATTTACATACTATTTAATAGCATTAGTAAAGCATTTAAATAAAGTAGCTTTTAGTGTGAAATTGTTTTAAGGAAGGATTAATAGATAATAACAAAACTTAAAATAAAAATAAATTTATTAAATTAGTTTCTTAACGCTAGAATTTTGTAATGTTATTGTTGGATACACATCGAGAAATTGTGTTATGATTATTAATAATATTGTTATGCTACACCGGTTGATGTCAGTCTTCTCTCTATGTCTGCGTTGTCGCCGCCATCTTAGCGTATTTTCAACTATAAGCTCAATGACGCTTGCGAGCCAGTAGTTTTTGTATTCGTTTTGTTGTAAAAGTAAAATATCTGCTTTGCGATCGTCGAACCATTGTGCGCTCAGTATATCGCCATTGGATTTATATATTTTCTGAGATACATCAAAATACTGTTCACAACATATTGTACACGTTGGTCAACTACTTGGATTTGATTTAAATTGTTCCTTTCAATATACAACATTATCATCCACCGTTTCTACTAGCCGATAAATATAATGTTTGTTCATCTTCTTTTTAAGACTTCCCCAAATTTGTAATTTATTATTTGTTCATATCATCGCCATTGAGGCATTATTATTAAGTGCCCTACCTATCCACATTGGTGTATATAAGATTTTATGATTCAAGTATTATACATTTAATAATTATATATTGTAAATTCATTCTATATTTATTCATACAGTCCACACACCCTATTCCTTTTACTCGACATAGTCAGACTTAAGACAAAATAAAACAACGATCGTTAATGGAACTCACGTGAATACTACCGGGCGCTGCGTTCATTCATTGGTCCTTCGAGCATGGATATTTATTTGTCTTAATCATTAGAATATAATGTATTAGAGGCATTTAAAAGTAAATCTGGAAGAAAAGACTCTCATTGGAGTACATACTTTATGGGATAGTTCCCTTAAGTCGATTACTGAAATTCATAAATTCGCCATTAAGGTTAAGTCAGACATTAACCTTAAAGAACAGCTTGAAGTACGCGTTCGTCAATTAAGTATTTTTTGAAAAACAGTTTCGCGAACATCGAGTAAGCGCGTTAATAGAACTCTATAGCGTCGAACAGTTCGATATTATCGCTTCGTCGGTGACCGTTGAAATAGAAAACATGTTTTATGATATTAGTGCTGCTGCATTACTAGTTCAAAATGTGAACACCCCGCAACCCGTTGTTGCGGCGCCTAGCCATTCTCATACGTTATACCCTAGTAAAATGAATTTTACTATGCGTTATACGACAACAAGTATGCGAATATGAACTTGAAATTTGATTAGGTAGTATTACCAGACTGGACTACTTTCGTGATGCATTTGAATCTATTGTGAACGTCGATTCCAACAAAATTAGGCGATTCCATTTCTTTCTTTCGTGTTTGTCCGGCTCCGCGCTCGCTGTCATAAAATTTATACCAATTACGGAAGCCAATTATGATATAGCGTGGAACGTGCTTACTGATAGGTATGAAAACAAACAAGTGTTAGCAACGACACACTTGGATAAAATCTTTGCCTTTCGGCCTATAAATAGTGAATCACTTTCATCTTTGTAACTATTTTTGAATGTGTTCAAAGAAAATATTGAGGCAATCAAAATTTTAAGCGTAGATGACCTGTCTGGTTTTTTGCTTTTCGTGTACTGAATAACACGATGAGACACCTATTTGAAAACAATATATCCCAATCGATTATTTCTACTATGGATGACTTGCTGAAGTTTGTAACGTAAAATTTTGGATAATCTTAAAGGTAGATAAATAGTTAAACTATAGTTTAAACATAGTTATAGTAGGTATCATGTGCATCGAATCTAATTTATTAAATAAAATAGATTTAAATGGTTTGATTAACGACTTTTCGACTAAAAAATGTCGTAAAAAACTGTTTAATCGAAGTATATAATAAATTTTAGAAGGAATATATATATATATATGTGTGTGTATTATGTTTAATATAAAGTTTTATGTTTAAAATAAATTGATTTCATTTTGTTCATGTATTCTTTTTAAAAAATATATATAAAAAAAAACTTAACGATTGTCTACGAAGAGGCCCCCTTTTTGCAGGAGGCCCTGGGCCCGGGGCCGGTGTGCCCTTCCTTAAAGGCGGCCCTGGTGTTTTATATTTTCTATTTCCATAGTACATTGGTCAATTTTTTGGAGAAGGGGAGCTAAAAAATTTTTTTTGTTCTACAATAAAAATTATTTTTGATGACTGCTCAAAATCCATCTACGAGTACAATTTGTCGTAAATAATTATTTCGTGGCATGAAATTAGGAGGAGATTATCACATCATTAGCACCCCTGACTACAGCATTTAAATACTTAACTCCTATAATTTTAACAAGAATTATCGTATAAATATAATTGAAAAAAACAGTAGCACAGTGGGGCCTCGGCACAGTATGCACGTGGCATAATTGGGACAACTATAAATGATATCTGACAGTGATTAAAATCACTATCATAAAAAACGCTTCGATGCAATCTGTAAATAGTGTTTAATTTTTAGAATAAGTTATTGAATTATTCCAAAAGCAATATCAACTCCTATTTCCTTTTATTTTAAGTTTTAGTTTAATTTTAAGAAATTGGTAGAATATTTAAAAACAACAATAACACTTATTCTCTGAATTTTATCCCGATTTATAATTATAATATATGAATACTAGGGTGGTTCTTAGTTATATAGGTCAATTTTTTTTTGTCGAAATTCATTCGGGACACCCCTAGAATTGTTCTGTTAGGTAAAAAAATGTTAGTATTTCCGGAATACTTTTAAAAATTAAATGGAAAATGTCCTAGTTTCAATACGCATGTTTAAAGTTTTAACCTTCCTTTGTATAAAGGGAAATTGTCCGATTTAAAAAAAAAGTATATCGAAAGAAAGAAGTATATATAAAGTATTTATCATTAAAGAATAGAATTGATTCATANGAAAGAAGTATATATAAAGTATTTATCATTAAAGAATAAAGTTGATTCATGCATTTTTTAAAAAGTTATAGCAACATAATGTTAAAAAATGTAAAATATAATATCAAGAATTTTTTCACAAAAATAGCATATTTTTGCATACGGTAGTCATTTTCACCATGAAGACAAGTCCAGAAGTCAAATTTTTTTTTCAAACTTAAGTATATTACATAAGCTTTAATTTAAGGTATATATAAAAGTGTCAGTCTTTCCGGAACTTTTTTAAAAGTTACCATTTTGAAACCCTTCCTGTGGGCTTGTAAAGGGTCAAATTGTCACAAAAATATATAAAATGATAGGTAAATACCTAAGGTATCTATAAAAAAAAATTATATTGATTTGGTCATTTTTAAAAGTTATGAAAATTGAAAAAATGTCGATTTTCAAATTTGTAATTTTTTGGGGGATTTCCCCCGTTTAACGAGGGAATTTTTGAGGGTAATATCTTCGACTAGATACGATTTGGAATCTTTTGACGCATTGTTCATCAAAATCGTTCCACCGAGAGCTGAGATTGAGCGTTCAGACACAAAAAAAAAAAAAAAAAA
>NW_026099575.1:5209809-5262630 GCF_025091365.1 Daktulosphaira vitifoliae
GTGTAAAAAAAAAAAAAAAAAAAAAAAAAAAACAGTAAAATTAATACCTTCTCAGCTTCGCATCAAAGCTAAAATTGACTGGTTTTTCAACGTTTAAGTAGATTTAAAATTACTAAATAACGATATAGAGTTAATTTTACAATAAAATCCAGGAGAGCGCGTGAAACATATAAAGTACATCAATTCCCAAGAGTTGTCAAGTGTCATAAATATTATGAAGTTCACAAAAATTTTTTTTGTTTATTTTCTTTAAACTTTCAGAATTTATGATTACACACAGATATATGAAAAAATAATACTCATTATTAAAATTTAAAATAGCTTTATTCATAATGCAATCAAGTATAATTAAGTTACTAAAACTAGGTTACTTAGTCACATACATAAAAATACGAGGGAGTCAGATAGAAGTGCAAGGTTAAAACACTTTAATAATACAAAGGAGGAAGTACTGTAAGACATTTTTTTTATTTTTACACACATTTACTTTTGTAAAATTGTCTAAGTATGTATAATTAAAATTTATTTTAGTAAGTTATATATATATAGGAGTACAATTTAAAACATTCTTAAATTTAAATAAAATTTGTTTAATACCACATAGAAGCAGTTATTTACAATACGGAAATATAACAATATAAATCACTTCAAAATTTGATATTGAATTTAATAAATGTTTCAAAAATTATCTATCTTCATTTAGATTTTTCCAAATAATTGTTACTTATAAATATGTTTACAATGGTTATATATCAAAAAACTTACAATACATAACAAACCTAAACAATTTTTTTTTTATTCATTTTTCAGTTATAACTTTGAAGTGTATTGTATAGTAAAAATTATTCAAAAAACATTAATATGTACAAGCATAGTTAATGCCTAAAATTTTCCAATTAAATAAAAATGTTTTAGTATTTAGAAAAAAATATCTAGTTAAAAGTGGCACAACCACCCTCAATAAAAACAAAATGATAAAAAAAATAAATAAAAGTTAATTAGTTGAAAACAATTGTGGAAAATTAGTTAACTTGATTGAGCAATAAATCTCATAGCAGGTGAACATAATAAGGAACTAGTTGTTATTCTTCCCATTTTTGCACTTTGATATTTTTTATAAACAGCCTGTAAAATTAGTTAATAACTTACTAATATATCCAAACTTTTTTTTTGAAAATTTTTATACATATAAAGATATACAGTGTGATTTATTAAATATTCTAAACCCTATTTGGTAAATGATTTTTCATAAAAATAAATTGGTATTTAATTTCATAGTAAACACAAAGTTTAATGTAAAAAGAAATTATTTTTAAGTATGATTTTGAAGATTAACTTATATTAATATGAAATATTACAATTATTTGAGTTAATATAATTTTTAGATATAAACAAAATGATTATACATTATACTAGTATTTAACTATACTATATGAAAAAACCAACAAAACACTGCTATACTTTCACCTAGTCTAAACTTTTCACTATTCAAAAATTTAAAATTTCTTGTCAATTTGACAACTTTTATTTAATCCATATTGTATGCAATAATATAAATTTGTATATAGTATACTTGATAAATCGCACATGTATATTTTTAATATCTTATTAGTTCATAAAAATTATATGAAACATAGTTAGTTAATTAATTAGTTGACTGACATAAAATTTCATGACAGGTACTATTAAATTACGATTAATTTAACAATTATTCATACTTTATACTTCCATTCAGGCGCATTGAGAGCTAATTTAGCCAAAGATTGAACAGTAGATATTATGTCATTAATTTTATATGTTGAATGTTTTTTCAATATTTCAGTCCAATATAGTGACAAAAGAGAATGAACATTTTCAGGTTCATCTTCAAGTTGAGGATCATTAGTAATAACAATTGCTAGTAACAAGCCTGATACTGCCATTTCAGATGGCTTAACATGAACAAGGTTGTAGTCAACTAATGATAATTCCAAAAAGTATTTGGCCAAGGAATGTTGCGATGATCGAGCCTATAAATAATATAATATAATATAATAAGTCAATAATAAAATAGATAGAATTTTTTTCATTTTCATTTGTGTAAAATATAAGGTACATACACCTGATACTTTGCTAAATCTTCTTAAAAAAGTTAAAGAAAATGGCCTAGATAAAGAATAGTTTATAGATCGAAAAACATCAACTAAACTGGATTTCACTTCATCCTTAGTAAATGCATTGTCAGATAAATAAACAAAGTCATTGATTTCTGGTACATAAATTTCCTCATATTTACACCCGAGTAGTAGACTCGTAGCTCCAATCAGTTGTAATTTATTTCGTGCAACATTTTCATTTTCCTGTATTAAATAAATAAAAAAATAAAATGAATATATAAATTACTAACACTTATAAGACACAACAGGCTATTATTACGTAAGAAATTTGCATAATTTGTATACTATAATAATTTTGTATTTATAATAAGACATCAATAAATAAAAAATTATAGATTTTAATGAATATAGTTTTTATTTCTATCTTATTCATTTTTTAAATTGGACAGCCATTTAGAAAAAAAAAAAAAAAAAATGAATACCTGTAAGTAGCGATCTAATATTCCTACTGCTGTGTACAGGGATTCCTGCATAATTTGAAACTCTTGCTGAACTTCAACAAGCCAATCTACTACAACACTGCGATTAGAAGGTGTGATATATTTATGATTGGCCAAATAATCTGGTTTAATCATATATTGTGCCTATGTAACAATAACAATATCTTAGTAAATATATTTAGGATATAAATTAAAATAAATAATTTACTTCTAAAGTCAACATGTACTCAAAAATTGATTTAGAATAAGCTCCAACAAGGAAAGGATCATATTCATCATTTTTATCAACTGCATCGACTTTGCAAGCTGCTAACCATTCTTGTTCTTTTTTTTGTGCCTCAGTCAGAACAATCTTAATTGAAAAAAAAAAAAAAATATATATATATAAGTAAATATACATGGATAATACTTAAGTATTACACTCACTGATTTGCTTCGAAGTGATGAACTTCTTGTTAATGTCCCTTTAAGGGGTCGAACCATACTAGATGGTCTAGGCCTACTAATTGCTTTTGGAATACTCGAGACATTTTCTTTAAGAGTAGAATTAACTTTGATGACCGTTTTTGTACAATTTTTTGCATTTACAGTGGTTGTGGTACGATTTAAACTGAAAAAAATCATATTAATAGACAATGAAATAGTTTGAAATGAAAATTAACTTAAAAAGAGGCACACACTTGGTTGTAAGTCTTGTGACTGGTTTAGCTATTGCAATTTTAGTTCTTTGAATAGGATTTTGAGAAGGCTGTAGATTACTACTGATGTCATTTAATACTGGTCTTCGAGGAGCTATAATGCCACTACTTTTTAAATCTTTGGTTCCCCGAGAAGAATTTTCAGATAATATATTTTCTTGTCTCTAAAACATTTTTTTATTAAAGTAATATAGTATTTTTGACATAATTCATATTTTTTATGTAATTAATTTATACATGTTAGTTAATATTAGGATCTATAATTATTTTCCTATTTTAAGCAAATGGGCTCTTTAATCAAAAAATAATTCTAGTTGCCACAGAAAGAGAACAAGAAGAAAAAGTAGTTTGAATTACTGTTAGTTCTTATGAAGGATGAAAAAGCACATTTGACATGTCTAGAAATTAAATGTGATGCCATTTAGTGGTATTTGTTAAAAATTATTTGTAATAATCTACTAAAAAAAAAAAAAAAAAAAAAANATAAAAAATTTCTAAAAAAAAAAAAAAAAAAAAAAAATACTTTTAATAGTTATATAAAATTGGCAAAAAAACCATTGATAATTTTTTTTTTTTTAATTTTGCCTTAGGCTTATCTAGTTTTATATGCTTTATATTTAATTGATATATTTATTTAAAGATTGTTTAGGTTTGAATAAATTAAACAAATTAGTTTAAAAATGTTTATCATAATAAGATTTATTGTTTTTATTTAAAACCTAGAATATTTGTTTCATGTTCAGCAAGATTTCTATAATTGTTACAATTATAGAATTATCGTTATACCTACTGACAGTAACTAAATGAAGACAAAAGTTAAAAAAATAAAAAGGTTAAATTTTTTTTTATTTCATGTATGAAAGATATTTCAATTAATTCTGATATTTTTAATAACTTTTGATTCAATAAATATTTTACTTTTTTTGTATTTCCGCCATTTACAGGGAACGAGGGAATTTAATTCAAACATTGAGTGCCGGCATAATAAAATTGGTCCGCACATGTTAACAAAATTATTTAAAGAAATATTGATAACGTTTTTGTTGACATATCGAACCACAATGCATGCCGCATCATCATCAGTTAATATTTCTGAAATATAATCACTAGTCGACAAAAAAAACCTACAAAAGTGGTCTAAAACATATCTTAACACAATGTATTTGACTTACTATGTAGTACATTTAGATCTTTAACACCTATTACAAAATTGAAAGAAGACAATAATTTGAAGACTATCTTATAACCATTTTGGGATTTACTTAATATTACGCTTGAATTTGAAAATGTACTTTTTATTTTTTATTAAATTTCAATCAATTATAACACTTTACTAACACAATATATCCAAAAACGAATATGAGATCATCTATAAAATATTGTTCTCTTTCGTTTTTATAATGGGTGTTATTGCTCTAAGTGCATTACTTAATGTGTAAAATGCATTTTAAGAAGACATGTTTTTATGTTATCTTTTTCTAAAATTGGCTACATAACGTTCTCTTAAAATTAACCATTATCTACAGATTTGCATCGAATCGTTACTTATGATAGTGATTTTAATCACTGTCAGATATCATCTATACTTTTCCCAACTTGAAACTCTTCTCTTGGGCAGTTAAATATCTAAGGTTTTAATACATTTTTCAAAAAGTTATTAGTTTTAAGGAATTTTTTTTTTTTAATTACAAAAATTACCAATATTTAAATTTAATTATTAGCAGATTTTTCCCATTTATAGGGAACGAGGGAAATTTTTTTCTGATTTTGAAGGGTAATGTCTTTGACTAGATAAAATTTTTCTTTTGTTGAAAGAAATAGGTTTAGTGTGAATTGAGAAAAATTGGCAACATACAATAAAAATTAATACCTTCTCAGCTTTGCTTTGAAGCTAAAAAAGTATATCTAGTATTATTGAGTAATTTAACTAAGTAGAGTTAAACAAACATGAGTACTTCACTGTTTCACTATAATTAACATTAGATTAAATTGACGTTTAATAATAATAAGTAACTTTTAAAAACCAAATTCAAATAACATTGATACATGTCTTGTATACTACAAGATATATATGATTACGACTTGTAGCATATTAATTCCTTACTTGAAGTCATCATAGTATATTATTATGATGGCTCTTGACTACAAATAAATTGAATTTGTTATCATGTATAATTACTATTTATAATTATACATGATAACATGTTTTCATTGAAAACATTTTTGCCCATAAGTAAATCATTAGAGATATTAAACCTAATAAATAAGTTTAACATCTATATCTAATGTAATAATTAAAAAATTAAATAAATTTAAAAGATATTAAATTAATAACACTATTATGTAAATAAAACAAATTAGGCACAATTTTTTTCAACTTGTTTTTTTTTTTTTAATTGATAATGAATTTGTTAAAATAAAATGTTGGTCTAAGATAGTTAAAAAGTTATAGCATTTTAAAATTTGTTTATTATGTTGCTATCAGGAAGTGTACTTTTTACCAATGATTAATGTAGGGAAAGTACTCAAATTAAGAGTATATATAACTATGATTGTAATTTTGGAAATTTTTAACTTTTTTATGGTATTCTCTAGGATAGGGACTCTTGCGTGCAAACCCTTAGAGAAAAGGAACTCTAGCCTCATACATTAGAAATCTTCTAATGTAAGAGAATGTAACAATTATATAATTATTGTTCTACCAAATAGACATTTACCAAATCAAAACAAAGTTGAAATAATTAAATTTTACCTTATGTAATTGAATCATATAAATGCGACATTTTAAAAATTGATAAATTAAATACCCATTTTGATATAACAAAATGATCTTATAAATTTATCTTAAAAAAATATTATGTATATAATAATTGATATTTTTTTAAGTAACCTCTAAAAAAGTTATGTTAAAAAAACAAAAAACTTTAAATCAATAAATGAGTAAAACGCGATGCATAAATAATAAAAATCAATGCTACATTAATTTGATGATGTAAGGGTACTCATTATAGCTGTTAAATATGCTCACCAAATGAATGTCACGTCTTATTCCTGTTGCCATTTTTCGGCAGTTAATAACAATAAGTTGGCAAAAGAAAAATAAGTCGTTTCTTCGTCTTGACTAGTCTTAGACAAGACTTTTACTGAAATACAGTATACTAAATACACAATGTAAAACGAAAATAGTTATGGAAAACCAGATGTGATGCTTACAAAAATAGAAAATCAAATAATTAATATCTGAACGACCAGCCTGCCAAAAATTGATACATAAATATTAAAAATAACACAGTGAAGACACAGTATTAATGATGTAAAGAAGCTGAAGATATGCACAAAAATGGGTCCGAGAATATGAAATGTAACTATTCAATATTAAGTTAAAATTATTAACGGCTTTTATCCCCACTCAATAATTCATAAACTGTTTGCTCCATGGTAGTATGGTGTGACCAACATTAACATCAAATTATAATAGTTATTATTTTTAAATTTTTTATAACATAATCGAGAATAATAATATATAATTTTCAAATTTTTTTGTTACTTAAATTAATAATAATGAAATATAATTTAATAAAAAGACGAAGTTGATAAAAATTTATTTTCACAGATATAAAAGAATTAAAATTCGTTATTTTACTTTTTTGGCGGTAAGATAATATCATACGGTTGAATTTGAGAATTTTGTTAAGTGATAACGTATATTTTGATTTTTCAACCGTTAAAATTGTTGTATTTGTTTTATTATTCAAGAGTTGTTACATTAGTTTGTTATCATAAATAAAGTATTTGAATTAAAATACTGAGTGTGTCTGCCTTATGTTAAAGTTTTAGCTTTAAATTAATAGTTTCCTTGTGTGTGATGAATGAAAGCATAATAATTGTTTGTTATAAGATGTAGTTATTGACTACATTACTTCTCTGATCGCTAGAATACATTTTTTCTAGTTTATCATAGTTAGAAGACTGGACATTTTATTTTGTGAATCAATTTTTTAGTACATTAGAACTATGACACTTGTAAAAAACAGGTAAAATATTATTTATATATATTGATATACCTTATTTACTAATTAAAATACATTTTGGTTTTAATATAAATTGATAGAATTAGTTTTCTTAAAATAATAATAAAATGGACTGTCTTAATTGTGTAAACATTTTTACGCCTTTTCGAAAAAAAAAAAAATTATAGTTAAAAAAAAGAATATTTGTTCAAAAAAAATAAAGATAATAAAAGTTGTTATAATTTGTTTTTTTTATTTTAAGTAATATTAGTTATGGATACTTCAACGTTTTATGACTATGTTAAAAATCATTATGTTGTAATCAATTTTGAATAATTAAAATACCACTAATTTTATTTATGAATCATTTAACTCTTTATTAGTTTATATAATAATTAATTTTTTTATTAGTGTCAATGCTCAAGAAATATTAGATAGTGGTCTTATTGAAGTTGACATAATCAGACAGGATAATATAGCATATGAATATTTATGCCATTTAGAAGAAACTAAAATGTAAGTATTAATAGAAAACTATCCATTTGGTTAAGGGTTCTGTTGTTAAATATTAAATTTATTGTTCTTAAAAAATAAATCAAAATATGTAAACTCAGATGGCTAGAATCTTGTTTGAAAATGATTCTTCCTCCCGTGATGGAACTGGAAGATAGATTAAGAAATGGTGTTTTACTAGCCAAGTTGGGAAATTTTATTGCTCCATTAGTAGTACCAATATCTTGTATATATGATCGCGATGAAAGAAGATATAAGTTAGCTGGCCTTCAGTATCGTCATACTGATAATATTAATTATTGGTTGAAATCTTTAAATGCTGTTAATCTACCCAAGGTAAAAATTTAAAATCTGTAAAATTAAATGTTTTATGTAACAATATTATATTCTGTTAAGATATTTCACCCAGAAACAACTGATGTGTATGATAAGAAAAACATGCCAAAAGTTATTTATTGTCTTCATGCTTTAAGTACTCATTTATTTAAACGTGGTGAAGCTCCTTTAATTCAAGATCTTTATGGAAAAATCAATTTTTCTGGTAAAATAACTTAGAATTTAAATATTTCTTTACTATCCTTAAAAATGTCTACAAGTGGGCTTAGATTCCCTGCATATAGAAACATTTATGTTTGTGTAATATCTTATAGACATATACTCTTTTTTTTTTTTTACACGACCGGCATTATTATGGGCCGTCCTGGAACTGCCGTGAGGCATTACTTCAGGGCGACCCCAAGCGCGTAAGACACAAGTTTTACCGACTTGGCAACTGCACACCGTAAATACGCATATACCCTAAAGGTAATGAAATATACAACTACTTTACAATTGTTTATAATTTATTAGTGAAAATTACAATACAAAGTATTGAATATCAATTTAACACTAAATTTGATTTCTTTTATGTGTATTTATTCATGTATTATATTTATATAACAAAGCTAGTAATTTAGATATAATTAAGGAATTAGAAGTTGATATTGCTTTTGGAATAATTCAATAACTTATTCTAAAAATTAAACAATATCTACAGATTTGCATTGAAGCATTTTTCATGATAGTGATTTTAATCACTGTCAAATATCATCTATACTTGTTCCAACTAAATGGAATATCCACTGTATTGAGTATCTTGATATAAAGCTTCTTTATTTTATTTTTATCAATACAAAAAAGGTATTTCATATCAGTTCAATCTGTAGTCTAGATTCAAAATTTTATATTTCAAAACATTATTTATACATAATAAATTTATCTTGGTATAGTTAAATTGTTGTAAAGTTCTTCTTGTTTTCTTTTCTTAGCTTAAATAAATTACAGTTTGCCAAAATATAATTGTGTTAGTTAAAGGGAGTAAGAATCGGCCTGTGAAATTTAATGTAATTTACTTATGATGCATTAATATTTTAGCGGAAACAATTACTGCTACAAGAAAAGAATTGGCTGAAAGTGGCGTAGAACTTCCTAAATTCCAAAAAATTGCAGGTCTTTTATTAGATGATGTAAAAGGAAATCCAATTACATTACATGATATTGTTATTTCAATAAATAATGCTATTGTATCTAAAGTAAGTGCTGTATAATTACAACCATAAAAAATACTAAAATTATTATATTGGATAATGAAGGATATGAATAATTTCACTAAATGCCTTACCAATAAGATGGCAAATTTACAGTTTATTAACTTAGATTATATAGAAAATTATTTAGTAGTTTTGCGACATGCTAAACAAACAAAAGAAAATTCAACAATGAATAAGGTATTTATACAATTTTTATTTATATTAAAGTATAATAAATATTTTTGTTGTTATTGCTTGTGCATTTGTTGTGTTGCTATTCTATAAATAAATTTAATAAAATTAAAAATGATAACTTATTTATTATTCATCATATTTTATATAAATAAAATAAAATAGGTAGTTTGTATAAATCAGTAATAAGCATGTCATAGCTTGATACGCAGTTATCATAGTTCTTTTTCATAGTGTCAAACTGTGCAGATTTTCCTGTTCTCTCTAATACTAGAATTCAGTTCTGTAGTTAAGAGTACATTAAAACAATAGAAAAAAATTTGAACTATCAACATTGATTTTTTATTCTTATATAATTAATCATATAAATTATTAGGGCTAACACTTTTTTTTAATGTTTTAAAAAATTCAAAAATATGGTTGGTATAAGAAAAAAAACTATTTTTAAAAAAATTTTAGCATTATTTTTACCAATAAAGTAATATCTAACATTTTTTACAGTCTTTAAGTGAAAGTTTTGAGCCTGATACTTATGATGATATTTTAACATTGAATGAAATACAAGGATATATTTCATCAGTTAATAGTGAGTATATATCATATAAATTTAATCTAATGTGTATTTTATTCTTCTTCTTTTTCCTCACCTTAATCCCAACTACTTGGGGTCGGTCACCCTTATCTTAAACTTCCACTTGACACGATTTTCCACATCATCTACATTCATATCAGCTGTCATATTGCATTCAATAGCATCACTCATCTCTTTTTTGGTCTTCTTCTACCTCTTCTTCCTTCATCATTCATTTCTATAACTGTTCTTACAGCTTCCGATTCTTCTCTTCTCATAACATGACCAAACCATCTAAGTTTATTTTCTCTCATCTTATCCACAATTGACGTTACATCTATACTCCCTCTTATATGCTCATTTCTGATCCTATTTTCTCTAGTCACTCCACTCATCCATCTAAGCATTCTCATCTCTGCTACATTCATTCTCTGCTCTACTTTCTTATTAACTGCCAAACATTCTGAACCATACATCATAACTGGCCTCACCACAGTCTTGTAGAATTTACCTTTTAGCCTCATTGGAATTTTTTTATTTCATAAGACACCAGACGCTTCTATCCACTTCAACCATTTAATCCTGTGTCAATACTAACGCTCTTTTGCACAACTGATCCTAAATACATAAAACTTTCCACCTCTCCAATCACGTCCGTGATTATTGTCACTGATCTCTTCAGTTCACCTACCTCGAGTTCTCCTTTATCAAACTCTTACTCTATATACTCATCTTATTCGTATTCATTCTTAAACCTATTTCTTCAAAAGCTTTACACCTCTCCTTCTATGTTTCTAGTAATTTCATACATCTATCCACCACATTTAATTTGCAATGATGAATTTAAATACTTATTTATTAAATCAATATAAACTTTAATAAAACATAAAAATAGATATTATATGTTAGGTAATTTATATATATATATTTTAATACTCTATTGAAAGAATTTTCTAAAAGAGTAACTGCAAAGACAAAAATGTATTTTAGCTTCAATACGAAGCTGAGAGGGTATTAAGTTTACTATGATGTGTTTTTTTTTTTTTTGTGTCTGTTACCACTTTTTCTCAGCTCTCACCGAACGGATTACTTTCAACGATACGTCTAAAGATCACAAATCGTATCTAGTCGAAGACATTACCCTCAAAAATTGAAAAAATTTTCCTCGTTCCCCGTAAATGGGGGAAATCTCCAAAAAAATTACAAATTTAAAAATTACTAATTTTTTTAATTTAAAATTGCCATAACTTTTTCAAAAATGAACAAATCAATATAATTTTTTTTTATAGATGCTTGATGTCTTTACCTATCATTTGGTATATATTTTTTATAAATTTAACCCTTTACCAGCCCACAGGGAGGGATTAAAAATGATAACTTTTTTACAAAAAATTAACTTTTACAACTTAACTTTTGAAAGTGTTCCGGAAATACTGACACTTTTATATATATCTTAAATTAAAGCTTATGTAATATACTTCCCAAAACAAATGTTAACTTCTCTCCTCTTCAATACTTCTACTAATTCTCTACTTCTACCAGTTAATGTACCAACGTTCCAAGTACCTATTCTTACTTTGTATCTATCCTTCTCTCTTATACACGAGTCCAGCATAGTGTTAAGTGGTAATATCCCTACACCGTTGACACTACAAGCATTGGGTAGACTTATATACATGACTGGTGAAACAGCTTCCGCATAAGTTGTATCAAACACTTTATTCCTTATGCCTTCTCTGTTTTTAACTACTCTATTTCCTCTCACTTATTGTCCCCGCGTACATTCGAGATGGGACAATTTGCCTAAGTTTTGTTCAAGACTCCTCGTACTTTTTGAAAAAATTATATGCCGGCTGTCGACCTGACTCAACCTTGTTAGTCGCCTCTTATGACAGGCAGAGGGGCTGTGGAAGTATTCTTATCCTCTATCTACAGGGAAAGAGGTATTTTATTAATTTATAAATAAATATTTATTTTTCAGTTGATCAGAAATGGAATGAAATATTTAAAGCAGAAAGTGATAATGATATTGTAAATGTTTTAAAATCAAAATATATTATGTTGATGGCAAGTTGCATATTTTAATAAAATATAATTACTTATTAAATTATTATTACTGTTATAGGATTTTAATGAAAAAAATTCCAAATATTATGAATTAGAGTTCAGAAATCATTCCAATGCTATCAACTCATCAAATTTAAACTCTATTGACAAAAAGTGTTTTTTGCAGCGTATTGTACATGGTGGAAACCAACTAGCTTTAATGAACAAAAAACGTTAGTTTACTGTTATAGTAATCGCAAGCTAATTAGCACTATTACAATAATTTATACTTTATTTTAGAAGAAAGTTTCATAAAAAAATTAAATAACACTTTAGTTATTGATGATATGAATGGTTTTGCTACTCTTCTTAGAGAACCTATACTAAATATAAATCATCTTATCAAGGAATTTGCTATACCTTTGTACTTTGAAGAACTTAAAGATGACCGAAATGATGTTAATGTACATATTTACTATCACATTTCTTGCTTTAAAAAGTTTGTTACATTTAATAATATTTTTATTACAGCAAGACTTAAGCTATAATGATATCATTCAAAGTTTACAAGTGTTAAATCCTATAGCTGATGTTACAAAAGCAGTACTCTCTGAAAATATTGATATGACTTGGGATCGTCTTTCTAAGCTGAAAAAGTTTTTTCCAGTAATGAAACTGTAACAAAATATGTATTAATATTAGCGTATAAATACAATTTATTAACAGGATCAAGAACTGGATGCAGGCTTAAAGTTACAGTATTGGAGTGCTCTTGATGCTTGTAGACAATTCAAAATTAGAAGTAAAGGAAGTTTTGGAATTTTGACTTTTATGAATATTAAAGACTGTGTTGATATAGTTCATAATCAATTAGAACAAAACAAAGAAAGTAATTTTATTTAAAAGTTACTATGTTAATTGACATTGTGTATTCTTAAATTCTTAATTTTTTTTCAGTAATTTGTATCTTACAAAATTTAAATGATGCTCTAAAATCTCAAAATTTCAATGTTGTAAAACAATGTATCACCAACTCAGCACTTCAATTAGAATGTTCTGTAAAAGCAAAAGATTTACAGTATATCTATGAGTTGTTGTTGGTAAGAATTAAATGAAAATTTACTAAAAAAATTCTTTTAATAAAGATATTTTTACTATTCACTTTTATTTGTTTTAAAAGAATCGCCAAAATGATTCTGAAGAAGGAGTAGAATTATGGAAAGATGATGTTGAAGATGTAATTAAAAGGGTAAATGATGAAGTAGATAGCATTAAAAAAAGTAAGATTATTTATACCCTTTTGATATTTGTTTCAATTTTTAATTTTAATATTTTAGGCAGTAAATGGCTTCTATCTGTAAATTTATCACTAATAAATAATGAAAAATTAAGTGTTTTTGAAAATCTACTTAAACTTGTACCTATGATTGAAATAGAACAACAAGAATGTTTTGTAACATTGTTACACCTAGCTAAATCAAAGGTATTTAGTTTTTTTTAACAATTGAACATTTTTATTTAAAGACATTTTATAGTCAAAACACAGAGGCTCTTGGATAACTCACGAAACACCATATGGTCGTAGTGTTTATTTGAATCTTGATTCATTTGATTACTCATGGGAAAAACCAGAATTCATCCCAATTCCAAAGTATATCAATATGGAAGAAATACAGGTAATTAACTACATGATGTTATACAAAATGCAACTATCCTAAATGTAAGATTTTACTTCATAACATATTTTATTTAGTATTAATTGAAATTGTCATCAATTTAATTTTTAAGTTATTTTTTGAAAAGTCATAGTTTACAAAATGCATTATAGTATATTTATTTTTAGTTTAAAATAAAACTTTGTTAATTAATTTTTTGTTAGATGGTTGTTTTTTACTTGTAATGTTATGAATCCTAATTTTTGAACTTGAACCACAACTAAACTTTTAATTTTTTAGCGAAACCCGAAGCGAACATCATTTTCAAAACATTTTTTTATTTTTTTCATTTTTTTAGCAATTTAGCACATTATTTGACTATATTAGTTTAATTCAAACTAATTTGCAAGAAAACAGTTCAGTTCAATTGTTTTAAATTTCAAGCTAAGCCAAATGCCTCTAGTTTAGTTTGGTTCAAAAACAGTTTGAATGTTACTACATTTTGTATAACTTCATTAAATTTTGATACGGTACAGTGTTTACCTTAGCTGCACATCATGCTATCAATCTAAATGAAAGTGTATCAGTATCTGAATTATAAGCACATAGTGGCCTAGTAGTAAGGTTTGTCTCTATGATGTTTTAGGTCACGGGTTCCAATCCAGTACAGTGCCTCTTTTTCACACAATTTCTGATACATTTTTTATTATCGGTTGTCAACCCCCGGCAGCCTTGTTAATTTTTTATTTCTACTTTCTTAATGTATTGATCAGTAAGCTTAATGACAACCTTATTGATGTATCTTACTAAAAAAATGTTTTATAATAAAAATTTAGTTAATAAACAATTATTATTATTATTATTATAGACTACAATTATGAATATGAAAAAAAGCTATCAACATAGAAAAGATACTGAAGAGCTTGTAAATATTATTATTCAACTTCAAGCACGTATCAGAGGTTATTTAGTTCGACAAGAATTAAAAAAAGTTCAGATCTGTAATAAAAAAACATTATTTGCTGTTAAAATACAAGTGAGAAGATATCAATTTTTATATTTATCTTTTGCTGAGAAGGATGTTTGTTAATAAGTTTTTGACTCAGTCTTTTTTGCTGATATACTTTCTAATTTTTCAAGTTGTAATTAATAAATTGTTAATGTTTGAAAAATACATGCCAATTTAAAAAATAGAAACTTGAAAATTTTTTAAAACTCCAAAAAATTTAGAAGTTGTATTTTATATTTAATTTTTAAATTGTACGTAACTTAATATTTTCTTCATGACTAATTTATCAGGTTTTTCTAGAGATTATTATTGTGATGCCTACTAAATAATATCCTAGGGGGTGTAAAATTTATTGATGAAGCTATGAAGGCTTCTTTTCCTCAGCCAAATTACAATATAATATTAATAAATATACCTATTTATAACACTTCCTTTACTACTAGAACAGTAGCAATATTATTATGATTCATTTTCAGAAATGGTGGCGTTGTATTTTATTTAAAAAACAATGGTCTATTTTTATGATAGAAGTAAGGAAATATTTAAAACCATCACAACGTGTATACACTTCATTTGATGTAAGCTTGATTTAATATTTTTATTTTCTTCAACAAATTGAATTATAAATACAATTTTTTAGATTATTTGCATAACTTTAGTGCAAGCATTATGGAGAGGGAAAATGGTACGAAAAAATTTTTACCATCTATTTCACACCGAAAATCCACCGTATAAAATTGTCAAACATTTTGCACGCTTACTTAATTTTAATTTAGAAGATTATCGCAGAGAAATTGAACTTCAAGTAAGCTATCTGTAAATGAAATGAAATGAATGAAAAATTATATTATTTGACAAAAATACTTCAAATTCGATTTTTGGGAATAAATAATTTTTATTATCTATAAATAATTTGGTTTAAAGAATTGAAATTAATATTCTATTTTATTACATATTTATAAGAATATTATATATTTTTTTAAATTAAATTTTCAATTGTAGTAAATAAAAAGTTAGTTATGGAAAATTGTTGAAAAATAATAATAATACAATTTCGATTAATTAAATAATTATTTCAGAATCATAGAAGTCAAATAACTAAACTTATTCACCAAAGTAATGAAATGTCACACAAGGCTGATGAGTTAGACATTAAAATCGGCCTCCTCATTCAAAATAGGATATCATTGCAGGTTATTATAATTTATGTATTTATATTAAATTAAGTATGAAAACAATTATTATTAATTTTTGAGATAGACATTTCTAATTGTGTTGTAGTGTAAAATGTATGTATACAATTTTAATTGTGATATGGATTGAAAGGAAAATAATTATTATCTAAATTAAGAAATTCAAAAAAATTGTATTGCTCCCAATTAAATTATGTATAAATAATTGTATAATTTCTAATTACTTTAAAGGATGTAATTGGTCATAAAAACAAAAATACGGAGGACATCAACAGAATACAACAGCTTAATAATCTACAAAATTCAATTAATTTAATGTCACTTAATAAAAATAGCAAGCATTTATTAGAATGCTATCAGAATTTGTTTTATATGCTTCAAACAAAACCACATTACTTAAGTAAACTTATATTCTGTTTGCCATACTCTGTCCGTCATATTTCTAAGTAATTATATTTTAAAAGGTTTTGTTATTTTTTCTTACTCTTATAAATATTTTTAATAGATTTTTGGAGCAAACTTTAATGTCAATATTTAATGCTGGGAGTAATAGTAGAGATGCTTATTTTATGCTTAAATTGTTAGCATTAACTTTAAAAGAAGAAATTAAGTTAAATTGTACCAAAGCAGCTGAAATAAAAACCTCCAATTTAAATGTTTTAAAAGCAATTGTTGATCAAGCTAGATGCTTTGATAATCAAAAACGTTTAAAAACTATTTTTAAAAGTGTTGTTGAGAAGGTAATATTTATTTAACCTTTTATTTAACTTCTTATTATTAAAAATTAATTTTTTTTTAAGACAGAAATTTTTAATTAAAATTTATGTTGTTTTACTTTTATGTTATATTTTAGTTGCATTTAATTGTAATACATTTATTTGCTTTCATTATTTAGTTGATTGATCATAGGAATACGTTGTTTATTGACACAAATCCAGTAACCATTTATAGATCATGGCGTAATGAACTAGAAACTAATACTGGAGAAATTTCGTAAGAAAAATTAATTCTTTTTTTTTTTTTTAATTCAACACTGATTATGTTTTATTTCTTATTTGATTGACCTAAATTATTTTAAAAATACTGTCCCTCTAATTAGTGATTTACCAAGTTCTGTGGATCAACATACTGCTTTAACATATGAAGAGGTACAAAAAAGGTTAAATCACAATTTAGAACAATTGCAAACTGTAACTGAAGAATTCTTAAATAAAATATTAGATTCTAAACCATTAATACCTTATACTATACTATATACTGCCCGTATTTTACGTGAAACTATACAAGAGTTATTTCCTGATACTCGTGAAAACGAAATTTATAAGGTGAATTTAATTAATTTATACTTGACAAAAAAAAATTAAATTTTAGGTTTCAGACATTAAAATTATAATTATTTGGAAATTAGGAAAAAAAATTATGGTTATTATCTATTATTTACTTTTTTTTATCATCACTGTATAGTGATTATTATTATTTTTTTTTATATATAAATTTTAAATTATTTGAATACTAATAATATAGTTATTTTGATATCATGTCAATAATTGTTAAATGATTTGTGGTTGCACAAACATCTGGCTTTTTTTTTTTTAATTGATATTAGTTTTAAATTTTTCAAATATATATTTCATATTAATTATCCTTTATTTGTTATTTAGTTGTATAAATATATATATATTTCTAGCCTATATCAAAAAGTAATTACTTTTTACAATTTTATGTATTTTGTGATTAAAATAAAATAAAAAAAAAACATATGTAATTAGATCATAACATGTTCATTGTAATTTTATTTACCATAAAAAAATACAAAAAAAAAAAAAATTGCTAGAACATTAATTCTAATGGGATTTTTTTTTTTTTTTGATACTACTAAAAAATTTGTGATTTTGATCATACAATTTTTGAGAATCTGTTTTATAATAATAATATTTTAAATAAAATTATATTATTAAATTATACTTTTTTTTAGATAATAGGATACTTTGTGTATAATTTATACATGAATCCTGCTATTATTACTCCCGAAATATATGGAATATTTGAAACTAAAATAGAAGAAGGAATAAGTTATCGTCAACGTCATAATTTAGCTAGTGTTGCTAAAATTCTGCAATATGCATCCAATAAGAAAGGAGTAAGTTTTTAATTGTTAAAATTTTATAATGGAAATGTTTTTTTTTAATTCATTATTTTTACAGTATAAGGAAGAAATTCATTTAAAGTGTATGAATCCATTTATTTTAGATTGTTATAATAAACTGAAGCTATTTTTTAACAATTGCTGCAATGTTGATGATCCTGAAGTATATTATAACATGAATGAATTCACAGATGTTACTCTTTTAACTAAACCAACAATAAATATAACTCTACAGGTTATTATTTTATGATATATTTTTATAATCATAACCTTATAAAATTATCATTTATTTGATTTTTACAGGAAATACAAGAAACACATTCTCTGCTACTTGACAATATTGATCAAGTTGCACCAGATCCATTTGACCCCATACATCAATTATTAGATGAATTGGGACCATCAGCGCCTACTATTTCACAACTATATGGCTGTATGTATTAAATTTATTCAAAACCGTGATTTATAAAAGTTTATTAAATATATTAATATAATATAATATTTGCTACAAATGAAATTAACAAATGTCTTGCAGCCTAAATTTACATTTGTTCATTAAGTATCAATAATATTATTTAAACTATTTTTTTATTATATAACTTTTTTAACAGCTGATGATGAAGATGTTATGGTACAAAGACGTATTGCAACTGTTCAAGTTTGTCTTACTCTGTCAGATAAATTTGAGCCAAATTGTAAAATCGCATCTGTGACTAAACTATTTATAAAGTAAATTATTAACATATTGAATTTTCTTAGGAAGGATGAAAAACATAAATTTCATTTTAAAAGAGTGAAAGTAATGGATCAGATTGATTATTTTATCTGGAAGAGAAAGTGTAAAGCAAGCAAGTTAAAAATTATAATGTTATTCTTGGTGAGAGTGTGACAACACAACATAGATTGATTGAAAAAGAGTTCTAAAAGAAGAATGGTATGGGATATAAATTTGAGGGGAATATAAATGATGTATGGAGTAGGAATGTCTCTATTGTAAATATTGCCGCAAAAGAGATTTTTGTATTAATTAATGTAAAATTTAAGAGTTATGATGAGTTAGGAACAAAAGAAATTTATAGATTGGCAAAGGTTAGAGAAGAATTTCAAGGATTTTGAAAAAGGATGATGTATAAAAAATGATGATAATAGGGTGTTAACAAATGATGAAGATGTGAAGAAGAGATAGACTAAGTTGGGTTGGAACGAGTATTTTGAAAAATTACTGAATGAGTTGTATTCAAGAGATGCTTTATTTTGTGGAACAAAGGACTAATAGATTTTAATAGTGGGTTGTAGGTATGGAAGGCTGTGATGTTGATATTAATGTTTAAATAATTAGGATAATTTGTAGAAAAGAATGGTGATATTGATTAGGATGTGAGTCATAGGATTAAGTGTAGGTGGATCAAATGAAGAGAAGCGTCTGGTGTTTTGTTTGATAAGAGAATTCCAATGAGACTAAAAGATAAGTTCTATAAAACCAACTATCTTATATAGGTTTCAGTGTTGAGCAGTTGACAAGAAAGTAAAACAAAATGAATGTAGCAGATATGAATATGCTTAGATAGATGAGTAGAGTAACAAGAGAAGATAAGATAAGGAATGAATATGTAAGAGGAAACATAGAAATGGCATAAATTGAGGTTTAGATAGTTTGGTTATATTATGAAAAGAGAGAAATCGGAAGCTATAAGAACAGTTATGGAAAATAACATTGAAGGAAAAATAGAATAGAGAAAGACCAAAAGAGTTGTTTGGGTGTAATTAGGGGTGATATGAGGACTGTGTATAGATAATATGGGAGATGCTGTATGTAGAGCTTTAGTTAGGATATGGGTGGCCGATCCCAAGTAATTGGAATAAAAATTAAGAGAGAAAAAAATACAGTGTAAATTTATCATCAATATTTTATAAAGGTATATTAAAATTACAATTATATTTCATTTATTTAGAACAAAGGAGTTATTAATTAGAGTATTGCCTTATCTGAGTGGACATACATTACCCGGGGCACTGAGAATTGATTCTTCCCTTAATGAAGAACTTCAGTTTTCAAATAGAGAAACAAAATTAAATGCATCTGGAAAATCAATTGATACTGCTCCGTATGTTATATTATTTATTTAATAAAATAAAATAAATAACATTAGTTTCGTAAAATAGTAGTTTGAAAATTACTTTTAAAAATAAAATTGTTTTAAGTAATAAAAATAGACATTGTTTAAAAATATTCATTATCTTCAATTTATTTAAAAGGTTATCAATTTATAGTTTATAATAAAAATATAAAAAAGAACTATATTTTTTTTACTTATTATTATTTTATAATATTTATTTATATTTTGTTTTTATAATTGTCTTAATTATCCTTTTAAGTTATACTTAAAATGAACATATTAATTGAATTAATAATTTGTTTATTTTTAGAGTAACGTTAAAAGATATAAAAGCAAAATTAAGAAAAAATTTAAAAATATTAGAAGAAGAAGGAGTAGTATCAAAAGATGATGGTTACCAAGGAATTATTACATCTGTAGCAAAAGATATTTGTAATAGAAATAAGTATCGGCAAATACAAATTAAAGTGTGTTCAATTAGTGTATTTTAAGCTTTGTAGTAGTTTTAAATTTTAACTTCATTTAAATTTTACATTAAATCAGGAATTACAAATGGTGAAATCTACTAAACAAAGATTGGATGATAAAATTAAATATTTAAATGAAAAAATTATATCTTATGAACAGTATATACAAACATGTCTAGACAAACATAATACTGGACAAAAGTAATTATTGAATTTAATATGAAATTTATTTTTATTTTTATTATTATTATTATTATTATTTATTTTTTTTTTTTTTGAGTAATTTGAAATATAAATAATTTTATATAGGAAATCAAAAAGTTCTTCAAAGACACCAAGGAGTAAGCAATTGAAAACTAAGAAAAGTGTTCGATACACTGCTGCAAAGTTACGAGAAAAAGGTATTCTGATTGAAGTAGAAGGACTTCCTGAAAGCCAGTTTAAAAATGCTCAATTTGAAATAATTCCTACTGATGATCATGGAATATTTATGGTTAAAGGTAAATTTATGGGCGTGGAAATGGAAACAGTGAATATTGATATACAGGTATATAAAAACTAATGAATAAAGTACATTCAAATTAATCATGTGAAATAACATTACATGTTAAATCAATATTGTTAATCCTAATATGAAATATTGCAACTTACAATTAATTAAAAATTTTAATATTGTATGTACAAAAAAATGAAAAAATTTTTAATAATTTTTGTAAGAGGGTGATCTAGTCAAATTTTGTATTTTTTTAGACTATTTGCTAAGGGGGGATAAATGATATGTGCTTATAAATTTTATTTGAGCCTTTATGAATGGTCCTAAGTTGTGCAACTTTGTAACCTCCGCCTCCTTCAAAAAGAACCAAAACCCATGGTAACAATACATTACTATGTTTTCAAATTGATTAATAAAAATTTGTACTGCATGTTCAGAATAACTTCACAAAAATTATAAATATGTACAATTCTGGACACTATTTATAATTTTATTGGATATTTTCACAGTATATCAAAGTTGTTTTCATAGTTAGTTGCATTATTTCTTTACTTATTACTTTATTTACTATTTGGATTTGTAAAATAACTATTTTGACTTGACCATATTCACACAAATACAATTATATATCAATGGTTTAATGCAAAAAAGTATTATTTTTTAACTAAATTGAGTTAATAGTATAAGTGTATTAAACTTTAAGTAAAGTTTATTGTGTATAAATTAGGAAAGTATAAACTCAATATTTGAGTCACTAAATTGCATTAAATAAGTGATAATTCATCAGATAAAAAAAATTTTAAATGTTCTCCTGAAAAAAGGCAAATATGCACTAAGCACTTACACATGATTATTTGTATATTTAAAGTATAGTACAGTATTACAGTTTTTTGACATTTTTCATATTTGACATGTATAAGTAGTAAAAATAGTGAGGCCTTATTTTCATTGATTTCTATTTTTATAACTTTAAAATCAAACTTTAAATTATCAATTTTACAATTTCGTCAGTAAATACATAATTTAATTCATTTTTACTAGTTTAGATTAAAAATTTAATGATTTTTTTTTTTTTGTTGATTAGGATTTACTGCAACGTCAATTTGAGGGAGCTACAATTATGGATATTTTTGGTACTGCAAAAGTTAATGTCAACTTATTGTTATTTTTATTAAATAAAAAGTTTTACTGTAAAACATAACTTGTAATAATAATTCATATGATTTTCACATTTAAATGAATACTTGTGATATTATAATGAATTTTACAATTATTTAATTTCTTTTAAATACATTTTTTATTATTTTAGTTTTTGTTAAAACTTTAATCAAATACTCTGTAATGTGTCCAAATAATTTTAATATTAAACAAATATGTTTTTTAATTTATTTTTAAGTTTTTATCATTAAACGATGTATTAACTTATGTTAAAAATTAATTATTAACCTAATATTATAATAATAATTTTTATATTTTGTTATTATTGTAAAATTATTGTGTTAAAAGAGATTGGTTTCATAAATATTTTATGAACTGTATTAATTGATAATTAGATTATTATTTCATTAATACATATTTCACTCCAGTTCTTTAGGAGTACAAGTGACACTTTAATGAAAAATGAGTTAAAAACACATTTTAATGAAAAATTATTAGTCTTTCTGGTATAGTCAAAATGTTTGTTATGACAAAGAAACCTTTGAAATGGAATATCTCAACCTTAACTCATGCCACTTGCAATCTAAATACCTCATGATTTTCAAAAAATTGAACTTTATAATATTATTTTTAATTTATTATAATTTTGTAATTTACTAAAATTACAAAATTATCATTTCTTTTTATCATTTGTTACTCAATTAATTTATTTTCAGTTTGAATGCCTAGCTGAGAAACTATTACTTTTACTCTACCATATTTATATCTTTTTTTGTTAGTTACTATACACGATTTCTTCGCCTCTACTAGACCAATTTTGCTCAACGATACTTTAAAAGATAACAAAACGTATCTAGTTAAGGCTATTAGGCAATTTTAACAAAATTTTTGGAGGTACTCATATGTTATAACCTCTCTAATTGTTTTTATATATAATCATGTAAGTCATTTTTTGAAAATTTGTAGGGACTATGACCCTTGAAACCCTCTAATTTGCCTCTGCTATTAGGGACATCATTTTAAAAAATTTTCTACAATTCTCATAATGAAAAATATCCCAAAAAATTAGTTGTTTTATAACAGTCAATGTTGATATTTTTATTGATAATCAAACAGTTGCTTTGCCAACATTTTTTTTGAAAATCCTATTGTTAACTAAAGTACTGTGGGAGTTTAAAAATCACATCCCTTTTTTTTTTTCAATTTTTGTAAATGTTCTAAGGAACTTAACTTCTTTAAACATAAATTAAATTGAAACTAATACAATGTACTTAAAGAAAATAAAAAGAAAAACTATCCGAAATCTCAATTTTTAAATCATAAATCATGTAATTTTTGGTAAATATGATAATTTTTTTAAAATTGTTTTAAATGCGTATCGAAACGTTTTACAACAGTAATTTTAATTATTATAAGATGATAATCAATATTAAATAAAAAAAAGTCCTCAACTCCACCGCGTTTGGTTCCGAATATACTTAACTTTTTTTATCCTGATTGTTTTGCTAACGCCAACTTTTTTAAATAATTATTTATCAAATTAATTAATTAAGAAAAATATTTACATTTTTGCTTGAACTCGTTATTAATAATATTTAGTTGTTTTATGTCTAATTTGTTTCCTAAAATATTTTTACAACTTTATAAGGATATAAAAATATGGACATAAATAAAAATTAGAATAAAATGTATAACTTATAAATGTTGCATGATACTCAAATTATTATTTATTTAAACAAAAACAAATGTAATTATCATTTACAAGTTTCTTATTCAGTAACTTATCTAATAACTGTTAATTACAATGAAATATATGAGTAAGTGTTCAAAGGTCAATAAAAAAAAAAACTTATTAAGGCTTGATAAAATTTATATAATAAAAGTAACAAAATTTATCAAAAATCTTGTTATAAATAAAATTGTTCAAATAATGTTAATATGAATGTATTACACTTTGTCATTACCTCTATTCTGTTTTTAAACTGTAATTCTCAATGTAAGTTTTACGTTTAATTATCTTTGCATAAATTATTGTAATTATTTTTAGTATTTCTAATTTTGTTTGTATTACTTAGTGCATCATCCATTTGATGATATTGGTCCTTTGCAATCTGAAACTGATGAACGAGTAAAAAATATTACATTGCTGACTCGAAATGTTCTTGAACATTATCAAAATCCAGATCCTGTAGGTTTACCAAAAGCAATTAATCCACCATATTCAGATCCTGAACCTATTCCTGACTCAAATGGTGTAGCATGGTCTATGTATAATTCAACCATGCGTGGTCATTCAAAATTCAGATTAAAGCAACTTTATGTTAACATTGTTGATATACAGGTAAACATTTAAAATTTATTTTTTAACTCTTTAACTTGAGGGTACAAAATATACATTTAATAATAAAGACATCTTAACTTTTAGTTAGAATTTGGAATATCAATTGATACATTAGAAGTAGTGGGTAATTATTCAACTTGGCAATTGTTCCAAACGTATATAGGATACTATAATGTTACACTAGTCGATTTACACATAGATGGTTTAGTAAGTTTAAAAGTAAGTGATTCAGGTCATTTAGAAACTAACAATATAGATATGAATATGAACTATAAAAGTCTACACATGAATACAAATAATATAAATTTCCCCTTCTATGAAACATTTGTAAATGGATTTGCTAGTTTTGTTGTGCAAACAATTAAACCAATAATTATGAAAATTGTTAACATAATGATTAAAGATGAATTAAATGAAAAAATGAAACATTTCAAACGTTTTCCTAATACAATACCACCAATCGATCTTTTAATAGCTGAAAGTCGTCAACAAATTAAGTCAATGGGTTTTGATCCATGGCGTCTAGATGATATAGTAAATGCATTCAATTTTAATATATTCAGCTTGGATGTAAATAATATATGGATATTAGGTTTATCTAATATATATCGTCTAGGGGATATGAACATTAGTATACAAAATAGAACTATCATATCTGTAGTTCATATTGGTACCCAAGAGTTAGAAGGACACTGTCAATGGAAAATTGGAGCTGCAGGAATTTTAAAAACTACTGGAACTACAAGCTTTTCAATTGATTATATACGTGTTGAAGCTAATGTAACCCAACCAATGGATACCAGATTAGCTCCAATATTAAATGAAATGGGTTTGTCAGTAGGAAATATACAACTTCGTATGGATGGAGCTGGAACATTAGATTACTTAGCAGAAGCTCTTATAAATATTATACCAAATATTGTAAGAAATCAAATTGTAAATGCTATGGAACTCCCCATTAAAAAAAGAATTCAAGATGTTTTAGATAAGATCAATATTCAGGAAAAAATTGAACAAAGAATCCCGCCAATAATAGATAAAATGATGGAACACAACATCACAGATATATTTAAAGAGAATGAAATAACACATGAAGATATAAGTATTATGAGTAAAGAAGATTTTTAATTTATATATAGTAAAATTCTGCAGTAAAAATGCAAAAATTAATTTAAAATTAAAAATAAAATTATAAGAAATAAATTGTTTTTAAATATTTTATAGAAAAATTTAATTAAATCAACATCTTTAAAAAAAAATGTATTTTTAATAACATATGATACAATTATATACATACAAAATTAAAATAATTAAGTAAACATGGTATGATTTATTTCATTTAAGACTTATACAAGCTCCGAGTTTTAGGAAGGTTCTTCTTTTTTAGATAAGTTAGATTCACTTATTTCTTGCAACATTTCAAGGACACGATTTCCTAATGGTTCATCTTCATTAGTCCATGAAACAACAACTTTTTTATTATTGTTATCATTGCCATCTTCTACAGTTACCAATATTGATGCCAATGATATAGATCCATCCGACATTGTTAATTTATTTTTAAATAAAGAAAATTTGTTTTCTAACATACTGAATAGTTTTAGTTTAGTTTTTTGAATTGATGATGATTCTTTTATTTCTACTGCACATGTGAATCTAAAAATAAATTTAAGTATTGTTATAATTTATGCCTTTAATTTAAAATAAACACAAGTTTTAAGTATTTAATGTAGTAAAATGTTAAAAAGAAAAACCTTAGAGTATGACGTTGAATATCTAATTCTTTAAATGTTTCTTTTACACTCATTGCATTTAAATGTGTCATTCCATTTTTCAAAAGAAAGGCTCCATGAACTAAACGTTTTCCATTTCCTAAATTATTAGTGTGATCATCAAGTATTTCTTTGATTAATTTTGTACTCATACTAAATGTGTGGACATTTGCAGTTTCAATTTCTACAGTTTCTCCATTAGCTGGCATGTAACAGTTTATATTAAACTCTTGCATTATTTTTGCTCTTAAAAATTTCATCTTTTCTTCTTCTCCATGAACCAATAAAACATTTTGTGGTTCACAATTTTTAATAAGTTGTATAATACCTTTTCCATCTGCATGAGCTGAAAATGATAAGTATTCAACTGACATTTTTACATCTATAAATTTATTTGGTTCCACTTCAATTTTTTTTGCTCCACTTAGTACTTTGTTACCTACAGTACCTGACACACAATATCCTGGTACAATTAGCATATTCTTTTCATCAGGTGCCCATTTTTTAAATATATTTAAAGATAATCCTGCATGTAACATGCCAGGAGTAGCAAAGACAACCATTGGACCTGGATTATGCATATACCCTTTATCAAATGGTTTAATATGTTTGAAATCAAACATGTTACGCTGAACAAATGTTTGTCGAACTTTTTGGTTTGTCCAAGTAATAAACATTTTATAGTAGCTATTTGCTTTTTCAGTAAGCCCAGCTGCAAAATATACAGGAACTTTCAAACCCATACGATCCCAATATGTATCAATAAGAATACACAGTTCTTGAGCTCTTCCCAAAGCAAAAATTGGTATTAAGACTTTTCCACCACGATCTATGCATTCATGAACATTTTTTAAAAAGTCTCGTTCCCTGCACCTTTTAGAATCCCTAATAGTTGTTGCATATGTTGATTCAGTTATTAGTAATGTTGGTCTACATTTATCGATCCAAGCAGCTCCTAAATGACGATCTGGAGTCATAGAAAAATCTCCTGTGTATACAACGGAATCATTTCCAACTTTAATGTAAAACATAGCAGCTCCTAAAACATGTCCTGCATAATATGCTTTCAGCTCAATATCATCTTTTACTGTAACAACTTCATGTAGATTTACAGCAGTAACTTTTTTCATACAATCCCTTATGGCACTCGAGGTAAAATACTTAGCTTCTTCTTCATATTCAACTAAATGTTTACGCATATCTTCTAATAAGATTGGTGCAATTGCTTTAGTGGGATGAGTCATATATATAGGTCCATGATAACCAAGATGTTCAGTGAGGTAGGACAATGCCCCACAGTGATCTAAATGAAAATGTGATATAATAACACAGTCTATAATGTCAGTAATATTTCCATCTGTGGTTATATATGAAAAATCAGGAAATTTTCGTTCATCTTGGTAGCCCATATGCATTCCACAATCAAGCATGATATTACGATGAGCAAGAGTTATTAATATACAACTACGACCAACATCTTGACCAGCTCCTAATGGTGTAACTATTACTCGGTTAGAAATATTCATTTTGAAATATTGATCAATTTTTTAAAGTGAAAATCACTAAAAAAAAAAAAAAAAATTAGATTATACAATTACATTCAAGACTTTTTTGCATGGTCCAGGATAACATTTATTAGATGACGATAACTAAAATAACACCATTAACAAATATTTGGGTTTAAAATAAAATATTGGTTATTAAATTTGAATATCATTTTTTAAATTAATTTTTATCATTGTTCCATAACTTGATAAGGTAATCAAGTAAATACTATCACTTTCCTAATCCAGCTCTATAATATTTGACAATCAATTTAAGTAAAAAAATATATATTAAATTAAAATTTTTGAAACTGAAAAAATAGTTATATTGTAAAATCTAATAACTTTCACTAAGTAATTAACTACTTAAGAAAACAGTTATATGTAATATACTCACTACAAATTTTTGAAGCACAGTACTTAGAAATAACATCAATTATTATTATTGAATAAATTAAAAAACTTAAGATTATATCATTGATTGAAATTCGCTGATATTTAAATTAGTAAAATTTTATTTAAATACATATGATACAATCATTTGGTAATAAAATTAAATAATTTTTTTCAATTGTTTTAAATTATTTAATAGTGTCTGATAACTGATAACAGTTCTCTTTATTTAAACGTCTTTATTATCTAGAATTATTAACAACTGAATTTTATTAAGGGTTAGTATAATCAAAAAACATTTCCTATAAAGATGGTAAAAAATAGGAATTGTGACAAAATTAAAATACATTTTTCAAATGTGTATATAATGATTTAATAAACATTCAAATAACTAACGATTTCAAATATAAAAATTGGATTTGTTTATAAAAAAAAAAAAAAATTAACACAGCAAACTAATGATCAAAAGTATATAAAACAGATAGGAATAACTTTAATGAATACTTGATAATATTTTTATTTAAAAAAAAGCAATTCTTAAGATCAGGTTTATTATAATCTCTAATTTTTTTTTTATTCCAGCAATTTTTGTTATAATTGATTCATTGTAATCAAATACAGGTTTTTTCAAATGTTTATGTAGAAAATTTACCTTTTTAATATTAAAGTCAATATTTGTGATGATTTTTATAAGCATTAAAAAGTGTTATGCAATCAGGGTTGATTGGAAATTAATAACTAATATTGATTGTGTGATTATAATTTTTTATTTTACTTCCTTATTCATTAAAGTAATTTCTAGAGGACGGACTTGATTTATTCCGACAATAAAAACTGTTGTTTTTCATCCATATTTGAAAATAAAAAAACATATTTATAAATCAGAAATCGAGATAAGAAAAACATTCCGACGTCGTGCTTGCTCAATACCCTCTAGATCAAACAAGTTTTATCAATATTTTATTTTGTAAAGATCCGTTTTCGAAGAAATATATTGCCATCTTATTAAATATCAAATAGTTTAGTTAATTTAAATATAGTTGTAAAAACTGAATTTAAAAATTTAAATAGTGTGACCTTGTGTGCAACAGTTGATAGGGAAAGTTCGATTAGTCTGCACACATTCAACGGTAACATCAGTCGCTTTATCCATTTTTTGTTGGATTTATCTCAAATATGTAATATTTATAACAACGAGTACTAATTAGTAGAATTTTTATAATAATTCCTTCATTTTTTAAAGCTGATGGCACCAATTTTTAGAATAGTTCTTTGCAGCTATGAATATATTGGGGTACTCAAATTAATATTGTGTTTGAGGAATCCTATTAATAACACAGATAGTGAGTGAAAATGTCTTTACCACATAATAATAATTTAATTAATTTTTAACCTTTCCGCTTTTTATGCAATTTCTGGATCCCACAAACTCAGTCATAGAATCTTAATTTCTTATCACTTTATGATGATTTTAAAACGTTACCCTCCACAAACCACGGTGACGTTTTAGGGAATGAAGTATTTTATATATAATGTAGTTTTAATTGTAAATCGCAACATGTGAGGAGTGTTAATTTAATATCTGATTTAGTTATTGTTTATCAAACAACCGGATCGAACATATATAGCGAAATGATAGTTAGAGGATAAAGGTTAAGATATCAATTTTAGAACGTCGCAAACTAAAAAAAATTAGTTAGGTCATGTCAATAATAAAAGCGGTTTAGAGTAAGATTTTTTCCTAATCGTCGTGATGATTTCTCCTTGGAATAATGTGATCTAGATACATTAATTTATTGTTAAATTTTTAATTATTCATCAGTTAATTTATTTATTGTGAAATTGATAAATACTATATTTAGTATCAAGTAATCTAATAATTTTACTTTTCAAGACAACTTTTAAAGTACTCAGTGTTGACTATATGATTTCAACATTATATTGATTTTGTCTAAGGCCAATTGTACTACTATACTTACTATATTTTATTTTATAAAGCTAACTTACTTTTGAGAAAAAAATTCAACTATACATTTAATAGCATTAGTGTAATATTTTGGTACAGAATAACTAACTCAATTTTACGTTTGATAATTAAAAGAAAAGTTTATATAAACTCGTATAATCGAAATTTAAAGAAAATAATACAAATAGTAAATACCAACAAAAAGTTAAAAAAATATTCATTTTAAATTTTTTTCAAAGAAGTACAAAATACAACACATTAGCTAAGGATATCCCAATAACTATATGTTCCATTTAATCATTATGATAGATATTATAACTTTTATAAAATAAAACGAATGAAAAGATTATATAATGAAATAAACAGCATTTAGCAAGAGATGACTTTTATTTTTAATTTTTATTATATTGCAAACTAAATTCTTCTGAATATATAAATCTTGATAGATATCTTTAGCTTTAATGGAGTAATACTACAGAGAAATTTTGCTTGTATTAATAATATTAAAAATTTTTTTTTTAAATATCTTCTCAATAAATGATGTATAGTACCATAATATTTAATAATACTAATATATATATATATATATATAAACAAAATTTAAATGCTACTAAAAACAATTTTTAGATTTAAACATTAACTGTTTTTTTTTATAATTATATTATGGATAATTTAAAACAACAAAACAATTTTTTTTCAGAACATTTAAATTACATTGGTTGTCTTAAAGTTAATTTATGTATGTACAAAAAAATTTAAATCTTCATTTAAGTGCTTTAAGATAATTATACACCAAACAAACCATAATAAAAAATTAATATATGTCAAAATTTATAGGCCACATAATTGATTAAAATCACAAAAAATATTTACACATTAATTAATATTGAACAAAATACAGTCATTTTTTACTATAAATTTAGTAACCTTATTAATTTTAAAATAACTTATAGAGACTAGTAAATTTGATATAATTATATAACATAATGGAAAATTATTAATATTATATTTAATGATAACGATGTCTAAATCGTTCTTTCTCACGCCTATAATCTTTTGTATGAGTCCTTAGATTTAATAGTCTTTCTCTCTTGTAAAAACCTTCAATTGGTCTGGTGTAAGTATCTGTTATAGGAATAGGTACCCGCATAGGTGATATTGATACATTATCATAATAACGTGAAACAATAGGAGATCTTCCTAAACTATACTGATAAGATGAATACATTGGGGGACGTACATAATATGGATGAGACATTATTCTAGACTGTTTAAAAGGTAAACCTAAACGATAGGCATTGATATATGCTTTACTAGTTGGACCATCATCTGGTAAACCTAGAACTCGACGACGTTGTCGTAATTCTGCTGTACTAATTGATGGTTGATGGTTTTTAGATTTTTTCAAAATGTATTGCAAGTCAATTGATTCATCTTCAGGAAACATAGAACAAAGCCTTGAGCCAGTTTTTGGATCAACTTCTTGACCATCTCGAGCAATTTTTACAGTTTTTCTTTCATTATATCCATTGTACAAATGAGAAGTATCATTGAATTCTAAATCTTTTTTAGATATCCAATCAATCTTGAAAACTCCAGAAAAGTTACGGCCTCCTAGTAAAACCCAACCAACAGGTGATAAGTCATATCTGGCTGGTTCTGATATTCTTGCAAATCCTAAGATAACAATAGTAATATTAAAACATAGTGCACATTGTTCAAAAATATAGAATTAAATAAATTACCTGTAAATTTACCACTTTCTTTGACAGAAAATATTAATATGACATTTTTACAAGTTCTGAAAGCTTGATTAAGTTTTGTTTCATTCCATGGTCTAGTCGACCAGCAGTTTTTTACCTTAGCTAAATCAATATTATCAGAATTATTACTTTTTATAATAAAATATCGAGCTTCTTTAAATAGGAATCTTAATTGAGACAAATAGGATTTTGATGGTTTATTATCCGATGTAGATTTATCATTATCTATAGTAATATGCCTATCAACTTTTGATTGATTGGCAGAAGTATCAATAGAACTAGAACTTGCTTCACTTCTTGTATCATATTCTTCATTTTCCTCTATATCATCAATGTCTTCAGTGATTTCATCAAGCACTTGTAAATCATCTAGTGCTTCTAATGAGTCAGCAGTAGATCCATGAACACTAATTGAATCCTCATCCATTGCATAACTATGTCAATATAATTACAGAACATCTTAATTATTAAATAAAATAGTACTCCCAGATGAATATTAAATGGATAATGTTTTTTCTTAATTTTGTATTATATTTCTTAATTAACAATTCACTGATTATTATAAGTCAAATTTAGAATCATTGTATATAAATCATATTATAAGTAAATTCAGGACTTTATAAAATATTTGAGTAATCCCAAGTATATTAATGATAAATAGATATTAGTTTTTGTTTTTCAATCCTAGAGAATGTATATCAGATAGGATTTTAGTTTTAGGAGTTAAAGGGGATCATTCTCTTCCTCAACACAAAAAAAATCTTGTTTTACTGTATATACCTATCACAAATTTTCATGGAGTTGGGTGTCTCAGAAGTGGTCCAACAAATGTTATAAATGTGCTAAGTCCCAAATTCTACTCATAAATAAATAATTTGTTTTTAAAGTAACTTACCAATAGTTAAATAATAAAATTTGGATTATAAATAAAAATTTTAAAGAATAAACGATTTTTTCGGTAGATGAGAATAAGTTTCTTTAAATTCACTAGTCAAAGTTTTGAAATTTACACTAATGCAATTGAATTAACTTGTTTCATCTGTGCAAATTGTGATAAACAAAATTTAACAATTAATTTAGCTTCAAATAAAAATAATGTTATCAATAATTAAAGATCGTATTATGAAGACTAAAATTGGTCTATATTTCTCAAATGTTCTGGTAAGCAGCCGGTACTTGATTGGTAAGTGTGTACACCGTGAACAAAGTTGCTGTAAACAGGATGACCAACGTGGGATATCGTTCAGTGCTCGTGGTTGCTTGTGTTGTAACGCCGTCATGTAGCGGTTTCGTGCAATTGTTGTGTTTGTGTGTGTTACGGAGACGACAATCGTCAGGTTATTCGTTTCATGTTTTCATGTTTGCGTCGTTTTCTTAATTCTTTGTAAACATCGTTTCATCTACGATTTACCATTGTTGAAATATATATTGTACTTGCTAAGCCTTTTGAGGCAATTTTATATTTGTACTTTAGACATACTCATCTTAAAACGGTAAGTACTCGCAATTTTGTTACAATATTTGAAAACATGAACTGCCGGCATCCATGCCGCGAACCATAAACGGCTTTAATTATATTTACTTATTAGTTCTTGTAAGTTAATTAGTCTTTTTTAAAACTATTCCGAAGACATACTGTTTTATCATTTTGGTTAAACTTGATGATTACTGGTTATTTTAGATATGAAATTAATAAAAATTGTAATATCCTACGTGGTTTATAATTTGATTGAAATAGTTTATCCTTATAACGTGATTTAATGTCCTCTTAATGTGTATATGTAAAAATTATTAGCTATTTCATGATAATAATTTTAATGTATCTGACACTAGTTCCGACTATGAATTCATTTAAAGTAACCATCTACTATTGAATTAATCAAACATTTATTTGTTTTATTGAAATCTTTAGTCATAATGAAGAGTAAAGATGTTGTTGCTGGAGATTCTGAAAATGAGTTTGAAGTAGATGAGCCTGAAGAAGTTGATGATCATTCTGATGATGAATGGGCACCTAGTGCTGCGGTAAAATAACTAATCATTTCTTAAAAATTAAATATTAATATTTATTATTTTAGGCTAAATCACCTGGAAAACGTGGCCGACCAACCAGAGCTGTAGCAGCCAGAAAGAAAGCTAAAACCAAGAGTACTGATGAAGATGATGAAGACGAAGAAGAAGTCCTTCCTAAAAAAAAAAGGGGAGCAAAACCTAAAACTACTACTCCTGCAAAACGAGGTAGGGCTGCAAAAAAAACAAAGAAGGAAGAAGAACCTGAAGAAGAAGAAGAAATTGAAGATGAAGAAGAATTAGATGAAGATGATGAAGAAGAAGAAGAAGAACTGAATCAAGGACCTAATGCTAAACCTGCAAAAGAGTTTACAGTAAGATACTGAGTATCTTTAAATTTTAAGCTATCTACCTGTAATACTAAATTTCTTGTCCTTTTGAAATTTTTCATATGACAAGTAAAATAATGTTTACTGTAATATTAACCAATTTGTTTAGTTGGCAATTTAATATGCTACATACCTAAATATTTTATTTATATTATCATTATTTAGTCTGGAGCATTTGTAGTTCTAAAAACTGATATGATTGGAGATGGTAACCCTCCTGTATGGAAAATTGATGGCAAAGCTTTGTTACAAAAATATATTCCATTTGAACAAGATGGCAAAACATTGTACAAGAATACCTCAGTTGTAAGTATCTTTTTTCAGTTTAACCATTGACTACAATATGAATATTTAATATGTCATTTATTGATTGTTGTAGTATTCTGGTTGGGGATCCAATGTTAAAGAGCAATATTACTCAGCACCAGTTTCATTTATTCAACAAACTCGTAAAGAACATATTATAGAATTTTACAAAGATAAAATAGAAAAGTGAGTTCTCTTTAAATGAATCAATAAAAGTGACTTATCTTATGATTATATTGTAGGGATCCTGAAGTAGAAGCAGCAGCAAAAAAAGAATTGGAAGATGAAGAAGCAGAACTTGCTGCTGGAGAGGAAGAAGATGAAGAGGAGGAAGAAGAAGGTGATGAAGAAGACCAAGACGAAGCGTAAAGTAAATCTACATTACGTTGTATCATATTTATATTGTGACTGGTTCCCTTTTATTGTGTTTTAATATATATTTTTTTAATATCAATATAATTAGTAAACAACTTTTTCATTTTATATTGATTCTTATAATTTGTAAAATTTTACCTGTTCATTTTTGCATAAAGATTATTAGCACAATTATCATTTATAATATGTAATTATTTTTGGTTACCTGTCATTTATAACTGAGTTTTTAATGATAAGAATGAACTAATAATTATGTAGTTCAATATCATTAGCATTTTAAATTTTGTAAAATTTAGATTAGTGCTTATTATACAAAAGTAAACTGTGTATGAACACTTTTTATCATAAAATGTGTGTATATATTTTTAATTTATTTTTATTTCTGTATCAATTTATTGAAAATTTTCATGCCTATGTGCTCTATTTAAACAACACAAAATAAGAAGATATGCCAATTTATTAAGAAATTATTGAATGGTAACCTAAAATTAGTTTTTTAAGCTTAATATTATTTTTTAGTGTTATTAATTTATAAAAATTAACAATTAATTAGGATTAATTTACTTTTAAAATTTCAAATAGAAATATTTCATCAATATTATAGTTAATTTTAACATGCAACTTATAATCAAAAATTATAATATATTTGACATTTATAATTTATTTATAAATGATAAAATGCAGATATTAAAATAATTTTATGTATCAGTCTCCAATTATAAAAATATGCATCAAATTAAAATAACATTATAAAGTCTTAATTTATATAAATCTATTCATTGTCACTGGATTCACTCGATGAACTTGAGCTTCTTTTGTTATGTCGATCGTTATCTATATCCGAAAAGTTTAAATTATGAATATATATCATTGTAGCAAACAAGTGTTAAGTTAGCGTATATATGCAATTCAAAATTTACAAATTAATATCAATTGATTAAAAAATTTAGTTTGCCTAAGAATCAATTTTTACTATAAGGTTATTAGATTAAAAAAACAAAGCATAGTAAAATGTTTTATCCCAGAGAAAATTTAAAATAAACTTGCTTATATTAATATTAAGCAAGTTTATTCTTATTTCAATTCTTATAAAATTTTTATTGACAAATAACTTACCAAGTGTTTCTAAATATTTATTTTGGAATAAAATGATTTCTTTCCCATCTTTACATTTAGCATAAACATTTAGTAAATTTTGATTAAGTTTAATAAATGTAGGACCCCAATTAAATTTGGATAAATATAGGTCACCAATTTCTTTGAAACCTGTTATATACATAGCTGCAGCTAAAGCTTCTACACAGGAAAGTTTACTTGGATGACCATAATTTACAGGATTAGCCGCAATTAAATAAGGTAATAGTCTAAGGTTTTTTTTTGCTTTTTTGTTTTGTAATTTATGGAATGGAGTCTCTTGAAGACGTGCCCATGAACAGTCAACAACAGCTACTCCATATTTGGACATAATGATACTGTCTTTTGCAGATACTGTCTGAAAATAAATAAAAATTAAACAATTTTACAGTTAACAAGATTTTTTTTACTTCAGTAGCGATGGGCGATAAAACAATGCCATTGAACATAGCTGAGAATCCTAGTTTGTCGATCATTTCCATTCTCATCAATTTTCTACCAGTACATTTTTTGGGATCACAATGTTTTAAATCCCACATTCCAACTTTAAATGGTACTTTTAATTCAATAGATTCTTCACTGCTGCCTAAAAGTGTATAGGAAATATTACTTTAAAAACTTATTATTACGTATAATTATTTAATTCATTCTTGATACTAGATACAAAAATTATTTTATTACTGACAATCACTATCTTCTAAAGATGAATTTTCACAAAAGCTACTCTCATTAATTGCTATATTAGATAAATCTTGGCAAATTTCTTCTTCTTTGTTATATTCTTCAAATGAAGCCTGTAAAGAGAAGTATTTATGTACAAATATTTTTATTTTTTAATCATTTATTACCATTTTATACATGAATAAAAAATTAGCTAAATTAAAACAAATAACTTTAAACACTAAAAATAAGAGTAATAATTCTAATATATAATAAAATAATAAGAACAATAGATAAATATAAAAGTCAATATTTTGTATATCTTGAGATCGTGTTGTGTCTTATCACATAATACCAAATAACTTGTTTTTACATATCTGCATGTTTTTTACTTATCATTTTATTGGCAAACTAGTGTTTGTCTTAGACGTTATTTCTAAAAGGGATTTATAACATAATTATCCATGTACTTCCTCAGTAGATGTATGTGAAATAATTGTTTTATGTTGGTCTAGTATTTAAAATTTATTATTTTTCAACTTATATCTAATTGGGTATGAATATTATTAAATTAAAAAGTAAAATTTATGTTCAAATTTTCACAGTAGTTTGTTAATTTTTTGTTTAAATTTAATCAACTTTCAACGATATTATGAGAGAAAAAAAGAATAAAAACGTCTGTATTGTAGTGTTGGGAGATATAGGAAGAAGCCCCAGAATGCAGTATCATGCTCAATCGCTTATTAATGAAGGTTTTGATGTTGATATTATTGGGTATTTAGAGAGTCCAGTTCTTACTGGTATAAAAGAAAAAAGTAATATAATCAGTTTGAAAAAAGTACCTTCATTTGAAAAATGTAATTACTCTATATTATAATAATTGAATGTTTTTTTTTTATAAATATAAGTATAGCACTAATAAAATTATAATTTAGTTGTTCTACATTACTTGGTTTTATTAGTGAAATAAATATTTAGTATTTATACATATTAAAAATCTAAGAAGTTCCTTGAATCATTGAAAATTTATATAAGGATTTTTTATTGTTCACTGTTATTTAGTATTAATTTTTTTTTTTTTATAAATTAATTATATAATTACGTATACTTAAAAACATTGTTTAGATGTTCCAAGATTAATGTCATTCATACTTAAAGTTTACTGGCAAATTTTGACACTTTTCTGGGCAATTTTAATAAAACGAAAATCTGATATTGTTTTGGTACAAAATCCTCCAGCCATTCCTACCTTAGCAATTTGTTGGTTTTATTGTTTATTAGTGAATGCTAAATTTATAATTGATTGGCATAACTATGCTTATTCAGTATTAGCATTAACAGTAGGAAAATCAGCTCCATTAGTCAAGTTGTCATTACTCTATGAAAAATTTTTTGGCAAACTAGCAGATGCTAACTTTTGTGTGACTAAAGCAATGCGTGAAGATTTAGCAGTTAATTGGAATATTAGGTATCTATTGTTATGTTTTATACTTGATATAAGAAACTAAAACCAACAAATATTATTGGTTTTTTATTAATTCATTTTTGAATTTTATATGATCTAAAATAAATATTTATTTCAAACTTTGGAGATTTGAATAAATGTACATATTAGAAAAATAAATAAGAACTTTTATATGATATATAGTAATTTAAAATTGTATCAAAAGTTATTTCTCGAAAAGCTAGTACAACTGATATGAATTCCTTTTTTCTAGGATCTTTAAAATTTATAAAAATGAAATTTTTTTTAGAGCACTGACTTTGTTTGATAAACCTGGTCAACAATTCAGCACTAAAGTTACTAAAGCAGAAAAAATTAGGGTACTAAAATCAATTAATTTACCAAGTTTAGTAGAAGAACAATTGGTAACTGGTCAAATTGGATTGTTAGTATCAAGTACTAGTTGGACGCCAGATGAAGATTTTTTCATTCTTTTGAGATCTTTGCAAAGTAAATTAAACATTATGAAAATACTAATAGATATTAGTAATAATAAATGTTTAAAATTGCTATTTTGAATTTGGGAACAAATTGAGTTGTTTCAATAATAATTTCTTTAAACTATTAAAATTTTTATTTTGTATTTGTTAAATTTGTACTAATTTACTTTCATAAAATCAAATTTTCATCATATTTTATTTTTAGAATATAGAGGAATTTTCAACTAAATTTTTTTTTATTTCCAGAATATGACGAAAGTGATGATACATACCCAAAACTTGTGTGTGTTATAACGGGAAAAGGACCACTAAAGTATCATTATCAGCAGGTGATATCAAAAATTATTTGGAAAAAGGTTACTATAGTTACACCATGGCTTCAAAATGAGGATTATCCAATTTTATTAGGTTATTTTTAAAATATTATGTAATTCAATTATTTTTATAAGTAAAATTTCTAATAGCCAAATTTTAATTATTTTTAATTATAATTAAAAAAATATTAATCTATACATTTTTTGGAAGGATACTAATTGTTATTATACATTAATTTTACTCTTAAATAATTTACAATGAATGAACCCATAGGCACACATACACCGTGATGCTTTTAATAGTTGCCATTCAATTTCTCTTTAAATAATCCTTTTTTTTTTTGACTTTTTTTAGTTACATGTGTATTATTATTTATCTGTTATAAAATATTATTTTATGTTTAACCTTTATGTCTGATATGTATGTCAACTTTATTTTTTTAATGGATATATTTATACATAACTATCTTATAAAAAAGAAAATGACTGATCGATTACAACTTTTGGACCCAAATTTCAAAAGTTATTAAAATATTTATACCTAGACCTGAGGCCAAGAAATGTCTAGTGTTAAAAATAGCAATTCTTCCTCACTTTTAGTCATTACTCTAAATTGTTCTTTACTTCTGAAATACTGGTCCAAAAGTTGTTATCGGCCAGTTATGTTCTTAAATTGATAATTTGCAATTTTATAAACTAGTTAAATATGTGTTTCCATTATTATTAAAAAAATAAAGTTGACATCCCTATAAGGCATGAGGGATGAACATAAAAATGATTTTATAACTGATAAATAAAGATATACGAGGTGTGTTCAATAAATACCCAGACTAAAATTATTAAAGAAAAACGTTTGATGTTATCGGTAATGTTATTATACCAAAATAAACTAGAGATAATAACCATTATTTTAGTATATAATAATAATCATTATCTCAAATCAGTCATTGACAATATGCGTTCAAAGTTGACTGTTTTGTATGAAACGGTCAACTTTGAAATGGTTAACTGTCAGAGAAGTAGCCAATGAAGTTGGCATATCAATTGGTACTTGTCATTTGATTTTATCAGATGAATTGGGTATGACAAAGAGTGTCCACAAAATTAGTGCTAAAATTGTTAACCGAGGAGCAAATGGAATATAGCATTGAAGTTTGTTTGGGTTTCTAATGACCCAAATTTTATGAAATCAATTATTATGGGTGATGAAACATGGGTGTTTGGATATGATCCCGAAACCAAAGTTCAGTCATCGCAATGGAAGACTGCAAATTCACCTTGTCCAAAAAAATGTCGTCAGGTCCGGTCAAACATTAAGCAATGCTCATTGTTTTTTTCGATTTTTTTGGTTTAGTCCATTATAAGTTTATATCTATAGGTCAGACAGTAAATTAAGTGTTTTATAAACAAGTACTAGAAAGATTAAAAGAAAAATTATGCCATAAATGGCCAGAAGCATGGAAATCAAAGTCATGGTTTTTGCACCATGATAATGCACCAGCGCATTTAGCACTTTCTATTCGTGAATTTTTAGCATATTCACCTGACTTATCTCCTGAAAATCTGTGATATTTTTTTGTTTCCAAGACTAAAACATACCCTCAAAGGCCAAAGATTCGAGGACGTTAATAAAACTATATAGAACGCGACACTATAGCTAAAGGCTATAACTATGGAGAACATTCAAAGGTGTTTCAAAAAATGGCAAGACCATTGGGAGCATTGTATCAAAGCTAAAGGACACTATTTTGAAGGTGATCCATTTAAATAAATTGTAAGATTGAAATATAATTTTTAATAAATTTTTTGGGGTATTTATTGGATACAGCTGGTATGTGTAACTTACAAAAGCCAAAAAAAAAAGAAAATTATTATTATAATAGAAATTGAGTGGCTACTGTTAAAATAATCATTCTGTATATGCTAATTTGAATCGCATATGTGTATGAATCTGTGTCTCAATATTTCTTTGATTGTACAACTAACAGCAAAGGTATTTTTACATGGTGATTTTTGAGCATGGAGCAAGTTCATATACTCTTGTAAAAAATTTCAAATGTTTTTTATGTTAGTGTCATAATTGAAACATGGATTACCATAGGAATCTATATGTATGTAAATATTTCTAAGATGTTTTTGTCAATATGATGGGAAAATATTCAAAAATATAAAAGCCATTTTGTGAAAATTGATTTTAAATTTTAGGAAGTTTTAACTTTAAAAATAAATTATTTGAAAAAAATTCAGGCTTTTAATTGATTATAACATGGTTTTAAATTATTTAGCAAGTGCAGATTTGGGAGTTTGCCTTCATAATTCTTCTAGTGGCCTAGATCTACCCATGAAAGTGATTGACATGTTTGGAGTTTGTCTTCCAGTGTGTGCTTATAATTTTAATTGGTAAATATTATACCTATATTTATTAATATTATCTATATATATATATATTTTTCAAGATATTAGTCCTTTTAATAAGTATTGTGAATTATTTTGTTTAATTTGACATTGTTTAATGTTAAAAACTTCTTTTTTGATTTTAAGAACACAAAGTATCTTATTTAAAATTATTTGTTTTATTACTACAATTGAGGCAATAACAAGGAAGATATAAAAAAATTAATTTATTTGTTAAAAATTTAGTAAATACATATCCTAATAATCTGGTAAAAAGTTAATTAAATTTCTGTATAGAATAAAAATTATGTAGGTAATAAATAAACACTCGTTTATTTTTATGGTTTTCTTATCTTTTGTAAAATTTTAGTGTTTGTCACTTAGTAGCTTTCTTAAATCATTGCCTGAGTTAGTTATATAATGATGAATAAATTATTTTATTTCATTTACTATTATTTTTCTATATTTTAATTTAAGCTGCTGAACGTGTTAGAAAAAACTAGATAACTGTACATTTTTTCAGAACATAATCAAACCTCCATACCTTTGTATTGAGGTATGATATGTAACTGACCGAACTATACAAGCCACTTAAATCACAAGTTAGAAAATTTTATTACAATAATTGGTGTTATTTATGTTTGCATAGTTTACATGAATTGGTTAAGCATAATGAAAATAGTCTTGTATTTTCGGATGAAGAAGAACTATCTCTACAAATATCAACCTGGTTTAAAGGTTTTCCTAAGGAAATATGTGAAAAAAAGGAGCAGTTTTGTACAGAGATCAATAAATTTCGTTCAACTGATTGGCATACAAATTGGATGGCAGTTGCTTTTCCATATATTTTGAATATCGATAAGTAATTGTTTGCTTTTATATCACACTATGTATACAAATATAGTTTACTTTTTTATTGTGCAGATATGTGATATAAAAAGTTTATATGAATGTTAAATTAATATATTTTAATAAACTATATGATTATTTTTTTGTTAGTTTAATTGACATAAATTGACTTTCAATTTTAATAATAATTGATTTTTTTTCATTAATTCCTAAATTTTGAGCAAATTAAAGAGTTTTGGAAAAGAAAAAAATCATAATCATAAATTTTTGTTAATTTGAGAATATTAATTTCTTAAGTGAAGTATTCCAGTTATTTTATTATCATTCAGTAAACTTCTTAGTAAAAAAAAAAATTGTAACTTTAAAAGTAATAGTTTATACAAGGAATATTATATATTATTGATAAAAATTTGTGCTGTCTTTTTACCAGTTAGAGGTGCCTTCTTCAGAAAAGCAATCACCCGTTCACCATAAAAGGTTGGTGTATAGATGGAGATAGGTGATGGTTTCTATATTAATATATTTTTGAGTAATTCAATTATTAATAAAAGCGCGCTAAAGTTTTGTGAAATTTAAAGACCAAATATATTCTAGGGTTGAGATTCGAGTCTCGAATCTCGAGATTTAGAACTAAACAATATTTTATACTTTATAACTAAAACATACTGTACTATTATAAACCCACTAATTTGTATGAAAAATATCCCTTTTTTTTAATTCAATTGTCATACATAGAAAATTGAGATTACAAGACAAAGAACCTTTGTCTTATAAGGGTGTAGTTAGTTGTATAGTTAGACATTTCTTTTAGATATTTTTTACACAGTACCCTAGATAATAAGAATGGTTGACATTATTTTTATTTGTGTAGTAATACGTAACTATAAAAGTTATCTTTCAAATATGTAAAGGCTTAATATTCAATACTTTTATTACTGCTTATTATTGTATCAAGTTTTTAATTTTGATTAAAAATAGTGAAGTGTAAACCTTTTTTTATTTTACTTGTTTAAATGTGAAACGAAATGAAGTTTATGTAGCTGGAACTATGAACTATCAAATGACTGGAAGTAAATTACCCTCTATAAAAATTGCTTTAGCGTGTTATATTATGATTTAAAAGTTGTAAAATTGAATTTGAATGCAAGCGCGGCGCTTGTGGTGAACGAATGCCTAATATATTAAAAAAAAGCTCGTATACCCACGCTAATATTGTAATATATTATAGATCTTGTAATATAGATCCAGCTAATATTGTAAGGAAATTTTAAAAATTATGCAAAGAATTAAGAAATTTAGAGAAAAATAATACAAAGACTTTTGTAGTCTAAATGGAAAATTAAATTGATATTGCTCATGTTAATGCATTCAATTTAATGAAGATTCAGGTGGATATTGATTTTTTTTTTACGATTTTGACGAACTAAGGGCCGTCCCGGTTGTATAATGGGAGTAGATATGAACTTAGCAAAATTTACAAAGAGAAAACAAATAAAAAACGAGTAAAAAAAAAACCTATACCTCATTTGGGAACTTTATTATAAGGCATATATACCACCTTTGTTTTAATTTAATTAACTATAATTAATTAAAACATATATATTATTATCGTATATTTAACACTTATTTATAATTTAATTTAGAAAAACATTAAAGCTTTTCATCCGATTCATCTTCTTAAGATATCGAAATGATTAGTGAAGAAGAAAGTCATCTTTCATCAGAGCCTCAATAATTAAAAGAGACGCAGAAGTACTTTTAATATTTTTATTATATGCCACGCTTGATAGGTATAAAGTAAGTGATAGGGATGCTGTTCATTTACTTACTGCGTGTTTGGATCCTCTATTATTAGATCCCAGCATATAGTTTTAAACCGATTATCAATTAAAAGGTTTCGTAAAAGTTAACGACAAAAAATTGCAGAAAATATTGATTTTAAATTTCATGATCAAAATTTGAATTTTATTGTGATCTATTGGAACACAAAAATATTTTCTGCCATTACAGGAAACAAAATTTAGATCATCTTCCTATTATTGCAACGGCCTTAAATATTGAACAGCTTCTTGGAATCCATCTTATACCCGTAGAACAGGTTTAGAAGTTTCAAGTACCATGTTAGAGCGTGTATTCAAGTAACTGACCTGGGATTCCACCTGACTCCTTCGCTATCTTTTGACGTTCATATTAACTTTATAGTAGGCAAAGCCTTAAAAGTTTTAGGATTTTTAAAACGACATACTAACCTCTTTACTTCTCCACATTGTTTACGTTCCCTCTATTTTTCACTCGTTCGCTCTATTTTAGAATACGGAGTAGTTGTGTGGCATCCTTATTTAGCTAAAGATCAACTCCGTATTGAAAGAGTACAGAATCGCTTTTTATCTTACGCCGCTTATTTACTCAAAATTACCCACCCCCCTCATGATTACTCCATTATTCGTTCCACACTTAATATCCCTACTCTTAGTTCCAGGCGATTTGATGCAGACCGTTCATTTATCGATGCTCTCCTTAATGGTCTAATTGATGCACCAGACCTTTTGTCTTCTATATCCTTTCGTGTTCCATCCTAGCCCACTAGAAATCACTTTCCCTTTCATGTTCCCTCTCATCATACATCCTATAATAATAATAATCCAATACACAGAATGCTACGTTCTCTCAATAATACTTAGTTTTTTGGTCACATTTATTTTTATAAAAATTTAACTGTCTTATATTAATTATATATTATATTTATCTTATAAATCTTAATTTATTGTCATCATTATTTTGTTGTCATAGTTTCTTACTCTATGTTTTACATATATGCATGTACATTATTATTATTATTATTTTTTTCTTTTCTTTTTATTATATTATGTTATATATTTAGGTTACCATAATATTATTCCTGTAAATTGCCGTTTGGCGTTAAATAATTAAAATAAAATAAAATCATCAACTGTCTTTGATGCTTTACTCAAATGGTCACTATTAGAAAATGTACAAGCTTTTACATTTGATACTACGGCCTCTAATACGGGAAAGTTTAATGGGGCATGTGTTTTGATTGAGCAACGTCCAGAATGAGAAATATTATCTTTGCATGTTTTTTCTAAACGGACCAGAAATAGTATTGTTCAGAAGATTTCAATAGGAATAGAAAAAAATTGATAAAACAAATTTTTCTATGTCAGTTGTTGATACTTATGTTAATAATATATTAAAAGATGAAACAGATGAAATTATTTTATATACAAAAATTACTAAAATAAATAAAATTACTAAAGATCTTCCTCGAGATGATTATTAAGGTTTTTTGGAACTCATTATTATAATTTTGGGTGGTGTTCTTCTAAGGGGAACTACTTTTCGACAACCTGGTCGATATCATCAACCAGATGAATGGCTGGGCAATCAATTATTTAAAGATATTTTTATTTAAAAAACAATTTAAACTAAACAGCAAAGAATAAACATTCTTAAGAGGACGCCACATCGTGGTAATTTTAGGCTTAAAAACTATCAAAAGTATAATCTTTATTACACGGTCTAAAGTGATCGTAAAAATTTGAAATTTTGAGGATATTTAAAAAATAATATTTTGAAATGTTTGTAATGGGCTTTTTTTCTTAAGATTTATAGAATATAAATCTTAAGGCTTAAGGCTTATAGAATATAAATCTTAATGTTACGGCTAGAATAGCCGTAACATTTTTGTAAAGATACAAGCTTTTTTTTTTTTTAACTTAATCAGTTTATTATGAATAGTGATATCTTAAAAAGCCCATTACAAACATTTCAAAATGTTACATTCTTCGCCTTCCCGAAATTTCAAAACTCTAAGATGAAATCTAACAGGATATGATCAATTATAAGTTAAACATAAAATTGAAGAATAAATGTAAAAAACTGCGCTTTTTAGTCGAGTGGACAAACATCGTACCACAAGCAGCGAGTTGTCGTCAGTGGCCGTGGCGTTATCTTAATGACCCATTATAGCGGCATTTTCAATTTTCTAAAAAATAGAAATATTTATTTATATGTCACAGTAAAACATTATTTGATTTTGCAAACATCAATTCTGTCTATCGATAATATCGAGATGTATAAAAATTTCCTTACTGATCTAATAAAGTGACGGCAAATCTGTGTTTTTTAGTGAAGGTACTTGGCATGCTCAGATTTCGATAATTTTCTTTTATTTGAAAGCACTACCTGGACACCGTAGAAATTATTCGCGTAAGCTATCGCGATTTTGCGGTGAGCTTTTGAAGTCACAACGTCTTTAATGAAATCGCATACAGTCGGTAATGAATTACGATTTAATATTAGTTCTTATTGGACCAATATTTTTGTATAATACATCAAAAGATTCCAAATTATACCCAGTTAAAAATATAACGCACAAATATTCAAAAAACTACCTTCAAGATTTTTTATTTCATTTTTTTTAAGTATAAATATCTCAAAATAAATCGAGAACTATAAGTAACTAAAAGAAATCAAACTTTATTTTTTCAATATTATGTTTATATTGCGAGTAATCAAGTGGTTTATGATAAACTGATCACCATTGGAAAATATTGTTTGATTCAAAAAACTCTACTATAATATGTAGTAAAAACATGATATTTTTCATCCTTCAAAATTTAAAAAAACATTAACTTGAGTTTTCTTAGATGGGAACCCCTATTTTAAATTTGATATTATGATTGAAAAAAAAACCTAGCACAGTGGGGTGGCATAGTTGGGTCCAGTATATATATCTGACAGTGATTAAAATCACTATCATAAAAAACATTTGGATGCAAATCTGTAGACAGTGTTTAATTTAAAAAAAATTGGTGTTTTATTCCAAAAGCTGGTTCCTTATTAATATCTCGATTAAGATAAAGTATGTCGAATAAAAAATGGTTTATTAAAAAATATTATTTCTCATAAAAAAATTGTGTGGATCCATAAACTTTTCAATAAGTTATAGCATTATAAAGTTAAATATAATATAAATAATAAAATCGAGAATTTTCACACGAGAATTTTTTTGCAAAAATCGTATTTTTTTTATTAACCTTGATGTCTGTTTTCACTATTAAGACAAAATAAAATCCAAAATTTTTTTTTTTCGTGATTATATTACATTAGTTATAATTTAAGATATATATAAAAGTGTCAGACTTTTCGGAACACTTTCAAAAGTGAGCTCGAAAAAAATAATTTTTTGTGAAAAAGTTGTCATTCTGAATCCTCCCTGTGGGCAAGTAAAAAGTTACATTTATAAAATCATTATACCAAATGATAGGTAAAGTTATTGTGCATTTATAAAAAAAATAATTATATTGATTTAGTCATTTTTAACAAAGTTATGACAGTTTTAAGGAAAATAAATTGAAAAAAGTCGAAAATTAGCGATTTTTAGATTTGTAATTTTTTTGGAGATTTCCTCCATTTACGGAGAAAGGGGGAATTCTTTTCAACTTTTGAGGGTAGTATCTTCGATTAGATATGATTTGTGATCTTTGACGTATCGTTGAGAGAAATCGGTTCGGTGAGAGCTAATTGCTAATAATAGCAACTATACTATTATAACAAACGATAACGACGAGCATACACGTAGTTAATTCTAAAAATACGAATATTTTACTGTATGGACGACGCTGCGGATCGTCCAAAACCTATACATAAGATTGCAGCTAAACGGTACCCACAAGCACACGATTTGGAACCACGTTTATGATATACGTTTTTGCATATTGCTCGTGTGTGCATGCGTACCCGTATATATTGAAGGAAAACAACTTTAATGTTCGCACACGACAATAACTATTTTACTATTTAAAAATTTGCATTTTTAATAAAAATGTAGAATCTACAAAAAAATTTTCTTCTTTTAATTAATTTTAGAAGGGGATGCGATCGTCGTCCGAGCCACCACTGATATCTATTCTCAATGACATTATGTTACTAATGAAACGCAAATCAATGTTACTAAACGGTACGCGACGTAAGACAGTCAAACTATGAACGATGCACCGAACGACGAATGCGCGAGGCGGTTATTTTGAAATGACGGAAGGCGTGGTCGTCACAGGTACGGAAAACAACGCTATCTCTGGAGCGTTGAATACGTTTTACGTTCTGTGTGGCGTCCTATTAAAATAATTTGTTGTTTTATGGTCAAATGATAAATCCAATCTCGGTTTTCTTCGACCAACGTAATAGAAACTCCGATGTTTCAACTTTGATGTTTTATTATTTTTCTCACAGTACAATTGATATATGAAAAATTTTGTTTTAGGCTATAATAAATTCTATAATTCCTATATATTTTAACGTTAAGTGTTAAACTCAAAAAAAAAAAAAAAACTTCCCTCAATTGTCATATTTTTTTAATCCCAATGCGGCATCAGAAGAAGTTGAGTAAAATCTTTCAAATTTTTCCGACATTACATTATCTTCTGTAACTGAACTATTTTAGAAGGTCTTATCATAAGAAAATTGAATTTAAAAAATAAGTACTGATCCAAAGCAATCAAAATAAGTCTAATTTGTAATAATTTTAAATCAATGGAATCTATTGTCAATAATATTTATCTATTGCTATTTTTTTGTCTATCTTTCGACCAAAAGAATAAATAGTATATGATTGTTGCCTTTTTATTAAAAACTAAATAGATTTTTATAAAACTGCAGGAAACTGTATTTCTGTCAGCATAGATAAATTTTATTATTGAGTGGGCGTTATTATAATTTTAAGATAATGTTTAAACTCATAATATTAGCGATCATAAGCTTATCAAATTTAATGGTCAAAAAGAGTTTTTTAATTGGACAATAATGAAAAATATTCTTTGAAAGATCGTTGTGAAGCCTGTTTGAGTTATTACATTTGATAGTCAATAGTTTATTTAGTTAATACGAATGTTATTTTGTAGATTTTACTAAATAAAATACTATTCTAAATTTATATAACATTATTTATTAGTAATACGGTATACATCAAATGAAATACTAAACGTATATACAATTTAATAAAAAAAGTATTTTTAGATTTCGACAATTGTTTAAGATAAAATAATATATTAAAATTCAACGTCTTGGAAAGATATAACTAAATTAAGTAAGAATAATTTTAATTTTTGGATATAAAAATAAAATATTTAGCAAAGTAATTCAAAGATGAATTTATAAACATTTATTTAATTTATGTGTAATATTTATTTCTATTCATAAATAATCCTTTGATCGTACAGTGGTCCAAATTCGAAAAAAGGTGGCCAAAATTTATATAATTTAAATTACATCCGATAATATTATCAATTATGTTGATATATATTTAATTACTAAATTTGAAATTGATATAAATTTGAACCCATTTTAGGGGGGTCGAGGGATTTTTTTTTAAATTTAATCAATTTTTAAAAAAAGTAGTATTAAGTATTTATGATATAAAGCATATTTTAACTGTTTAATGTTCAATGACAAATTTATCGTTAGATTTTGTGACCTGTTAGTAGTGAAATAAAATGCACAGTATATATTTAAAATGTCTAGAATTTTTACCATCGTATTGAAGTTACTGTTTGAAAATTGATATTAAACTTAATTGTAGCAATTTATAGCAAACATATTTACATAGAGATTTACAAAAGAAAAATTGTCAATACATCTTAGAAACAAAAAAAAGTGCCTTCACAATGTATACAGTGCTATATTTCGTCCTAGGCAGACAAGGCAAGTAGTTAGGGAGTGTAGTTGGGTGATGCTCTCGTATAATTTTTTAGAATGTTGAATAGAAAATTATACGGACTTTCTCATATTAAATTATTAAATATGCCACTGAAAAATGTCGCTGATTTGGTAACTGCTTAGGGGCCCTAACACTCCAAATCTGACACCCACATCCAACTCGCTATTACGTCATGGCACAAAATTTTTAAGCAAACAAAGTTATATAGTATAAAAAAATGATTTATAAAAATGGAATATGATTCCAATACAGCGTTTTTAAAATTCAATTACGCATTACACTGTAATTGAGAAACATGGGCAGCTAATCTCAACGCCAAAATATACAACTGATACTTTAATGTGGTATAAATTTCGGAGTGAAGTTTAGCGAATAAATATATTAAAATTGTACCATTATAAAAAAAATACAAAATACATATTTTGGATATGATAAATTTTCATGTATCAACATCATCATCTATTTAAGGCCAAGCTTTTCTTCTAGAACTTGCTCATTTTTGTCTTGTCTATCCATTTTGTCTTTGTCATTTTACTCCATATCCACAATTCTAATGCTTCTGGTTTGCTTTTTTCTTTTTTTTCAATTGTCCATGTTTCACTGCCATATGAAAGCACACTCCAGACAAATGTTTTAACGAATCTTTTACGTATGCCAATGCTCAGATATTTATTGGTGAGAAGCTGATACTTGTTTTGGAATGCTTGTTTTGCCAATGCTATTCTTCTTCTAAAGTAGCAAAGTTCTCGGACCTGTTGTAATCGTGTTTTGTTTATTTTTACATTAAGATTTAGATATTAGTGCATTTTATTTATAAGCATTAACTTAAATTAAACTTTAACTACGGAAATATATGAATTAAAAAAAAAAAAAGTTATTTTCAAATACTTTTAGATATAATAAATGTTGTGGAAAAAAATATTTTAAATTTATTCAAGTAAAAATTTTGATTAATGGTCACCTATTTAAAAAATTAGACCCTATGCATCGTGAATAAAAATTAAATTGAATACGCTAATGAAAAATAGAATTTGTAATTTAAAGGAAATTCATTAAATCGTCTGTGAAACGTTACCTGTAAGTATTGGCATATAATAAAAACATTATTTTTTTTAGTTTAAACTTTTTGGTACGTCTAGACGTATATACAATAGAGTTGGTGAAAAATCCTGATTTTATAAAAATTTGTAGACATTGTAAATCTCCAATATAAAGTCTTAAAGTTTTACAATATTTTATATGCTATTGAAATTATGATAATATTATAAATACTGCTCATGTTGAACAACAATTAGCGTACACTTTAAATGAGACCACACTGATATATATATTAAGTAAACACAATTTTAAGATAATAGTCGTATCTGTGTATATCGTATCCTGAAATACATTTACACGCTTTTTTAGTATTTTTCAAGTTAAATATTTAAAAGAAATATCTATGTTATTTGATTTCAAGCATATATAAATTTGGAAATATTTTAGAAAAAAAAATTTTTTTTCAGATTTAATTTACCTTTTTATATAGATATATTTCGATTTTTGAAATATTTTTTTTATTTTTGAATATTGTGTAATATAAAAATGTTAAGTAGAAAAAAAAATAATTTTTAAAAGAGAAAATTTTTAGAGAATCAATTTTTAAGAGTAGCTTTAATATAAACTATGTATTATACATAAAATAAAGAATCTAAAGAAGGTTTATTATTTTTCTGTTCATATATTTATTAGGAGGACTAACAAAATGCCAGAGAGGTCTTTGACCTCTTGAAGTATACACTAAACTCGTTTTTTAGGTATGTGAATTCCATCTTAACCTTTATTTATTTAAATGGACCTACAAATAAAAAATAGGTTATACAAATACATTTTTTTAGTCCCTCTTAAAATTTCAAATATGTGTCTATTAATCATTAACTTTTAAGGGAAATTCCTCAATTGTATAAAATATGTATTTTATACAACATAAAATATGATATATATATATATATAATAATGAGATATTTTAAATACCTCATTGGACTATTTATTGGTAATTTTTGAGTTATAAATTTTTCTAACCAATGAGTGACAGCCAAGGGAGAAATATAGGGTGTGTTATACTGATAATATACAGGGTGTTCAGTAAGTCAGGAAACGGGAAAGTCAGGAAACCCGTTTCCTGACTTACTGAACACCCTGTATTGACATTGTAAGCAAATAATAAAAACGGTAGCACAGTGGGGTCGCGGCATAGTGGAGACATTGCATAGTATGGTCCAGTATAGATTTAATCTGACAGTGATTAAAATCACTATCATAAGAAACGCTTCGATGCAAATCTGTAGATAGTGTTTATTTTTAAAAAATTGATGGATAATTGCAAAAGCAACATCAACTTCTATTAAAATAAAATACAAAACCCATAATTATCATACAAAAATAGTATATTTTTCAATATGGTAGCCATTTGCGTATAGAAGATAGATCGTCGGGACAAATTTTTTTTTTTCATTTT